>NW_022589724.1:10368924-10467788 GCF_004348235.1 Phoca vitulina | reverse complement strand
ACACACACACACACACACACACACACACCCCAGCCAGCAGAGCCACACACACACACACACACACACCCCACCCCCCCACCCCCCACCCCAGCCAGCAGAGCCGGCCTTTATGGACTGCCTGCTGTGTGCCAGCCAGGGATGTGCTTTGGGGATGGAGGGAAGGGGAGAGGAACACAGCTGGTCCCTGCCCTCAGCCTGAAGTCCGAGTAAGACAGGAACAAAGGCGACCGCAGTGCAGGGTGATAAGTGTGTGTGTAATAAAGACGCGCGCTTGCTTATGGGAGCACAGGAGGGGGCACTGACTGCCGGGGGTCGTGGGTCGGGGGAGGGGTGGGGTCGTGAAGGAGGGGCTGTTTGGGCAAAGCCTGAGATGACAGTCTGTGGGCTTCTGGGGGCTGCCCCAGGTGGCGTGTCCTGGCTGGCAGGACGGGGGAGTTCCCTGGAGCCTTCTCGGTTTTGCCTGGACACTTTGTGGGCTGGGAGGAGAAATAGATGGCAGTGAGTTCAGGGGCTGTGGCCTGGACCCTCTTGTCTTCATCTGACCTTTCACTCCCTGGGACCTCTGTTTTGAGGACCCCTCTATCCCAGCCCTCATAATCTCACCAGATTCTTTTTAGAGCTGGAAAGGGCCATCGGGAATTCTCTCTTCCAGAGGAAGAGACCTAGAGCATAAGGGGCTGGGGGAGGTAGGTGGGGGGAAGTGTTTACAGGTGAGTCAGTAAACATGGTATTTCCTGTCCACCAGCCCCTCTGTGTCTGCCACGTCCCAGTCCAGTGAGCGAGGGTCTGCCGATAGAGGAGCCAGTCCGGCATGGCAGAAAGGACCAGCCAACCCTAGAAGGGTTCTTTTCCCAACCTCCCCCTTGAGCTCTTTCTAAATAAGAGCCATTTTAGAAAGACATCAGAAATATAAGATTTGGAATGATCTAGAGAGAAGCTTGGGCCAGCTGCCCTTATTTTCCACGTGTGGAAATGTTTTTTCAGTTCATCCTCCGTGAGTGTTAAAATGACATCCCTGGATGGTAAGCCCTGAACCAAAATAGAGAGACCTAGGTGGGGAGCAGGCGGGATTTGGGGTCTGCTGAGTTTGAGCGACCCAGTCCATTCAGGGCACCGTGCCTGGTTTGTAGCTGCAGAAGTCCAGGATGGGCGTATGGATTTGGGGAAATTATGAATCGCTTAATGGTCACAGTTAATGCATGTGGGACTACTCTTGCTTCCTGCCAGCCCAATTCTGTCTGCCACATCGTGCTGCTAAAGCTGTATGCTAACTAGCTCTGTGCCCCCAGGAAACCCACTAATGAGGCACTGGCGCCGTGGTGATAGGTGTTGGGTAGGCTAGCGGTGCCGGGTAGTAAGAGGAGCGAGTACATCGGAGGAAGAGCGCCGGGATGGTGATTTTGTGTGTTTTTAATTGTTTGTTGTCTAACGACTGCCAAAAGATCCATGTTAAAGAACACTCGGGAAGAAAACCATCCATGGTTTCTCCATCCCAACACAGGGCTTTTAGTTTTCGCAAAGTGTTTTTATCAAGCAAACTATACAGCGCAGACAGATTTCTGTGTAGTTGGAATCACAGCTTCTTACTCCTTTGTGGTCTGTTTATTTAACGTCGACATAAGAATCTTCCTGATTCCTGTCTCATCCTTATAATTATCTGTCCTAACAGCCCAGCAGTATTCCCGACTGTTGATGGGCCCAGCTCTGTGTCCCGTGGTTGGAGTTTGGGTTGTTTCTTCTTCATGCCCCAGACCCAGCTTTATTTCTCCAGTAGATAATGCTCCAGAGAATATCTCTGCGCCCGGAGCCTTCTGCTCCTATTGAATTGTTGCCTTTAAGGAGTGTTTCCAGGAAGGAAGGAGTCTGAAAGTTAAAATCCAGTGCCATATTTTTGAGTTGTTTTTTTTTTTTTTTTTTTTTGCTTTTTGTGAGTGCTGTTTTATATAACACAAATGCAGACATACACATAAAACAAAGGTTCAGTTTCACAAACTTCAGGAAGGCAGACACCCTTGTACCACCCCCCACGTCAGGAGCTGGGACCCTCCAGCCAGCGGGAGGTCCACTGTGGGCTCTCTCCCTGGCACATCCCCTCTGGGCCCCGGAGAGCAACAACTCCCCTGACTTCATTGTAACCACTTCTTGATCCTCTCTTCAAGTCTTCTCACCCAGTGTGCGTCCCTACACATTGCAGTTTCGTTTTGCTTTTTTTTTTTTTTATAAAGGTGTCTTTTAGATCTTTTGTAACCTCTAGGTGCCCCTCCATCCCTTTACTTCTGTCTCTTCTGTTTGTTGAAGAAGCTGTGTTGTCGTCCTGAGGAGTTTCTAGAATTTCCCACAGGCTGGATCTTGCTGATTGCGGCCCCATGTAGTTTAGAACATTCCTCTGCATTTCCTGCAGTTGGCTGTTGGATCTACTGGTTGAATCAGCCCCAGACTTGTTTTGTTGTTGTTGGGTTTTTTTTTCCTGTGGGGAGAAAGATTACATCTTGGGGGGGTGTTCTTCATCAGGAGGTACTCGATGGCTGGTTGTCTTCTGTCACGATGTTAATAGCCGCCGGGGTTCAGTGCTTAGCACCTACCATTCATTAGAAGTTGCAAAATTGTGATACTGCAATTCTGTGATTCCTTCTTCATTTTGTTGTTGCTGTACTACTATAAAGAGAAATTCTGCCCATCTGCTATTTTTAATACCTTTATTGAGGTGGACATACCATATAACTCACCTATCGGAGGTGTATAATTCGGTGGCTTTTAGTATATTCATAAAGTTGTGCATCTGTCCCACGCCCAATGTGGGGCTCGACCTCATGACCCTGAGATCAAGAGTCACATGCTCTGCTGACTGAGCCAGCCAGGCACCTCTGGTTTTATTGGTGTTTTTTGTTGCTTGTGCTTGTGGTGTTTTATCGAAGAAGTCATTGCTTAATCCAAGGTCATGAAGATTTGTGCTTCCGTTTTGAGAATTTTATAGTTTTAGCTCTTGCGTTTAGGTCTTTGACCCGTTTTGATTTAATTTTTGTATATCCCATCATTTACTCTTTGGTTACCCAGTGCTACAGCCAGCTGGCCAGATCAGTGCCTGATCTCTTCCCTTTATTTACCAGTTTTCATAATAAGGCATTGGTTCCTTATTCATCCTATGAAGTTGTTCTTTGGTGTTTTGTTTTGTTTTCATTATGAGTAATTAGATTTAATAATGAGTTTTTATTATAATACAAATAATTAAATTGTTTAAAAATATTTTATTTATTTGAGAGAGAGAGTGAACGAGACAGCGAGCAAGAGAGAGAGAGCACGAGCCTGGGCAGAGGGAGAAGCAGGCTTCCCGCTGAGCAGGGAGCCCGATGCAGGGCCTCGATCCCAGGACCCTGGGATCATGACCTGAGCTGAAGGCAGATGCTTCCCTAACTGAGCCACCCAGATGCCCCCAAAATAATTAAATTTTTAAAAATTGTGTATACTGTGGCATATACATGTATACAATATAGAGACAAAAGTGGTTTTGGTTTTGTTTCTTTTTAAAACGTTTTGTTCTTTTTTTTTTTTTAAGATTTTATTTATTTATTTGAGAGAGAGAGAATGAGAGAGAGCACATGAGAGGGGTTAGGGTCAGAGGGAGAAGCAGACTCCCTGCTGAACAGGGAGCCCGATGCGGGACTCGATCCAGGGACTCCAGGATCATGACCTGAGCCAAAGGCAGTCGCTTAACCAACTGAGCCACCCAGGCACCCTGAAACGTTTTGTTCTTATCCAGTGGTCACATCCTCAGTTTTCATCTACCCAATTGTCTTCCAGAAACATGCCAAAGGCCAGGATCTGTTTGATCAGATCGTGTACCACTTGGACCTCGTGGAAACAGATTACTTCGGCCTCCAGTTCCTCGACTCTTCCCAGGTTGCTGTGAGTACTCCTTTGACACGTTTTGGGACAGTTTGATTTTTCATGCTAATTGCAGATCCACAGTTGCTGGAGATTGGTAGAGGGAAAATAGGAATTAAATGGTGATGTTGTTGCAGTAGCGAGCGTTGGGGTGGCGGTGATGGTGCCCATGTCACATTCATCCACATGCCCCCTCCCTTGAGGTGGCCAATAACCGGGAGAGGAAGAGAGAAAGAAGTGTTCCTGTTGTGCAAGGGAATGCATTCGGGAAACATTTCTAAGCACAGGGATGCAACTTGGGCACATTTCTAGAGTAGGTAGAAAGCAGAAGATATACCAGTCTAGAAATGCTTTTAATGATGCTTTATTTTTAACCGGCACAGGGACTGCAGCATCATCTTCTTGTGGACTCTTGCTGGGTGGAGAGAGCGGGTGCTGTGAACACACTGAATGTGATCCCAGCCAGGCTTAGTGGGTGCAGGGGCCCGGTCGGAGCAGGTCTTGGCACTGCCTGAGAACCATCCTGCAGGCTCCAGGAGGTTGTGTTAGGTCAGCTGGGCCTGAGACAGAACTGTCCACAGCGGGGGTGCTAGAGTGAGTGAACCTGACGTAGCCCAGAGCCACTCTTTTCAAAAGCACGAATGACTTCACAGTCTCCTTCCCCAACAAAATCTAACTCTGGGTTTCAAAGTAATTTATTCAACAATCAAAAATATTTTTTGAGGTGGGTGGGGGGATGGGTGAAATAAAGGGGATTAAGAGTATACATATCTTGGTGAGCACTGAGAAATGTATAGAATTGTTGAATCATTATATGGTCTGCCCGAAACTATTACAACATGCCTTGTATGTTAATTATAATTGAGTAAAAAAAAAATATTTATTGAGTGTCAGTTATGCACTGGACCCCTTTTAAGCACTGTAGATAAAGCATTGAACACATATATGACAGATGGTGGTAAGTGTTAAGAACAATAAAGCAGAGTAAGGGGAGAGACAGACTGAGTAAGGGGTGGTGCTATTTTAGATTGTATGAAAGGGTGAGTTCCCTGATAGGAGATGTTTGAGCATCCGTGGCTAAGTCTTTCTCCCTAAAGACACTTCACATACTCCCTGGGGGGTCACATGTGCCAGTTCAGGCTAAGATGCTCAAAATCGGTGCCTAGAAATTGGGTCCACCTGAGAACGTCTGTGTCACGCTGAGTCCGAGATGATGCCGTGGCGTCAGGACTTCCGTGCATCCCTCTGGCTGCAGGCCTCCTAGGCGGACACCCCCTCTGCTCCCACCAGAAGCCCCTCTGCACCTCAGGACTTCCTGTCCACCATCCCCTTACCTCCCTGACTGTTGCCACAAACTCTCCAGCTGCTGCCTTGAGTTAGTGGTCAGATTCCTTCCCCATTTCCCAGCTGGAGACTCGTTCCCCGCCCGCCAGGACCCAGGACAGGGGCGACCAGCTTTCCTCTGCCTGCCCGCCTGTCCCGTTCTGCTGTCGTCCAGGTTGGGCCACCTGGTGCCCTGCCTTCTGAGCTTGCAGGTGGTCTCAGCCTTTCTTTTCCCCGGGGCAGCCTGGGAATTCAAGTTGCCCATCCTTCTAGATACCCTGGACACTGTTTCCTCACATTGAAACTTGGGCAAACCTCGCACACATTCACTTGGGTCCCGTCACCACCTGATCGCTCCAAGAGCTGGAATTCTGTCGTTCCCGTCCCATGATAACTTCCCTTGGTTCCATCTTTCCAGTCCCCCTGCACCTGGCCTTGGACCTTAACCATTGCCTCCTGCCTCGTTCTCCCCTCTCGCGGCCCGGCGGAGCCTCAACCCTCTCGCCTGTGTGCTTTTTGATGCTCCTGCCCCATGACTGTCCCCTGGCCTCCCCTCAACACGCAGGCCCATCTGTTCTCCCAGGCTGGCAGGCTGTGCCTTTTGACCCCCGCACAGGTCACAGCTCACAGATACAGCAAAGTCCAAGCCCCTGGGCTACTCTTGGAGCCTTGTTAGCCCCTTTGGGACTCAGTTCCCCTTCGGAATCCTGACCACAGCCCTGCAGTCCAGTTCTTGCAACGACTCTGTTCGTGCACTTGGCCTTACCTCCTGCTGAGAAGACTGAGGTCATTTAGCTAAAACCCTTTGAGTTTTCTTACCCTGCACCTCTAAGTTTCTCTTTCTGTCTATCCTTTTCACCGTTTGGTTTTAAGGAAATGTGCATGTTTATCCAGCATTTACCCCCTAGACCTGCATCACAGTTCCATTTCCAGTTGCTTCCTGAGTGCCAGATTTAGAGTGCTCCTGTCTGTGTCCAGTATCCTCCAGCTGTCCCATCATCTGACACTCGTCAGCCCTCCGCTTCCCAGAAACGCTTCTCTGTTCTGCCTTCTATGTGTCTTCACGCATGTGGTATTTGGGGCTTTAGAATGTCTACAGCCCTGGACTGTGAGTCTGACCTGGACCTTGTTCCTGGCGCTGCCCCTGACTTACTTGGCTTTCGATGAGCCACCTTTTCTCCCTTGTCCTCAGTTTTCTCATCTGTAAAATGGGGTTCTCAGACCTGTTCCTAAGAGCTCTTCCAGTTCTCATGTTCTGGAGGGGAATCAGGTGTGTCTGCCCCACATGGCTTCTCGTGTCATCGTTTCAGCTATTAGAATCATGTGCCTGCTGCCTTGGTGCCATGTCCTCATCCCCAGGTGACCCCTCTCCAGCCACTCGGATTCCCAGAAAGCCAAAGATGGGACTCCATTATGAAAGACACGGCCATGCACCTCCGCCCCCTGGGCGGCCACGCGTTCCCGTCGGCCGGCGCCCTGGCACCCGCTCGGCAGAATCCAGGTGTCCTTCCAAGGCCAGACACCTGCAGACACTCAGACTCTACAGGCTCTCACATCTTTCCAGCTTCCAGCTGTGAGCGCAATGTGCTTTTTCTTCCCCAACAAAGCAGGTGCAGGGTCCTCATCTACCTGACTTGAGGATCCAGGGATGTGCAGCAGAACCCTTCTCATTAGTCTTGATTTCCAGGCTGGGCTCATGGCAGGCTGCATTCTGGTGAGATCTGCACTTATCTGTATGCCTATGTTTCTGGGTTCCCCTCCTAGCATGCCCTTTCTCACCCCATTTAAACTTCTGGCTGTCCTTGAAGACCATCTCGGAAGACAGCTCTTCCTTCATGCAGCATGTCCTGAACTTCCCGGGCTTCTCCTGCCCCCCTGGAAACCTTTGAGCTGCTCTGCCTTCTGGGGTAGTTTGCTCATCTGGCCTTGGGTTCATTATCTGCGTATATAAACAGACCTTTCTGATTAGATCCTGAGACTTCGGATTGCTTCTTCTTGGTGACTCTTATTGACAAGGCATACCACCTAAAACCTCAGTCTTCAGCCCCAGAAGGGACCTTAGAAGCCATTTGTCAAATGTTTCTCTTGATGGTGAAATGAAGGCCTTTCGACTTTGGCAGGGCCCTCAGTGAGTAGCACAGCTCAGACTCAAACCCAGGTCTTAGGACCTCAGGGCTAAGTGCTCTTTTCAGCATGCTACCCTGCGAGCCTGTTTTCCTAACCGTAAAGTAGAGGCGGTGACATCCGTATCACAGGGAAATTGGGGGCTCAGTGAGTTAATGGAGGAGAAAGGGTTTTGTAATCTAACATGGGTGTGGGTCTCCTCTTCCTAGCTGGGCAAGCTGAGGGGGGACCAGAAGTCATCACAGCTCCCAGAGGTGACGCACTTAGGCTAGCTGGAACCTGCAAGGCTGCCTTGCCTGTGGGAGAAACATTAGCGATTTAGGTGATCCCTTTGGGACTGTTCCCTGAGTCGTTGATTTTTCCGGGCGCCTGGAACAAACGAAGCAACTGATGGCAGGTGTAATAGATGGGGGCCAGGAAGGGAAGGGTGCGCTTGGCCTTTGGCTTATTGCCATGTGAGGCTCCTGCAAGAAATGACATCCCCACCCCGCCCCTGCATGCAAATCGGAGGGCTGGCAGTGGCGGGGCTCTTGGCACAGCTCTCTGCATACCCAGCTTCTGTCCCCAGCTCCCTGCAAAGAGCCAAGCCTGGTTACCATAGTGCGCTGCCCAGCCCTGAAGCAAGGTCAAAGTCTATTGGCATTGCCTATTTTTAGCAGTTGAGGCTGGGGCCTCCCTGTTTCCCTTTTCCATATCAAGGCAGGCCGCAGCCTATTCTGTAGATCTCACCTTTGCCCAGCTCAAAGCAGGGGCAGGAGTTCTATTTGTATAGAGGAGAGCTTTCTTCTGAGAAAGGAGGCTCTGGCCTGCACCCACCCAGCTTTCTTACAGACTGATCAGGTAGCTGCTGTTTCCTGAGTTCCCACTCTGATGAGCTCTGAGCGGGCCGTCAACCTAAAGACTGTACCCAACTCTTTATTTAACCTTCATCATCTGGAAGACTAGCCATGGAGCAGACCCGTTTTACAGATGATGGAGCTGAGGCTCACTAGGAACCTTGTGAAGGTCAAAGTGAGGGACGGAGGCAGGATGCAGAATCTGGTTTCATTGCAAAGGCCAGCCCTTTCCACTGGGCTCTCCCCGTTCCATTACACACGGTAGCACCTCAGCCACACACGTGCATGTGCACGCGCCCGCACAACGAACATGTTTAGGCAGTAGCCATTCAGCGGACTTTGCCTTGGAGCTTCCTCACTGTCAGTCTCTGTGGTGCAGGTTCCTGCCTGGGGAGACAGACTATCCCAGTGGAATGGGGGGGGGCGGCGTGTCTTCACTCTGGGAGCCTGGAGCAGGACTGCCTGAGTATCAGTGAGGAGCTGAGCGAGGCATCAGAGGGAAGAGGAGTGGTGGGGATTTGGGGCAGGGGTAATAACAGCCCCACCAAGCAGGAGCCTCCCTCCGGGTCCTGGGGACAGGGGTTCTGGAGGGCAGGTATGGCCATTGAAAGTCCCTTCCAGGGGGGCCCCTCCCAGCAGGAAAAGGGAGCATTTTATGGTGGTATGCTTTGCAGCAAGGGATCCAGAAAAGGTGATTTGGGCCTTTGTCTCTGGACTCGCGGGATGTTTTTCCTCTGGTCTTTATAGCCTAGAATCAGGTGCATGGGTAGTAAGAGGCCCAAGGCTGCAAGGTGAGGTTGACACGGATTCATTGGCTGCCGAGAGGGTCAGTGGACGCTGAAGGGGCATTTGCGGCTTCGCTCTGATGATCACTTGGAATGCCATCCCACGTGCCCCTTGTGCGGACCCTGCTGAGCCTTCCTGCCATCTCCGGTGCACCTGGAGGGAGGGGCTGTCGGGGTGCTGTTACTGTGAGACAGGCAAACCTTCCGTTTCAGTGGTCTGTCACAGTTTCCTTGGCCACTGGGTTGATTCTTCAGAAGCGTGTTTGGGCAGAGCTCAGTGCACAGATGAGGAAACAGTCTCGGGGGGCCTGCCCATGGCCACACACCAGGTGGGAGGCAGAGCTGGGACTCGAACTCTGATCTCCTGCCTCCTTCTATTTTAGTGCAAAGGAGTGTGAAACAGCTCAAGAAATGCTACAGGCCTCCCAACAACCTGTCTCTGAAGGCTGGCAGAGCGAGGGTTTTCCTGCCCACCTGCGAATATTGATGCTGGGTGGAAAGCTATTGATAAAGGGGCCTCTGTAGTTGATTTAGATGAATCCCCCAGGAAATCTCAAGTAGCTGATATAAGGGAGGTTATGGGGCTTCATCGTGGGTGAGAAGGAGCGATCCCTCCTTAGGCAGGGAAGGCACTTCGAGCTAGTGTATGGTGTGGAGACCCAGGGCCCTGGCTGCTAACAGCCTCATTTCTGACCCTGCCCCTGCCTCTCTAGCCATGGGATTCCGGGGCATCTGAGCCCTCCGCACGGCCACCTTCATCTGCTCTGAGGCCTGAGCCAGTGATGGATGGGACACAGTCCAACGTGGGTTTCTGCTGACACCACCAAGCAATTAATTCTGTCGCCGTCTACCTGCAGATAGCCTCAGATCCCACAGGTGAAGGGCTCAGTCCTACAAGACTGTTTTCCACCCCGTACCTTCCCCCATTCCACACTTCAGGTGCCAGTCACGAGTCCAGATTGTTACCTGTATAGATGGCCACGACCCACTCTGAGCTCAACTAGTTTTCTAGAACAGATCATAGAACTCAGAAACATTTGACTCACGAGATTACCAGTCTGTTATAAAGAGAGTAACTCAGGAGCAGCCTGATGGAAGAGCTGGATAGAGCAAGGTGTAGGGCCGAGTGGGTAGTGCAGAGCTTCCATCCTTCTCTGGGTGTCCCGCTCTTCCCACATCTGTGCGTTCACCAGCCCCGAAGCTCTCCGCATCCTCCCTTTAAGTTTTTGTGGAGGCTTTGTTACAAGGGCACGATTGATTAAATCATTGGCATTGGTGATTGATTCAAGCTCCAGGCCCTCACCCCCTCCCCTTCCCCAGAGGTCAGGGGAGGTGGGAGGGAGAGACTGTTAGCTTCAACCCTCTAGTCACAGGTTAGTTCCCCTGGCAACCAGCCCCCATCTTAGGTGCTTTCTGAAAGTCACCTCGTTAACATAAACTCAGGTGTGATTGAAAGGGATTTGTTATGACTGTCAGGACACCTTTATTGCTCTTACGGCATAGAAAATTCCAAGGGTTTTAAGAGCTCTGTGCCAGAAACTAAGACCAAATATATATTTCTTATTATAAATCATATCACACACAGTAAGCTCCAAAAGTGTCCTTTCCCTTCTTTCTCGTTTCATCCCTTGGATATGGGATTATCTCTTCACATTTCTTCCAGCTCTGATTTAAACACAAATAGACAGTCTTTGTAAGCTAAGAAACTCTACAGGTACCAGGCCCTAGTGATGAGTTCCACCACTCACACTTGATGGTGAGGGCTCTGGGGTTGTTCAGGCGGGTTTTATTACCTTTTCAACCCGTGAGCTTCTCTTGGCCATTGTGGTTCAAGTGCTTCTGTATAGATTTTAGTTCTCCAGCCAGCCTTATGCATGTCATGGTTCCAGAACTGATGTATTGTCAGAACGGATGAGCTTTGACAAATCGTCTCCCATCTTGATTTATGGAAAGGGTTTTGCCAGATTGACTTGGATGAGAAATTCAGATCAGAAACCACCTTTCTAACACCTGTTAGACTGTTTGAGTTAAATGTCGTGCCTTTGAACTTAGAAATGCCCTCGTCTATCTCCAGTGACTGGTTTAATGGTCTCTTAAGAGGGCTGGAGCCATTTGCCTTGGCCTTTGCCGACAGGCAGTGTGCTATATTTAGCTGGGATGCAGGTGAACATCTAAGGCAGGTCCCGCTGCTGCTGACTGTAGGCCTCCGAGCCTAGTGTAGTATATGATTTACTAAAGGCCACGTTGCGCCCTAGTGCCTGGGTATTCATCGTGAGGTGGTCTTGTGGGATAAAACACGAGTAATCAGAGTCTGGTCAGCTCCTGCAGCTGAGAAGAAAGTTAGGTAGGTCATTTTGAACTGGTTGGATACAAGATAGGTTTTATCACCTCTTGTTTTAGGATTATGGCAGGATTTCTTACCACCTCTGATGCAGGACAGGCAAGCAAACCTGATCGGAACCCTCCCGATAGGGCCAAGGAGCTTTTAAAATGAAACTGTTTCTGATGACTTTCCCAGCTTAGTGAGCCCCAGACTTCTCACAGGCCTCCATCCTGGTACGTCCTGCTTTGGGCAGGGCCCCGTGGCCAGGCAGGAAGGACGGAGGCCAGCCCGCATGGATCAGGGAGCTCCTTACGCAGCATGGCCAGAGGGAAAAGCAGTTTGCTGTCCAGTAGGAGCACTAGCCATGAATTGTCCGTTAACACCAACCATAGACATCTGGCCAATAAACCCTGAAATTGCTTGAGATTTTACAAAGCCCAGACAAAGATTTTCAGAATGGATCGTGGATGTGTCAAGATCCCCAAGATCAGTAGGATATATTCCCGGGTAAGAGGAGGCTGTGGGAAGACTTCAGCACTAAATATTTAATGGGCACACCGGGAGCCTTTAAAAAACACTGATGCTCTGAGATTCTGTTTAATGGATCTTGGGTGGGACTTGGGGAATCATGACTGCAATGCGCAACCAGGGTTGAAAACCACCGCCACGGACTTGGATCAAGATCGCAGTTTGACAGCGGAGGGAGGGGAACAGTGGGCTTAATGTGTTCTGTTCCAGATAGAAGGGGACTCGAAGGAAAGAAATGGGACAAGCCCCTTTAAGCTGTGAGCCTCTGGGGCTAATGAGATGAGAAGGCTGGTTGCCGGGGAGAATTTTCTTTGCCTGGTAATAGTACATTCATTTCAAAGTGAGGGGAAGGAGTTTAGTCATAGCCATTTAGCGTGATACTTTGGCAGGAAAGTAAATATACTTTTATCAGGTCTGTATCTGTCCTCCTCCCAGGGGCTAAGGTCGGAGATTTTCTGCTTGGTTGAAGGCAGCAGTGATAGGGCATTCGATGGGGCAAACTGATCTTTAAAAACTGCCCCATAGGCAAACAATGGAGTGAATAATGGGAGTGACAACCTGGCCCACCCCCATGAAGATCATATTCTCATTAGAAGTAAAAAATTATGCAGAAAAGTAAAAAAGAAAAAAGTAAATGGCATCCACAGCCCCACATCCAAAAATAACGTCTGTAAATCCTTCTGGACATATCTCGATAGAAAATAATAATTTTATATAAACGGGATCCTGGTTTGTTTGTTGTTGGTTTTTTTTTTTTTTCTTTTCATCAAGTGTTGAGCTGTGGGTCTCTTGCCACATTGATAAAGAGGCCCACATCAGTTTTAAAGACTGAATAGTGGGGCGCCTGGGTGGCTCAGTCAGTTAAGTAGCTCCCTTCGGCTCAGGTCATGATCCCAGGGTCTTGGGATCGAGCCCCATGTTGTCGGGCTCCTTGCTCAGCGGGGAGCCTACTTCTCCCTCCCCTTCTCCCTCTGCCTGCTGCTCCCCCTGCTTGCGCTCTCCCTCTCTCTATCTCTGTCTCCCTCTATCTCTGTCAAATAAATAAAATCTTTAAAAATAAAGACTGAATAGTATTTCATCATATGGACGAGCCATTTTTGTTAATCCTCCTTTGTTGATAGACATTTAGGTCATTTCCAATTTATAGCTATTAACAGTGAGATAAAGCATCCTGCCCTTGTGCCTTTGAGCCCCGCATCCTGCTGCGCTGATCTTCCTTCATTCCGCTTGCTGAGCCGGTGGCTGAAGCGGAGGGTGGAGACGAGGAAAGCCCACGTCCTCCCATCGCACTGCTCACAGCTTATTGTGTGTTATAAGTCACCTGTTATTTGCTTTTGTGTTTCCTTATTCCCTTCCCCCCACACAGTCATAATGGGCTCTTTGGTGAGAGGTAGAGTACACTGCACTCATTTAGTCCCACCCTTCTTCGTGATTAGAATGTGCAGAGTTGAGATTGCTTCTGAAAGGACATCGGCAGTCAGCAGAAGGGCCTCTCATTGCGAGCAGCCAGCGAGAAACCCACTCTGCCTGTGTCGTTCCGGATGTTCCCCTCAGGGACGTTGCAGTGTGTATCCAGTTGACCTAAAGTGGTGGGAAAAGTTCCTCTCTGCCTCCTTTTAAAAAAATGCTATCAAGCATGTATTTATTTCTCAAGAGTCTAATAGGGGCCTGCTGGGTGCCGTGCTCTGTGCCTGGCGTGAGACACAGGAATTATTAAAGCGCACCGTCCCTGCCCTCCAGGGTTCGGGATTGCTCGGAGGGGCTCACAGCGTAACGGTCCTAAATGCTGTTTTCCGTGGAAGTTGAGCTGCTGAGGCTCATCAGGACTGTGGTATCAACAACTTAGACATTATAGAGGAATTTGCATATGAGGGAAATGGTTTTGTGATTTCCTGCGGTGGATAGGACCCAAGGGTTCTTTCTGATGAAAATGACAGGAAGTTGAAATGTCCTCGTTGACCGGAGCAAAATTATCTCCAGCCAATCCCTGCCTGTCTTCCCAGCTTCCTTGGGGTCCTTTTCCTGGCAAAAGAATAAAGGGGTCATGAATTTGGGTTTTATAATTTTAGCATTTAGAGCGACAGAGCTTCCAGACCCATGCATGATCAGAGATTCCCGGCAGTGTGGCTGGTAGTCTTTCCTAGGCTGATGGTGACTTGAAGATTGAGTGTAACTTGAGAAATTTAGGAGGAAAAAGCTGCCGTCACTCCGCTGACCAGAAGGGCCTCCACAGATCAATTAGTTAAAAGATTTTAAGTTCTTTTAGGCACTTCTTTGAAAAGCTAACTCTCCCAAGAAAAAATGTACTTACTGTACCTAAGCATGGATTTTTTTTTTTTTTTTTTTTTATACAGTCCCACACAGTTTGCTGATCCCCAGCCTGAGAACCCTGATCTGGTCCGATCCCTGGTTTTATGGGTAGAATGACTAAAGTTTATAGAGGAGGGTAAATGTGGGCTATATCGTCTAGCTGATGAACTATTCCTAAAGAAACTTTTTCTTTCTTTCAGCACTGGCTGGATCATTCCAAACCCATAAAAAAGCAGATGAAAAGTAAGTAAGCAGAATTTAGCCTACTCACTTATTTCTTTTATCAGAGAGTAAAACTCCTTTGCCAATGTTTTGAGGTATTATGTTTTCATCAGGACTTGGGAGCGTTTTTAAGATAGATCCCATTTTAAGTGGATGATTTTTCATTTCTTAAGGCGGGCCAAATGTTAGAGTTTAAAATTTGGATAAGATTTTTGGTAGGTATTAAAAAACAGACTATGCTCTCATTTGAAATCAGGCACCCTTGCCAATGAGAACTGATTAATATGCTGTTCAGAAGCATGACTTTACGCCTATTACATTCATTTGCTAATGAGTTATAAAAGTAGACTCAGAGGATGGAAAAGCTGGAGTTCTGACAGTCCGGTCCAGCTCTCTGATTTTATAGGTGTGGTAAGCCCATTTCTTCAGTGTTGTGTATGCGTGGGTCCTTTTAAAACATGGAATACTTTACAGTGTCCTTACTGTATTTTTAGATTACAGAACACTTGCTGTTTATGCGTCACTTTCCTTTAGCCCACTTCGTATTTTGTAAAAAGTTAGTATCTGTTTGGAATATCTTGGCAATTGGATGAAAGTAAAATGTCAGCTCTTAGTAATTCATCTAGATGGTTAGGGTTTTATTCCAGAATGAGTTACTAGCTACGCCGTCTCTGTCAATGCAAAAGCACATTTTAGTTTTCCAGATTGAAGGATTGCAAAGAACTCACTAGCTTTCTATGCCCCATTGCGACCTCCCCGATGTAACGGTGAATGTATGACTAGAGTTAACGTGTTTTTCCTTTTGTCCATTCTCTGATCTTCAAAATTGGGGGAAAACATCTTCAACCTTCCATCTCCATATGTTTAGTTGGACCTGCTTATGCTTTGCACTTTCGAGTTAAATATTATTCTTCAGAACCGAACAACCTTCGTGAAGAGTTTACAAGGTAGGACAAAATGCAGAACAAGATTCCCCTCTTTCTCATAGCACTTACCTTATAACTTACGGGTCCCCTGAGTTGTAGGTCTGCCTCCTCTTCTATCTGCTAACTTTATATTCTGAGCAAAAGTTATTTGTACTTTGCCTGTGCTTGTCTCCGTATTCTGTTGAAAATCTACCCTTTGCTTAATTTGTCCTTTTTCTCAGTGAATCAGAATTAAAAGATTTATTTTCTTGTCACATTTCTGTTTTGTTGGGCTGTGGGTAGATTGGTGAGTTGTTCTTTATAGTGTCACTTTGTTTTTGTCTAGGTACAAAAAGGGAAGGCAGGTATTGGAAGAGCATTTCTTAGTCCCAAATAGCTATCTTATTTTTTTTTTTAAGGGTCTGCACAGTGTTCCCTTGTTGCTACAATATCAAAGTTGTTGGAATCCCTTCATGTTATCTTTCAGCCCCACTGGATTTCTTTTGAGGTCTGCCTGCCTTATGCCTGTCTCTTAGACTTCAGAAACAGTGTTGAAGCAAAAGAGACTTTAAAAACATTTTAAGTATGGAATTTCCCTCCAGCTACCCTTCTGACAGTGAGATTCTCTACCCAGCCTTCCACTGCTTTAGATGTCCCCAGAACCTCCTTGTCATTTGCGTGATGGACAGTAGTGGTGACATGTCAGCTCATGGTGGTGGCCATTAGCCTGGAGATGACCACCCAAGGAACACTTTACAGACTGTTTATCATCATTCTCCACCCTGGAGAGCCCTACTGGCCTTCCGTAGCTAGGTTTTCCTGTAGGAATTGGAAGTTCTGGCCATGTCAGCCCTGTTTTCTCTTTGACGTGAGTACTCAGCTCTGTGGTGGCTAAGCAGCTTTCGGAAGCAGGAACATTCTGGAATGTACTAGAACCTTCAGCTCCCCCATCCTTTGATTTCTGGGTCACCCACATTCTCCTAGATCCATTGCAACAGAGAGTGACCGTCTGCTTTGTTTTCAAAATCCAAACAAATTATTCTAGAGTTTCTCTTTAGAGTCCTTTATGAAACATGCTGCTTCTAGCCATCATCAAAGCCAGTGATTCTTAACCAGGGTTGTGTGAATCAGAAACACCTAGGAAGCTTTTGAACAAATCAGATTCCTGGGGACCACTCTTGCATGGAAGGCTGATTCCGTAGGTATGGGGCGGAGCGTGGGTAGCTTTGGCTTTTACAAAGCACTGTAAGTGGTTCTGATGCCCACATGCTCCTGGTTAAAAAAAAAACAGTTAAGCCAAGACACTTAATTTTTTTTTTACTTAGGTGAACTCCACTTGTGTTACTTGCTACTTTCCTCTCCCCATTTCTCATTACCCCATAACCCCCTGCAGCCCAGTTCCGGGATTTTTGGTGTGTGTGGGTGTGTGTGGGTGTGTGTGTGTGTGTGTGTGTGTGTGTGTGCACGCATTTGGTTTTTAAAAGACAGAGTCTGCAGTTAACCTGCGTCAGGAAAAAAGCCTCAAGCAGTTGCTCACTACAGTCAGCTGTAAACTTTCTGATAGAAGCAGCTGCACGGTTCCTGGAATCTGCTGGTGGGACTGGCTGAGGGCCAGGTCCGGCGGCTCCGCCCTGTCTGTTTGATTGGACACGTCGCATGCCTGTGTGTGAGCGCTCTTCTCAGCACCGCCGGTGCTGCCGAGGCCGTCATTGGGCTGTGCCGTGTTCCATGTTCCATCCTCCAAGTATCTTGCGAATTCTGTACATGCGCTCACCTGCCTAGCTAGGTTCTGGGATGCCTTCCTGGAGACTCAGGAGGAGATGCTTCCACCAAAGTTCTCATTTGATTTGGACTCCTTTATACAATGCTGAATTCTGGGCTGTGGGCGGGGCGGGGTTTGTGATGGGCAGTTGGGGGTTGGAAGCAGCTGGGAAAGAGGACCCTCTGTTGACTTTTGTGTATGTTTATCAGGTACCTGTTTGTTTTACAACTCAGGCATGACATTCTTTCAGGAAAGTAAGTATGTTTTTGTTCTCACTCTTAACCCAGGATAGATCATAGTATATTTCTAAATCACGGTTGTTGTTGTTGCTGTTTTAACTCTTCTACCCTTGTTCCCTTTTCAAAATTCAAAAAAAGTACACCAGGCATTGTAAAGTGAGTCTAATACTTGTATCACTGTCATCCTCATCTTATTTTAAATGATTACTATATGGCTTGAAGCATTTCCAAGAGCATTTAATATCTTAGGTGATGTGCATTTGGGAATAATTCTCTCCCTGATCACATCACTGCCCCATTCATAATGGCTTTTGTCGTATTTGCAAGCAAGATACGTTATTAGTATGTATACACTTACAAGCATTTGGATAGTCCAAAGTCTCATTCATCACCATCTGCATTTAAGCAACGAAACAGGTTATGTTCTGATTCTGATAGGAGGTTTAGACATCTCATCTCATTTCCTTTTACCCTCTTAAAAATAGTTTTTCAATACCAGGCCTCTGGTGACAGTGATTGGTGAGCACAAGGAGCATTGGCACTGATGTGGTTGGTCCCGCCTGCGGTATTTATTTTAAAGATGGGGAATTTCGGTGGTCCTAGCCTTTACAGTTGTGTCACTTTTCCGCATACATATTGACCATTTCCGGTCAATGGAGACGGAAAATGAGGACTATACTGAATCTAAAAAGCGATCCCTGATGCTGAAAAGAGCTCATCTTGATTTTGAATATAATCGGAAGGAAATTTGAAAAGTGATTTCCGAATTTGCAGACTCTGCATCGGACGTATGCTATAGAAACCTTAGCGCAATTGTGTCCTGGAGCAGTAGATTGTACAGTGTATACATGGGCCTCATTCAGCCATGCAGTACGAATCTTCGGCGTGCGTGTTACGAGTGTGTGTATTTTTATCTCTCTCTCTCTCTCTCTCTCTGCATACTGTGCTCCTCATACGAAAGGCCTCTTAAGTCTAGTAATTGCCTTCAGTTTGGAAAAATATTAATGGCGACATCTTGCATTTGTACAGTACTTTGCAGTTTCCATGCACTTCAGCCTGATTTACTGTGCTTCAAAGCGGAACGGTGTTCTGGTCCCAGCACTGCCTCCTACCAGCTGGGTGACCTTGAGCAGGCACTCGAACACTCACTTCCTCATCTCTAAAGTGGGGGATGGGGGAGCCCTGGCAGCACCCATCTTCGGGGTTTATGAACTCCGTGCATTGACCACATTCAGCCGTACGTGTGAAAGGCTTTGAAAACTATGAAGTGCTATACCAATGTATGTCATTATTATTTTTCTAACTCAATTTGTAATTTGAAGTGTGAATGAGATCAGTGATGGGAGGTGTAGTAATACGCCTCTCTGGCTCTGCCGCCCTTCTCCTTATTAGAACGCTTGAGTGTATCCAGCTGTCCTGGTGGTGTTAGATATTGTATCTGTCTGTTTATTTTTAACATTATGACCTGGTTTCAAGAAAGATGTAAGGCAGCTTGAAAAGGCGCATGTACCATATCAAGTAAGTTTCAGAATCACAAGGCAAAGGGAAGGCTTTTCATTCTGTTTCCCAAACTTCCCCCATTCTTGCCAAATTCAGTAAAATTGCCCACAGGGTAGATAGAAACTGTACCGAGGTTGGGTTGTTTTGCTAGACGGTGAGACACCGACTTTGGAAATAGGTAGTGGAAGTCAGCTTGTTTGCATTCTTTAATGTGGATAGCAAAAAGAGAAGCTGCTGGGAAAAATCATTATCTAAATATCACTACCTTTTGAAAAATGACTTTAATGATATTTTGTATGGTTTATGAGTATTAAAGTTCATATACAGAATTAATTTCCTCTCTCTCTTTTTTTTTTTTTTTCAAGATTGAAATGCCCCTATGAAACGGCTGTGGAATTAGCTGCTCTCTGTCTACAAGGTACATTCTTCTTTGGCGGTAATTAGCATTTTAATGTTATGCTCTCGTTTCAACAATTGATTATCCCGTGTACCAGGCTCAGTTCTCTACTTTGGGGGTATAAATGAATATAGTAGGGCCTGCATCTCCAAGTAGCTTGTGGTCCCGTGAGGACATGGCAAAACCACACACAGGGTGTAGCGTAGTTCCTATAGAAAGACCTGCAGGAGGCTTGGAAGGTGAAGGCCCTTCAGGGGGATGAGTAGATGAAGATGAGCAAAGGAATTAAGACACAAAGTAGAAAAGTGCAGAGAGGCACCAGCAGTCGAGTGGTGTCAGAGGGTGGAAGTTCAAGAACCGGGAGAAGTGGACAGCCTTGAACCCTGTTTAGAGAGCATGACCTTCATGCTGTTAGCAGTAGACCTCTGAAGGCTCTTAAGAGGGAGGCAGGCCTGGTCAGGTGTACATTTAGAAAGGTCACACTGGCTGTGATGGGGAGAGGGACTGGAGCAAGACCAGGGCTCGGGGTGCAGTTAAAAGGTGTTGCTGTAATAAAAGGAAACTGACTAGGGCACGGAGTACATGCTCACACACACACCAAAAAAAAACAACGCTGGTGGTACAAGAGAAGGACCTGGTCATTAGATCAGTGTTAAGAGGGGAGTCAGGGAGGAGTCACAGATAGCTTCCAGTGGTGGGTGACAGGAGCAGTGAATGGTTAGAAGAGTTGGCTCCAGTGGAGGACATCCTCTGTGAAGGGCCTCTTGGCTGAGAGGTGCCAGTGGGACCCCCCAGTAGCTTCTTGAGTGTGCACATCTGGCTCCATCAGAGAGGTCAGGCCAGAAGCATCAACAGGGAGTCATCTGCTCAGAGGTGGGAGTTAGATGGGAGGTTTGCCTGCATGGTTGTCAACATTGACTCTCCATATTAGGCACTGGTGGATTTTAGTTTAAAATGCACAAGAAACACTTGCTAAAGTCTCCAGCATTCATTAAGAGGGTACTAACACGTAACTGCACATAAGGAATTTTATCAGTACATCAGATAGACCTATGTTGTGGATTCGTTTACCAGTGCGTTTATCGGCTTCTGTGGGATAATGAATTATGATGTATTCATTCATAATTACTAATTAATTTTGAATATCATCATAAGATTTGGCTTCCGGCTTTTGTATTTGCCAATTTTTAAACATTGATCTAAGTCTTCAAATTATAAAATCAGTACACATTTATTATAGACCATCAGGACAGCAGTACAATAGACAAGTAGAAGGAAGGAAGGAACCTGTCATCCTGCCATCCACAGATAACCAAGAGTTTCTGTGAGTTGGATGCAGTTTTTAAAATATAATTCTAATCAGTTTTATACGATTTTTTGTATGATTTTTCTACTTGGTATTTTTAGTGCACGCACTTTGTCATAAAGATGGTTTTTAATGACTGCGGGATACTCCCCTTACCTGACATTTCTATTCCTTAGTCACTTTTTAATTCTTGTTCTCTAATGGGGGCTCGTATATAGTAGGTGCTCAGTAAGTATAGGATGAATCGAATGAAGTTGGAGGGGCCCTTTAAAGACTGTGGTTGAAGGGGGAACCTGCCCGTGAGGTCTGAAAACACAGGCGGTAGAGGTGACAATATCGTCCTCTGTAAATGTCTGTCCCAAATACGATGCTCAGTGCTTCACGCCCACATTTTCCTGATATAAGAGTCCTTATGGTGAGTGCTATAAGGATCTAGAATGGCTTGGGGGACATGGAAATCTGCTCTCCATTTTGACCAGGTTCCGATTTCACCATCTGGCCAAGTAGCATCCACTCTAGAGTTTCTGAGTCTCCAGGAGGTTCTACCATCAGAGTTGGTGACCCAGCAGTAGATGTCAGAGTGTAGTTAACAGGATGAAGTCACATCCCTGTCAGACCTGGGGCCATCAGTCCACTGGTCCTGAACCATGAGAGCTTGAGGCACATGCGTTCTCATCTTCCCCTCCCCCCACTCACTTCCTGCCATGGGACGAAGGCATCATCACACTCACAGAGTCCAGCTCTGGTAGGACCACTTGCCTCGCCCCAGAACCGAGGCAGACGTGAATGAGATTAGCTGTCTGTGAACCTTTCTCGGGGAGATGACCCATTTGAGTTGGAACCACAACCTAGTGTAATTTAAGATGCAGTCAGTGTGTCCGGTACAAATGAGAAAGGCTGAAGGCTTAGACACACGAGTCGGGAAGGTCTCGTTACATTGTCCCTCCGTGGCCTCTTTTCCCCACATCCCATTGGGAAGTGCCACAGCCTGCCTTCCCGGTCAACCCCAGCGGAGCCAGCCCACATCTGGCCATCAGGATCGCTGGAGCGTGTCTGGCTCTGAGTAAAATGGACCTTGTGTTTCCTCCCTTGCTTGAGCCTCAAAGACATGCCTTGCTGTGGTTGTCCTTGAATGCATGGTCCCTCCAGAGTCGTGACACAGCGGCCTAGAGGGAAGGCCGTGCTCCTTGGGGGACTAAGTTGATGGTAGATTTGAAAGTTAGTGGGGCGCCTGGGGGGCTCAGTCGTTAAGCGTCTGCCTTCGGCTCAGGTCACAATCCCGGGGTCCTGGGATCGAGCCCCGCATCGGGCTCCCTGCTCAGCAGGAAGCCTGCTTCTGCCTCTCCCACTCCCCCTGGGGGGGAGAATGGGACCATCACCTGCTGTGTGTCCCGTGACCTTCTTTCATCCTTGCAGTAGTCCCCATTTTTACTGGCGGGGCATCAGAGGTGGAGAGCGGTTAGTGGCTTTGCCCAGGTCGCACGGACCGTGGATGGTAGAGGGCGGGTCCCGGCCCTCCTGTGTCTGAGCTGTTTCCGCTTCCCTCCGCACCCTCCGCGGCCAGGACCCTGGCTGCAGAGTTCACCGACAACGGAGTGTCGTTTGGCCGGCAGATTCTCGGAAGGCAGGCGTGCTGTGTCAGCATACGTGTCCCAGGCTTTGCTCAGGCCGCTTCTAGTCCAGTAACAGTGAGGAGGGACACTGGCCCCCAGGCCCGGTCTCAGGAAAACCTTATCATCGTCCGGTTTCTTCCTCCCATGCTTGATGATGTTAGTAGTGTCGCCGAGACAGGACTAAACCCAGGGCTCTGTTGCCCCACTTTGGCCCGTGCGTACAGGGGAAGGGTGGTTCATAGGAAGGAGTTCTTGTCCCACACTGCCCCTCTAGCCTCGCCAGCCCTCCAGTTTCAGGGTGAGCGCTTGGTCAGAGGTCAGTGGTGGCCTTGGGAACCCAGCCCTCATCTTCGCTGGGTGATTATTTCCAGAGCATAATCTTCATTTGTGACTTTGCTCGAGGTACCGAGTAGCTGCACACCCTGCCCCAGACCACCCTGGTGATTTCAGGGTGCCGTCCACATCAGAGTTGCAAATGAAAGGCCTTGGTCAGGTGAGGAAGTGTTCACCAGGTCCCCTCCCTCTGTCAGGCAGCGTCTCGTACAGTCCTCCCACGGCCCCTCTGGGCTTGGTAGTACTGCTGCATCGGTACGGACAGAAGTTTCATCCACTTCTGCAAGCCCATCGGGGTCCCTCCGGAAAGGTGGGCTCTGGGATTGGAAAGGTTGCTGGGTACTTAGTGTGTCGCTACGACTGGAGGGGTTCAGACATATGCTGATTCATCAGTTGGTGGGATTTGTTGTGTTGAGCCGTGGTTCTCAAGGTGTGTGCCTGGATCAGCTGTATCGGCATCACCTGGGAACTTAGAAATGCACACTCTCAGGCCTTATTCCAGACCTCTGGCATCAGAATCTTGGGGGATGGGGTTCAACAGCGTGTGTTTTAGCGAGCCCTCTGGGTGATCCTGATGCACATGCAAGTTCAAAAGCCAGTGGTGCAGATCCCGTGCTTTCTGAATTACCCTGTGTGCCAGTCACCTGGGCTTCTAGTGAAAAGGCAGGTTTGGCTTCAGTAGGTCTGGGGCGGAGCCTGAGATCGGGCACCGTAAGCAAACTCCCGGTGATGCTGACACTTTGGGTAGTAGCAGGGCATTAGAGAAACCTCTGGAGAATTCCTTTACGTCCTGGGGGCTGCTCCCTGAGCTGTAGGGGTGGGGTCCGGAGTGGGGAGAGTGGATTTGCTCATTTGTGTCTTGGAGGCCTGAGGCCCCCCTGTTTCCTCGGACCCTTCATTCTGTGGGGTGCTCGGTGAGAGCCAGTAGCGTGCAGGGTGCCTCGGGCTTTTTGCTGGGACTGCTCACGTGGTTGTTCCTCTTCTGCGCTAGCGTCTTCCTCCTGATTCTGGCAGACTTGCCGCAGTTGCTCCTGCAGCCTTGTCACCCCCTCCCCCCCTCCCTCCCCCCCCCCCTGCCTCACTCCTTCCCTCTCCCTCCCGGCATATTTTCCCCCAGATTGTACATGTACTGAATTCTTGATTGGTTCTCTCCAGCACTGCAGCCTCGGCCTTAGCGAGAGCCTGCTTAAATGGATGTTTCAGAGCAGGTCCTCATTCCCTGCAGTTGCCTTTTATTGCAGATCTGGGCTCTACCACTTCACAGGGAAATATAATCTGGGCCTCCTCGGGTAGGGGAAACAGTCGAGAGAAAGGCAGTCATAACTGAGATAATGGTGTTTTGCCCAATGGGGAGGTCACGAGGATGATTCTCAGATTCTGGAGTACGTGTGGGCTCCAGGTGGGAGTTCAGCCCTCCTGAAAGGAGGGGCTCCTCCACATGGGGGTACCTGTGCTTCATAATTGTGCAAACTGCCTCTGGACCTGGTTGCAGCAATCACTGAAAGCATTCACCGTCTCCTGTTTTCTTCCCTTTTATGAACCTCGCAGCGGAGCTGGGGGAGTGCGAGCTTCCAGAACACACGCCAGAGCTTGTGTCTGAGTTTCGGTTCATTCCAAATCAGACAGAAGCGATGGAATTTGATATCTTCCAGAGATGGAAAGAGTGCAGGTACCGAGATGCTACCATCTCGCATTCTGATGTGTTTCTTTCGTGATCCGTAAGCATGTGTCAGACTCTGATGTGCCAGTAGAGTTGCTCTGCTTGAAGACCACAAAACTGCAGCTCCAACTCTTCACTTCTCGCCCGTGCCTCAGTCCCGTGTTTCCAAAGGCCCCCATGACCCCTGTCTTTACTGAGATACTGGGATACACAGGCAGGACCGCACCGCACTCCCATTGCTCTCTGAATTACAGAGCCTGGTCCCGATTGGCTCGTTCCTGCCAGGGACACTGCTGCTCACCTGGCCTCCTAGAGAGAGCAAGGAGGCTCTGCCTCGGTGTGTTCCTCCACACCCGGTTCTCTGTCCGTGACCTGAATCTTCTAGAGTAAACCCTTTAGAGGGTGGCCCTGTTGTCCCTTACAGGGACACTCGTATTTGAGACCGCGTGTTGTACAGTGTTCTATTTCAGGACATGTGGTCACCGCAGCTAGATCCAGCCTTGTCGTTTATGTCGAGGCTCTCCCCTCCTTCTCCTCGGGGTCTCCCTAGGCGGACAGTTTCGTGCCTTTCTGCCCTCCCAGCCCACCTTCCCGAACACCTGCTCCAAGTCAGTCTTGGACTCAGAAACAGAGCCTAGTTTCCTCCTGTCCCTCCATCCTTTGAAGGGGCCTCATGACTTTTTTTGAAACTGGAAGGTGACACTAGCCCACTCTCGTACCACGTGGAAACAGGAGAGGAAGGTGTGGCCGTGGGGTCGCGGTGCCACACCCCGCCCGCGCCCGCCGTCCACTCTGCAGCCTGTCCTCGTTAGCAGCCAGTGGTGTGGCTTTCCAGCCTCTTTACCTGCCGTGGACTTGACGACGTCCACGCATAAAAAATTGTTGCCTTCCCTGCTCACATTATAAGCACTGCTGTCTGTCATCTTTCTAATCAGGGAACAATCTGTCCATGGGAGTCTTTTCCTGTTCATCCTAATCGGTGTCCCTCATTCTCTTAATCGCTGCAGAGCATCCCCTAGTGTGGCTGTGCTCTTCAGAATCCTGTGGGTGTACGAGCTGCAGTTTACATGTGTTTCCATTGGTTTTTCTAAGGGGAAAGAGCCCTGCCCAGGCGGAACTGTCCTATCTGAATAAAGCGAAGTGGCTGGAAATGTATGGGGTAGACATGCACGTTGTCAGGGTAAGAACTGTGTGCGGTTAAGTCACGGGGTCTCTCGGGGTGTACTGTGACTGGGCCACGTGTAAACAGTGTGCGAGCAAAGTAACGTGGCGAGGAAACTGTTTTGCATTCTGTTCTGTGACGACCTGTTAGAACCTTCTACCGATTGTCACTTCGTTTATTTGTAGGGAAGAGATGGCTGTGAATATTCTCTTGGACTGACCCCGACAGGCATATTAATCTTTGAAGGAGCTAACAAAATAGGCTTATTCTTTTGGTAATTTAGTTTTGTCTAATATTAAAAATGTCTTTTCCTATTTTGTGGTGGAATTATATGTGATGGATGATTATTGAGGGATATTGGCAACACCCAGATTTGCTTTAAAAAAAAAAAAAACACTGTACTCTTGCATTTGTGGGTGTTTCGCAGTGGCCATGAGACTTCTGGATAAATCACACTTGAATGACTGAATGATTTCTTTAGCAAATCTAAACTTAAAAAAAAAGTAAAAAGGGAACTGCTGTTTGTGTAGCCAGCCTTCCTGCCGATTGTACTTTTAAGATGTTTTCTCTCTGACCAGGCCTAAAATTACCAAAATGGATTTTAAAAAGAGCAAATTGACACTGGTGGTGGTAGAGGATGATGATCAGGTAAGCCTTGCCCCTGGTTTTCCCTCTTCGCTGCAAGTAATGCTTCTTTGAGGTCACGGGCCCCCACTGAGCCGAGCACCTTGTGCTTCGCCTGTCAGGGACGGGAACAGGAGCATACGTTCGTATTCCGGCTGGACAGCGCCAGAACCTGCAAGCATCTCTGGAAGTGTGCAGTGGAGCATCACGCCTTCTTCCGGCTGCGGACGCCAGGAAATAGCAAATCGAACAGATCAGACTTTATCCGGCTGGGGTCTCGCTTCAGATTCAGGTGGGCACTGGTTTTCATGACGTGGCTACCCCGTTTCGAAGGAGGGCAGCAGGGATGTTTCTCATGAACAGAGCAATAAATGGATCTATCTCCGGAGGCTTGAGTCGGACATCCCGTCCCTGCTTCTTTCTTGAGATCTAACCTTCGTTTGAGTCCCTGAAGCTCTTTTAGCCTCCATGTCCTTGTGGATAAAAAGGGGCTAATAACAAAATTGTAAATCACCGACATGTAGGTGGAAGTGTGCCGTTTTACTAAAGCAGTAGACACTAGCCACGTATGGCCGTAAGATTAGTTAATATTAAATGAATTTTTTAAAAAGTTACTTATTTGAGAGAGAGAGCATGTGTGTGTGCGATTTGGGGCGGAGCCGAGGGAGAGAACCCCCAAGCAGACTCCCCGCTGAGTGCAGAGCCCGACTCAGGGCTCCATCTCACGACCCATGAGATCATGACCTGAGCCGAAATCAAGAGTCAGATGCTCAACCGACCGAGCTACCCCGGCGCCCCAAGATTAATATTAAATAAATATTTAATTTAAGTCTGGGTGGCTCAGTCGGTTAAGCATCTGACTTCGGCTCAGGGTCCTGGGATCAAGCCCTGTCTCAGGCTCCCTGCTCGGTGGGGAGTCTACTTTTCCCTCTCCCTCTGCTACGCCACCCCCCGCCCCCGCTTCTGCTCTCTCTCTGTCTCAAATAAATAAGTACAATCTTTAAAATGTAGTTCCTCTGTCTCACCAACCACACTTTAAGTGCTCAGTGCACGTGAGGTAGACAGACATAGAACACAAACTGTGCTAGAGCTTTTCATGAACCAGTGTGCAGTCCTCGCAGCAGACTTAATGCCATAGGTCCTCTGATTATCCCCATGAGATAAGGAAACTGGGGCTGAGGGGTTGCATAATCTGCCCAGAGTCATGCCAGTTAAGTGGTAGAGCTGAAATTCAACCCCAGACAATCTGGGTCTTATATTTTAACCACTACTCTATTGCCTTTCATGCGCCAACGTCCAGAAATTTGGTGATGATTAAGAATGAGAGCAGATGTCCTTGTGTGTGCAAGTGACCCAGGGTGGGCTCAGTAAATATTTGAATCTGAAAAGACCCCGAAAACATGAAGAATTTAATTTTTCATGTGTTTTTACTTATGATTGTAAGACCGTGTCTTTCAAAATACATAAAAATTCCCTGGGGGCTTATTTTAAAAATGAGGAATTATGACCTCATCCGAGACCCTTGTAATCAGAATCAATGGGGTGCATGCATATGTGCGTTCATGAGTAAGGCCTGGGAACGTGCATTTTAAATGCCTTCCCAGGGTTGGTTTCTGAGGCTTGTTTACAGATCTTGAGTCGCTGTTATAAGCCTTAAAACTTCATCTGGTTTCATAACCTCTACCCACACATGGCATGTCCTTGAACTCTGTTGAATATGCCAAAAAATGTGCTCATTTCAGATTTATCTACTGTGTGAGGAAGTGGCTTTTGGGATGGTTGCCAAGGCGGGCTTTTCCATCCTAGGAGGAAACTCCCCCAGGATTTGGCCAGCCCAGGCTCCCTTCTGCTCCTTGAAGAGAAGCAGAAGAAGGAAGGGGAGGTTGGAGACAAGGATGCCCCTTGGAGGCACTTAGAGCGGGTAGCAAGTGGCCCCTTCTGTGTGAGGAATCATCAACCGAGCGTGGCTGGAATACAGCAGCTCAGATAAAAACAGTGCATGTCCTGGAAACGGCACAAGGCCACACAGTGGTTGAAACCCGGAAAGCCTTGGTGAAAGAAGTCAGGTTTCCCTTGGCATAGTAAGGAAGGCCAAGGTTTACTTAAGTGGTCATTGATAACAGCATTTTAGAAGAGATAAATGTCTACGTAATGTGTGTTATGAAAGGTTATTTTATCTGTGAATCGTCGTTCTCTCTCAGTCAGATGTTCCGAGTACTTGGACCTGCTTGGTTTGTGGAGCCAAGTGGCTGGTACCTAAATTGCAGGCTTTGTCTTTTGGTGGAAATATCTGCCCCTATAATACAGCTTGGATTTGGCAAAGCTTTGATTTCCCAATGCAAGGCCAAATTTAGAGTGTGTCTTCACCAAACGAGTTCACGATAAGTTGAAATTTACATTGGAGCTCTTGAAAATAGAAGTGCGCTTCCAAATACGCCTCATGTACTGATATTCTGATATCGGTAACACGCAATGAAATACTTACTTTCCAGTGGGCGGACAGAGTATCAAGCCACACACGGCAGCAGGTTACGAAGAACCAGCACCTTCGAGCGGAAGCCTAGTAAACGCTATCCATCCCGGAGACATTCGACATTCAAAGGTAGGGTGCTGTTCATTCTGCCTAGAATTTTATATGACGGTTTAGTGGGTTAAACCCTGAGGAGCTTGGTAAAGCAGTTCTTAAAGGAACTTTCTGCCATTCTGCTCTGTCATTCCAAAGAATCCCAACAGGAGGGATTCTCTGGAGGGGAATCAGGCCACTCTTGCTGTCCACTGTCTTTAGTTTTTCCCATTGTATGTGTTCGTTTTCTTCTCCCTCTTTTTCATACTTCTTTTCTTGTGCCTCTTTGCTTCTGTTGGACCTGGGACCTTAGGAATATCATAGGTTACCACGTTTCTTGTCCGTGGAAGAGATTGCTGTGTCTTGGAGGGAAAAACAGTCCTTTCTCTCCTCCATCTTACAATTTCAAATGGGGACTTTAGTCTCATGCTAACCAGAATTCTGTCCACATAAGAGCAGATCCAGAACCTTTAAATCCTGGTCCCGCGGTCCATCCAAACACACGCTGCCCCTGAATTTAGCCTGCCCTTCCCCCGCCTTTCCAGAGCCCCCTGAGCCTTGTCTGTCAGTTACTAATGTGGTCTCACGCCTGTCTGAGGCCGGGTTCCCAATACAGGACCAGTCAGTGAATGAGCAAGCAGCTCATTTAAACCCAGCCTCCACATCCCACCTCCTGGCTCTCCTCTGTCCACGCTTGATT
Organism: Phoca vitulina; assembly: GCF_004348235.1. NCBI lineage: Eukaryota > Metazoa > Chordata > Mammalia > Carnivora > Phocidae > Phoca > Phoca vitulina. The sequence continues at coordinate 10,438,691 of NW_022589724.1, read as the reverse complement.
GTTCCTCCCTTCGGGACACCTAGTTTAGCATTGAATTGTGGGCTCGTTCATGGCACGGCCTCTGTACTCCCAACCCCCCAGGCCCTCTCCTATATATCACTTACTCCTAGTGGCCATTCCATAGATTTTCCTTGTATAACTTGGGACTTCGCAGGCCTTTATGGGACCCGCACCTATACTCGCCCCCCTTCTAGAATCTTTAACCTTGTGTTCCCCACTGTTTCCTGCCTTTTTGAACCAATGGTGCATACCATGGCAGCCAGAAGCTCTCTAAAGTCATTCTTGGCTGCCCTAATGGAGAAAAAATGGCCAGAGCCCAGGAAATGTGGCCTAACCTTCAAGAAAGACCAGAGGGTGAGAGGACTGGGGGCGTGCCCAGAGAAGAGTGACGGTGGCTGAAGGTGATTGATTGCAGGAACTGGGGGTGACAAGTGATGTGGTGGGGGAGAGACGGAGGGCTGTGTTGCCTCCCTGTCAGGCCTTATGCCTGCTGTGGTCCATTGTGTCAGCGTTGTCCAGAAACACTCCAAATAAGGAAGAACTTCCTCATGGTGTTGTCCAAAGATAGAGCCATCTCAAGACCTTGCTGAGCTCCCAGGCCCTGGAGGCGTGCACAGGCACAAAGGGAAAGAGCCCTTGGCGTAGCCACTGCAGAGGGAGGAAGTGGCCTTTGACTTGACCCTTGCCCCCATGGGTGGCTTTGGGGCTCTTGCAGACCACGGCTTCTCTGATTCTCCTCTGTGAAGCTTTTGATGATTTTTCCATGCTGCACCCTTTACAAACCGAAGTGGAGTCTAGATAAAGGACCTCTAGCTCTGTCCATGGTCCCTTCCTCAGACACACACCCCTGCTCCAGCCAGAAATGTCTGTCCCAGGCTCCCCAGTGCAATCCGGCTCGTAGTTCAGCCTTTCTCATCCCGTTATGCTGTCTTTGATTTGACACACCTCTCTGTCTCTTTGTCAAGACTGTGAGCTCCTTGACAGCAAGAATTGTCTCTGATCTCTGCATCTGAGAGCCTGGCCCCAGGCACGTGTTCAGCATTCTCTGGGTGAATTGGAGGGGTTGGCCCAGGGGAAAGGAGACTTTTCCTCCAGAAAGGAGAAGTAGCTAAGGTGAAGATTCTGCCTCCTGGGGTCGGGACCCCTCTGAGATCACAGAACTCTCCACCCTGGTCATTGTCATCGCGTGGTAAACAGTGACAGCTCTCTAAGATGACACACCTTTCTGTTTTTCCTTTAAAGCAAGCAACCCGGTGATAGCGGCTCAGTTCTGGTAAGTGCCCCCAGACTCTGGGGTACAGCTCTTCTCTCTAATTATTGTCTTTATTTGCAATGTTGACTTTTTCCTTAATACAGTTAAACCACAGAGTGAGTCACCTGATGATTTTTCCCCCCTTTTTCTGCTGCCCGCCTGTACCATCCTCCTGGTTTTCAATAAGAACACAATAGAATGTTCCAGGACGTTTTTTTTTTTTCTTTTTTAAAACGCAGCTGCTTTGTTGGCATAGCTTTGTGCTTTGTTTGTGACAACAGTGGGCTTTAGATAAAGGTGAGGGGAAGGTATACACCGCACTGTGCTGGTGGTGTTGCCGGCAGTGATGGGGAAGCGAGGCCGAGCTCCGGAGTAAAAGCTCCGTGAGAGCAAATGCTGAATCTGCTCGGTGACGTGCACGCTTCACAGTCGTACAGCATAGACGCCCTTGACTAAAACACCTTTACTGAACGTCGTGCAGACAAAAGAACACGTCACAAGGCGGAAGCTCCAGCCCAGGTGTGAGCAAACTTTTCCTGTAAAGTGCCAGATCGTAAATACTTTGGACCTGGGAGGCTGTGCTCTCTCTTTCCTGGCGGCTCAGCTCTGTCTCGGCACACAAAAGCAGCTGAGACGGTGTGTCAATGAAAGAACACAGCTGTGTTCCAATAAAACTTTCCTCGTAAATGCAGGTAGGCCAGGGTCGGCCCACGGGGTGTGATTTGCTGGCCCCTTCCCCAGCCCGGGTGTTCTTGATCTTTGCTGTACATGGAATCTCCTGGTGAGCCTTGAGAGCCCCTCCTCAGCCAGGCCACGCCCCAGGCTAATTGCATCCAGCTCAGAGGGTGGACCCAGGCATCTGGTTTTTTAAAGCGCCTAGGTGATTCTAGTGTGTGGCCCAGGTGAGAAGCACCATCCCACCTTGCGTGGACCTCTTTTTCTCTCTCGGAAACAACTGTTTGCACATGTGAGCTATGACTGAGATGGACAGCCGTCATGCTAGAGAATCACAGGCTGTATTGTTTTGGCCCTGGTGTCCAAGCTCCAGCCACTGGTAGCCCATTTTAGTTGGCTCCTGGGTCTTGCCAGGCACAGGTCTCAGGCTGCTGGGAAGATCTTAGAGGTGAGCACAGCTTGACTGTGGCAGGTATTCCAGAGAGGTGGCAGGGCCCGGCATGGGGGTGGAGTGGGTAGCCGATGTCCTGGTGGGTGATGAGGATGCAGGCCAAGGGACCAGGAGGCCTCCCGCCTCGCCCCCAGCCTTGCTTTCATCCAGCTCTGGGGCCTTAGGCCTTCCTTCTGGGCCTCCACGGAACACAAGGAGGTTGGGCTGGATCAGTGTTGGTCCGCACTTCTTAGCCTCTGATGTTCGCCTCCTGAGAGAATCCTGACCTGGAAGCCTAGCTTTGAGCACAGACGAAAGTAGAGCTGCTCTGGGTGAAGCCAGGCAGGGAGGAGAAGGCTGGCGCCTGCCTGTTCTTCTGCCCCCTCCCCACCATGCAGCCCCAAGACACCTGGCAGGGCCCCAGGGTGCTAGAGAACATGGCCAGCCTCTGTCACACAGCTGGGAACGCGGCCTTCTGTCTCTGATTCCAAGCTCCGCCCACAGTGCCTTTCTGTCTCTGATTCCAAGCTCCGCCCACAGTGCCTTTCTGTCTGATTCCAAGCTCCGCCCACAGTGCCTTTCTGTCTCTGATTCCAAGCTCCACCCACAGTGCCTTTCTGTCTCTGATTCCAAGCTCCGCCCACAGTGCCTTTCTGCTGGGGGGCCAGCAGCTGACTCTTGTGTCTGGGTTCATGTCTCGGCACCTAAAGAAGGGGCTCCAGAGTCCTATCGAACTGCTGTGCATCACACCCTGCCCCCTGAGGGAGGGAGGTGGTTGCAGGGTTACTTCATGGCTTCCTTGCAGGCCCACAGGCATGCCCGTCTCTAGGATCCCCATGGCAGGTAGCCTGCCCAAAGTAGTCGCACCTTTCTGCACCTGTCAGCGTGTCTTGCTTTGAATTCTCAAGGGCTTGTGAGTTAAAACATGTCTTTCCTTTGCTTTCTAAAGAAGTGATTGTTTTCTTTGTTTTTCTCTAATAAAATTATATTTTCCTTTTAGCATCTAGTGGAAATTATATATATTGGGAACCAAAACAAACTAAAAAAAAAAGGGGCACAAGGGGGGGGGGGAAAAACCACAGTAAATATACCCTTTAGGAACAAATGAACTAATAACCACTGTTCGCAGCTCTTCAGTTTGCTCTTCACAGCCTGTGGGATCCCGGAGTGTGTAGGATTGCTGTGGGAGCCAGGGATGAAATTGTGCTCCGGGCTGCAGAGGTGATACCAGAAAAATAGCACCTTGCAAAACACTTACCCTTCCTGGTGAAATCCAGCTGGAGGTGAATCTGGCCCAGAGCCTGGCTCTGTGCACTGGCCCTCTCTGAAAACTGGAATGCAGAGCCAATTAGACCCCAAGCTAGACTCATAACAATGAAATGTTTCTCTCATTGTCAGAGAAGCAATAAACCTTGATGTGAAGCACACCACCCTAGCAACGTAGCCCAGCGATTGCACTGTGTTTGTGCTTTTCCCGCCAACCTTGCGTATGAAACACGTTGGTTGCGTTTTACGCATAAAGCTGGCCTTCTCTGCCCATATAGATAAATATATATAAATATACATATATAAATATATATATATATATATATATTTTTTTTTACCAGAATAGTTATACTTAAGAGTCCATCAAACTAGAATCAGGCATGAGGAGCCCGGAACCCTTTCTCAGACCCTCAGGGGGCCCGCTTGGCTTTGTGGAAAATACATGGGCTTTGGGATCGAGCAGATGTCCCTTCCAGTGCTGGCCCTGCCACGGTCTAGCTGGCTGGCCCTGAACAGGTTTCCTCACTTCTCTGTTAGGCAACCTTGCCTTTATCTGTAAAATGAGGTCGTACCAGTTATTGACGTCATAGCCTTGTTGTGTGGGTTAAATAGTAACAGATATGAGGTTCCCAGTACAGAGCCTTATATGGAATGAGCGTTCCAGAGCCGTGGCCAGATCACAGCCCTGTTGATAGCAGCAGGACCCACCACGGTAGATGCTCAGGAGAGGCTGAGCTCTCCCTGTAGCTGGAGAAAGCTCTGGGTGGCTGGAGCTGCCCTGGGGCCACCCAGCAATGCCAGTGCAGACCTGGGAGGGGAGCTCATGACATCACGAGCAGGATTCTGGAATACTGCCTTCATGTTTCTATCTGTGAGCTCGAAAGTGATGACTAGAAGTTGCTGTTTGGTTGCCTTGTTTATATGTTCATTTAAACAGCTAATAACCAAAAAGAAACGGCATTCGTGAAAGTTCCTAACAGTGTTGGTAGGATTTGCTGATGATGGTTAAATAAATCACTAATAATGCCGCTTTACAACCTGTTACATTACAGTTTTTCCCTTCTTTTCTTTAGCTCTAAAACAAATCCCGAAGTCCATAATTACCAGGTGAGATACTGCTTTTAAAGATTTTCATTAACACTTAAAGTTTCAAAATTTTCTGCATTCAAGCAGTCATTATGCTTATAGCCAAATTTTGAAGAAACAATAACAAAACATTTTTTGTGGGTGGGTGGGAGAGGGGTTGTTTTTGTTTTTTGAGAAAACAGTAAGAGGGAGCCTTGTTCCATGACCCCTGGTCCCTTCTGGTCATTTCAGCTGGGCCTATTTTTTCTTAACATTGTTAGCTGGCAAACAGCAGGGACATATGTTTAAGTTTCTGGGTGGTCAAATACAACCTCTTAGGGGCACTCAAGTGAGGTGTTTTGTCAGTGTGTTCTCAGCCTCGAGAATGTGAGTCCCTTGAGATGTGCCTCCAGGAAAAGATGTCTTAGTCACATGTTTGGGAGATGGTGAACCCTTCATTCCCCTTCTTGGATCTTACAGTGCCCATCCAGGTGTCAAAAGTACTGAGAAGGGGCGCCTGGGTGGCTCAGTCGTTAAGCGTCTGCCTTCAGCTCAGGTCATGATCCCAGAGTCCTGGGATTGAGCCCCGCATCGGGCTCCCTGCTCTGCAGGAAGCCTGCTTCTCCCTCTTCCAGGCTTCTCCCTCTCCCACTCCCCCTGCACGTGTTCCCTCTCTCACTGTCTCTCTCTCTGTCAAATAAATAAATAAAATCTTAAAAAAAAAAAGTACTGAGAAATCCTGCAAAAAAAGACACTTTTTTTTTTTTAAGCCATTGTTTCCCCAAATCATTTGACGATTGAACAATCCCTCCCCCATTTAAAAAAAAAACCAAAAAACTAGCCTCACCTCCCTGCCTGCCGGTTTTTTGGATAGTGTATCTGTTAATATCAGTGGAGCATTGGTTTCTAGAACCTTCTTTATAGAGCATTGTACCAGGCCTGTTGAGCCTGCAGAAGGAGCACAGAGAGGTTTCCCTGGCTGGTGTTCTGCTCTTCTACCGGGTGGCCAAGCAGGGCCCCCACCCCCTGCCTGCCCACCCACCCATACCTGGGGGTGGCTCTTGCTGGCCATTCATGGCCTTCTACAACCTGGCTCCAACATGCTTTTCTACATTTATTCCCCCCTCCTCCCAGCTCCTTATCACACATCATGTGTTCAGCTCCCAGAGAAGCACATAATCGTGGCCCCATAATTTCTTCCCACTGTTCCTTTGTCCATGTTTCTCTGCCTGAAATTCCCTTACCTGTCTGCACATTAAAATATCCTCCAGAGCCTCCTCAGAAGTCACCTCCTCCACGGAGCCTTCTCTGATCCTCCTGATTGATAATCACTGACACCAGTGGTCCTCAGTCTTGCAGCTGCACATCTGGCAGGCTTTAAAAACATAACCAGTGCTCGGGCCTCACCCCAGACTGATTCAATCAGAAGCTCTGAGGATGGGTCTGGGTATCAGACACCTTCTGAGCACCTGTGTATGGTGGTTCTAATGAGCAGCCGGGGGGAGGGGCGCCCCCTGCACTGACAATGTGTCCCTCACTGGGTTCGTGCTTAGAGGCAGCATCTGTGTCTGATGACCTCCTCGCTTGGGCCATTTTTCTTGTGCTGGGTGGGTTCTATCCAAGGACACTACTCTCCTCTCATCAGTCTGGTTTTGAATGTCACGAGTAAGAAGCTACTCCATAAGGGGTTCTCCTGGGAGCATTATTTTAGTTAGTGTCCTTCTTGATCTTTTGTTACTGTAGATATTAATTCCTTAGATGGGGGTGGGATCCCAATGTACATGATCTTGACGAGGTCTCCAAAGTATGTTTCAGAAGAATTTTGTGATATCATCTTCTGTACATGAAATCATCTTCACAACGTGCAGAACTTGGACATGACTTCTGAGTTTGGGGGAATAACATGTAAAAAGTGCTTTGAACCTGGTAGGGGAACAGCCAGGTTTCCCAATCTCGTTGCCTTCTTTAGGTTCTTGAATCTTGTCGGTCACAGGTTGGCTTTTTGGTTTGGAGGGATTTTCAGGTGTGAGAGGCTGGCTGTGGGGGAAGGGAAGAGCTGTGGATGGGTGGTCCCTGCTTGAAGGCATGAAAAAATATGAAAATGAAGTAAAGCCTTCCCTGCCCAGAGTGAACATGGAAACAGTTGTCCATTGAACTCCAGGCACAAAAACTGTTACCTAGACGTTGTTCTTCTCATAACATCTTTGGCAACCCCTGGTCTTCTACCCCTTGCCAAGCCTTAGAGGTTCTGTGTTGCTCTATCAAGGTTTGGGAGTGAATTGACCAGGAAGAGAACGTCCTGAGAAGTGGGCTGATCGGTAAGCGTCTGAGTCCTGAGAAGGGTTTTCAGGAGGATGGCCTTGCATTGTCCATCTTTCTGCGAGCTCAGCCAGCTGCAAAGAAGGATGGATTGCTGTGGTTTTGATAAGGACACTGTTGGCGTTTGGGGAGGGCCAGTTCTTCATTGTGGGACTGTCCCGAGAGTTATAGGATGTTTAGCTTACCTCTTTCTCCCCAGTAGTTAAAGGTAATCCTGTCGTCATCGTGACAAGCAAAAGTGCACATATATATTTCCAATTGTCCCCAGGGGGACAAAACTGCCCTGGTGAGAGCCATTTGGGTTCACACTAAAAAATGCTCCTTGACAGCTTTAGAGTGTGAATAAATTACCAAAGGAGACGAAGTTTTGGGAATATCCTTCCAGGTCTTTATGGATGAGGTACCCACCTTGCACTAATGAATCTGATTTGATTGTGTTTGAAGACAGGGAATAGAATAGGAGGTCCATTTCTCTTCTAGATTATTCCCTTCTGTTGGAGATCCAACTGGTGGAGCCTCATTTGGGGCCTGGCTGTATGACCAAAACACTTGAAGCATTCAGTTTTGGGCAAACCACCTAAACTCTGGGTCTCTGTCTCCCTGAGAGAGGTCCGCTCTCAGATTCGGCTCCTGAGATCTTTTCTCTGGATCCTTTTCCTCTAGCATGTCTTTTTAGGGGCTGTACACTTTGCTTGCTGACAGGTATCTTTGAAAGAGAGAGGCCACTAGAAGACAGAATAGGCAGGCAGGGAGGGAGGGCATCTTTGGTTCCTGAAAATGGAATGAACAGAATTACTGAGAATTTTCCATAATACAGAACAGGTTTGTGCATATCAACCAAAACAGCAGGGAAAGGAGAAGAAGGGGAAGAAATAATTAAAAGAATAATGGTGGCAAGACGATAGTGACTTAAAAGTCAGGAGGGTCTAATGTGCCGCACAGAAAGTTAGCCTTGAGAAGCCCCCTTGGCTTCTGGCCATGTCTGGGGCCACCGCCTTCCGCAGGCCAGAGGTGGACAGACGGCCCTACTACCCAGCTAGGCCTGCCTTGTCTTCACCTCTGGTCCTTTTGTGAGTCACCAGTCTGGATCTGTTTTCCCATCTTTCAACGGACAAATTCCTTCCTTCCTTCCTTCCTTCCTTCCTTCCTTCCTTCCTTCCTTCCTTCCTTCCATCCATCCATCCATCCATCCATCCATCAGGATAAGTGCTCTGGGTGGTTTGGGGTTTTGTTTATTTTTGATGGCAACCGGGTGGGGGGTGAGGTTTGGTACTGGGTTTTGGATCATATTTTAGAAAAATATTCTTGCTGCTTAAACAAGGGAGAAAGAGACCGCCCACAGTCCTGTTGCCTTGGTGTCCCTGTCCAGTTCTCTTGCATTTGCAGAAGCCACTCTGAGGCACGGTTGTTGTCATTCTCAGCAATGACGAAAATCGTTTCTGAACTTACCATTCGCCCCCTATTTTGGGTGTCTTCCATCTGTTCCCTTGAGGGAGATGGATATTGCCTGTCCTGGGGGTTCTAGGGGACCCTTTCTGGGCAGATGCCTTCCCCATCCCCCCACCCTTTGTCGTGGGGGAAACGTGATCATCCTGGGAAGCCACCTCCCAGCCAGGGTTTCGTTAGAGCCTTTCCATTCACAGCCCTGGGCCCCTCAGCTAGATGCCAGTAAAAGGGAAAGTAAATGAAGGCCATTGAAATCAAAAGGTCATCGAATAATCAAGTTTGGTATTTCATTTCTAGCCTCAGTACCATCCCAATATCCACCCCAGCCAGCCTCGGTGGCACCCTCACTCTCCAAATGTAAGGTAAGTGCTTGAGCTCACAGAGCTGTACTTTCTCAAAAGTTCTCCCTTTGGAAAAACTCGAATTCTACCTACTTGGGAGTCAAAAGTCTGCATCAGAAACAGCTGTTAAGAGTTGCCGTGTCATGGCAGAGATTAATAATTTGCCAAGCAAAGGAAGCCAGTGATGAGTCTGGATTTACCAAAGTTATGCTTTTTGAAATAAAAATGAATTGGGTTTTGTTTTTTGGGTTTTTTTTAGGCATTCTAACCTCAGATATTTTTGGTTTGGTTTTGTGTTAGAAATGTTACTTAAAATTTCTAAGTAACATTTTCCTGTCCCAAGAATTCAGTTACTAAAAATGTGCCTCAAGCTTGGGGATTTTTGTTGTGGGTTTTTTGAAAGGACGTTTTTTTCAGGGTTGGGCTGGGGGGTTGTTTTTTGTGTGTGACAGTAGGTCTTTTTTCTAAACCCAGGGGTCAGTAAACTTTCTCTGTTACGAGCCAGATAACGAGTCTTTTCAGCTTTGTGGTCTCTGTCACAACTACTCAGCTCTGCGGTTGTAACTCCGAAGCAGCCAGAGAGAACCCGAAAGTGAATGGGCGAGGCTGCATTCCAAAAAAACTTATTTACGAAAATAAGTGGGTGGGATCTAGCCCCGTAGGGCTGTTTTCTCACCTCTGCCCTAACCCACCACAATCCTTTCCAAGTAAACTGGCACCTGCCTTGCTGGGTTTTTCATCAGGCTTGAGAGTTTTGATGCCAGCTTTGTAAAGGCAAACGTTCCTTTGCAGATTTGAATTTTAGATCAGTCTTAATTGGTGTTTGTGTGTGAGGCTCTTTCTGTTGGTGAATTCACTTTGCATAAAGTTATTTCTTGGTGAGGTTGCTAGCCTTGCTGCTTGAGAAAGTATGGAGAGAATGGAGTGATGAAAATAAATCCATGTGGAGCAAGGCAAAAGAGAGCAATTAGTTTTTAATGGTTCTTGGCACTTTTGTTGGGAGACCTTGGAGGAGGATCGCAGTGCAGTTTTATCAACAACACTTGATACTCGGGTAACTTTTTAAAGCTAGTCAGCCCAGCAGAGTAATAACTCTAAATGTTTCTGTATTGCAAAGGCAGTTTCTTTTCCAGACAGAAGAAAACAGAAGAGATTTCTAGAAATGCTATTTTTATTGACCTTATTTTTACAGAATTTTAGACTTTTTAGTGCCTGTTTTACCACCTTAGTTTCCTTCTGAGGCGCAACCTTGCCCAGCAGTTTGCAAAGGGGATTCTGTGGGAGGCCACAACAGGGTCCTCTCTGGGGGTATTGGCCTCCCCTGCAAGCTCGCTGATGCGCATTCTTTGCCCCACCCCAACCCTGCTGGATCAGTGTCTGGGGGTAGGGCCCAGTACTCTGTGTTTTATCAGGCTCTCCAAAGTTAGAGAAGACTGAGATACCTACCCCAGGAAAAGAGAGTTCCTTGGCCCAGCACTCTTGGCAACTCTGCCTAAGGCATTCACAGCGCCCATTAGCAATGCGCTGACAGCGCTGAACGGTGCCTGGCCAAGGACCCCTTGTCACCTGACTTTCCTCAGACTGACTTGCTCAGCAAGGTGCCCTTTGAGAAATGATGGTATGGCCGTGGAGCGGGCTTCTCTTGACCTGGACGTTGATAGATAACCTGCATTATGAATTAAAAAAAAAATACCTTAGAAAACCCATTCGTTTCCATCTGTAAGCCATCCCCATTGATACGGCTCATGGTTTCTCCTGCCCACCTCCCTCATACTTGTGTTGTTTCACTCACATTTCTGAATTTTCTTTCATCCCTCCCGCTAACCATTCACTCTGCCAACAAAACAGGCCATGCTTTCAGGATGACAGGCCACCGCACTGGGAAAAGTCGGCCAGTGGAGGTGGCAGCCATTTCGATTATGTCCACGACCAGAACCAGAAGAACTTAGGAGGAATGCAAAGTATGGTGTATCGAGATAAACTCATGACTGCACTTTGAGAGACTGAAGCATCTCATCTCCATTCACCATCACAATGTCCTTACTTCCCACGAAAAGTGTCTTGGCATCACATAGACGTGTTTGCACAAGTGTCTTTGCAGAAAAGTTCTGAGAAGTGTTCCCGGCATCCATATAAATATTTGCAAACAACCACAATCACTAGTCGTAATTTACTGTTGACTGCATTCTCAATAAAATGAAGGTAGTTAAAAGGCTCAGGAATCATTTTAACATTCTGATTTTAAAATTGGAGTAAAAGTCTGTGTTGATCGTATTGCTATGTACTTAATATTTGTTATTTAATGAACGGGACCAAATAACACCAGGAGAACATGGGAAGATAGCTCTGCGGAGAGCACTGCACAGTCCTGGGGTGAGGAGGAGGCTGCTGGGGCCCGGCCCCGGCCACTGTCAGAGGGTGGACAAGCCCTTTTCCTCTGGTGGCCTCCTTTGCCCCATCTGAAAAGAGTGGGTTAGACAAAATGATCGCCAAGCTCCTTCCAGCTCTACAATTCTGTGATCTATGGAAAGTTAATATTTTCAGTCTGAGGATCTAACATTCCAATGAAATTTCTCAGAGGGAAAACTGCAAAATCCCCTTCTCTAACAGAGGGTTACCCCTTTCAGAAGCCGAATAAAGTATATAACTGGGTAGGTGGGACATGTGTACGGGGAGGCTCTGAATTTCCTATCTTAAAGCAGTCTGGCCACTTTGAATCTTAGCAGATTTACTAATCAGAAATTGCATCGCATCCGTTTGCTCAAGTACGAGAATGATTTTTTAAATTATTGATTGGTGCTGCTAACTTGTGTGATTTCAGAAGACATGATTATGAATACACTGTCAGAATTTATAGAACTTGAGGCTTGGACTTCACTCTTTAAAAAAGTGACATGCAATCCAAGATCCATTTATGGCTCAAATTAAAGTATATAGGATTTTAATAAAGTTGTGCCAAAGCATCCCATAGAATAGGATGGGGTGGGTGTCATGCAGTCATTTCGTAGTTCCAGCTAATCAGTGTGTTGTGTTTGAGGGTAGAACTTGTACCGAAATATTTATTTCCCCCCATTTCGAGCCACAAGTCAAACATTTTTTTCTCTTGATAGACCTGAGATATTTTTCACTAGTATTTTTGTGAAAACAATTCTTAAACGCCATTTCCATATGTGTAATCGTAATTTGGCCCATTTTAAGCTTTTTTAAAAAAATGTATTGACATCTCTTTGAGATATTTTATTGCTAAAATCTGATCTATTTTTGGTTGCCACAAAAATCTGTCCAGAGGGAGGGACTCAGCTACACGCCCTGCACAGTAGAGTCAGTCACCTATAAACTTTTCCTAAGATATCTGTTTACAGGTGTTTTCCGTTTTAGCAGATGTTTTGATCCTCAGTGTTTGTGCTGCATACAAATAAATGTGTTCCGAAACTTTTAATCTTACTGATACATTTTTACCAATGTGTTTCCAAGGAATAAAGATTATTCTTGCTTTTTTGGACTCCATCTTCATTTTATGTTGCGCAGAAGTATCATTTGCGGATGACGTAGATAACGGGACAGTGAGCTTTTGGAAGTCTGAAGGTGAGCATTCAGTTAGGTGACGTGGAGCAAGTTCATCTTAGAATGAAGCTACTCTGGGGAAGAGTGGCTCTGGTAGGCACCCTGGCTGAAGCTTTTCTTCATCTGGTGCATCTGTGGTGAAGGTTCTAGTCACTGGTCACAGGGGCTGAGCAGAGTGAAGTGGTGGCAGAGTAGGTTTCCCCCATTACCGTCCTGTGATGCAGGTGGGTGTTTGTCCCAGCTGCTGTTGCTGTTCCTGGTGGAAAGACGTCCAAACCTGTGTCTGTGGCCTCCTGGAGAGTGTATATACATGGATACCCTCTAATAAATACCTTTCTGTTTAAAATAACTTGAGTGGATTCAGTCGTCTGCAACCAAGAAGTCGAACAGGATGCATACTTATGACCTCCGAGATGTTAAATGACGTGTCCACTTTTCATCCCTCAGCTTAGTGGGCCTCTCTACTGCATTTGATGGTGGTGGTCACTCATTCATGGCTTCTTGAAATTTTGTGCACTTGGTTTCTGCGACATCTGGCTCTCTAGCTCTTTGACTTTTTCCTCAATCTTTTTAACAGCCTCATCCTTCCGTCTTCCTATTAAATGTTGGTGTTTTCCAGGGCTCCTTCCTCTGCCCACTGCCTTTCTCACCATCACAGTCGATCCTGGGCCTTCTCCTCCTGGCACCATTTTATGGCTGTTGACCATGAAGTCATTATCGCTAACCCAGACTACTCCCACTGCTCCTGTGAGTTTTTAGACTGACATTTCAACCCATGTATCCCATGTACACCTCAAACTCATGTCAGAAAGCAAATTCATCATCTTTTCCTGGAGAACAAAGAAGAGACTTCCACCTGATTCTCCACCCGCAAGAAGAATGTATGCACACTCCATCCGTAGCTCTTCCCCCTGTTGCCGCCCTACATCCAGGCAGTCCCCAGGCCTGCTCAGCTCCCGACCTTGTCAACCCTGACCTTGCAGCGGCATCTTCTTTCTGCCAGGGAGGTGCTCTTCCTGGTCTCCTTGACTCCAGGCTCCTGCCGAGCTCATTGTCCTCACAGTCATTCCGATGATCGACATCTGCCAGGGTTCTCCAGCACCCGTAGGGTGAGGTCCAAGGCCTTCTCTATGGAATCCCTTTGCTGTCTGCTTCCGTTCTATTGCTCTAGCCTATTTCGCCCCATTTCTTACCCTCCCGTTTAAATTTCTACACCACCAAGCTGCTTGTTGTTCTGGCGTGCACCATATTCTGCTGTTGCTCCCGTCTTTGCTTTGCAAACACTGTTCCTTCTGCCCAGAATGCTCTGACTCCCATCCCCTTTGCCCAACTCTTGCTCACCCCTTATGCCTCTGCTCAGACGGACGTAGTCTTCTCCCCAGGACTCCTACCACCCCCATCTCTGCAAACTGGGTCAGTTTCTGTGTTCTGCTCTGTGCCTGCCCCTCAGCCGTGCTGTATCAACATTTCATTCACTACTTTACATTAAAACTGCCTCTTTTGTTCATCTCATCCTGGAACCTGCACGCTCCTTAAGTATGAACTTTGTCCCGTATTTGCCTTTGTTCCCCAGTGCCTGATAGATAGCAGGCGCTCCGTGAATGTCTGTTCAGCAAATGAGTGACTCCACATTCATTCTAACAGAAATGTCTAACCAGGGGCGCCTGGGTGGCTCAGTCAGTTAAGTATCTGCCTTTGGCTCAAGTCATGATCGAGCCCTGTGTCAGGCTCCCTGCTCAGTGGGGAGCCTGCTTCTTCTCCCTCTGCCTCTCCCTCTGTTTATGCTCTCTCTCTGTCAAATGAATAAATAAAATCTTTAAAAAAAAAAAAATGTCTAGCGAGGTAACAGGAAGTACGTCATCTCTCAGCTGGTCCGAAGGTATCTGAACAGCTGTACCTAGTCTAGGGCGTTGCATTTTGAGTAGGACATTGACCATCAGCTACGTTCTGGCTTCAGCTTCATCATCTGAATATGACCCAGTGTGTCTGCGGTGTTCTCATTCGAAGCGTCGGTGTCATGATATGCGTTGTTATTACAAGGGCAGATGATACTGGAGAGCTGCTGGAAACCCCGTAGGTCGACGTAGATCCGCAGTAACATGCAGGGACTGTTAGCCAGATGTGTGCTCCCAGCACTGCGCATGTCACTTCACCTGATCTTCCCAGCCGCTCTGTGTGGTGGGGGGTGTCCTCTTTGCTCACATGGGGAAGCTCAGGCTTCGGGTTTAACTAAGCAGCTTGCACATCGTCACACGGGCAGTTCTGACTCCCAGCCCGTGTTCTCAGCCCCTGAGCTCTGATGTTTCTCACCGACAACCATCTCACCATTTGGGACCCTGTCAATCTCTATATATATATATCCATGAGACTATTACTAGATTATGTAGAAGAGTTCACTACCCCGAGATCTGGATACTAACTAGAAAGCCACTCACCACCACCAGCGTCCATATCCCTGTACACCAGTGGCCTAGTGACCTTGTCCATCACCAGTGAGCTAGTAACCCTGTTACCCTTCCCAGGGGTCTGGTAACCCCTAACACCTTACCACCCCTCCTCCTGCAATCTAGAACCTGCATTCATTCAATAACCCCCTTTACAAAGGAGCAGAGATTGAGCATTATTTTCTTCTTAGTGAACCACTCCTTATTTGAGGCGATCCATACCCAGAGCTCCCAAACTAGTCTGCTTCCATACCCAGAGCTCCCAAACTAGTCATTTCTTCTGGAGTATTACCTGCCTGCACGGCCAAGCTCGAGACTCCATAATTAACATAATTTTTGAAACTTGGGTACTTACCGGTCTTGGATCATCTCTTATTTTTCTGTGGTTCCCTCAGAATATCAAACAGTGAACTGACAGTGTGGTCAGATTGATGTAATTCATACGGACTGAAAGACTTGAAATTATGCCAGGTGATTATCTTGACCTTCAAAAACCTCTTGCCTATTTCATTTCTTGGTCTACCATTTCCACTGAAAATGGTTCTCCTTAACAGCAAAGATGAAGGAATAGGACAGTGTGGGAGTACTGCTTTTTTTTTTTTTTTTTTTTTGCCCGTTAATATGGCACCATCCTTCCAGGTCAGTAACTCCAGCCTCCTGGGTCCTGGTCTGAACACAACTAATAATAGATCCTTTTTGTTGCCCTTGAGTTTCTAGCTTTTAACTAGTCCTTTAAGATCTGAGCTCATCAAAGAACTCCCTGAGCAGCCATATTGATCCTTTGGATCAATATTCCCTAAACTCGGCTCTAAGTCAATTCCCTGACTGTACTGAATCTTCCAAAAGGACCAGGTAAATACCCTAAATAGGCTTAAGGATGATTTCCCTCTGCTATTTCCCTCCAGGAGGCAACCGACAAATGCGGAGGCAAGGCATAACAGGGCAGAGAGAGGGAGAACGCAAACTGCTGTTAAGGAAAGAGTCCCTTTGCACATGAAAAATAGCACATTTTTAAGAAGACCAAGGGGTATCTAAAAGGTGAAACTAATGTGAAATTTGACATTCAGCTGAGCCTCAGCAAAAGAAATCTTAATTCTGCAAATTGGCCAACTTCCCCAAAATTAGGGAGCCCAAGAATTACTTGGACAGCTTATTAAAAATGGAAATTGCTAGGCTCTATTTAAGGCTCTATTTAACTAGGGGATAACGCCATGGGAATGGTGAGACCTAAGGAACCTTCATTTGAAGTCTCCAGGCGAGTCCGCGATGGACAAGTGTAGGACCTCCCCTTGGAAAAGGACAGCTACCTATCTGGTTTGCCCTTGTTTTATGGTTCAATTTTAACTAATTTAGAGGCCAACTCTTTTTTTTTTTTTAAAGTAGGCATGATATCAAAAAGTAAATGGATACATCATAATAAGTAGCTAGATATGTCTACTCAGCATAGTTTTGCACTTGCTTAGGTTCATAGTGAAGCAGAAGAATACAAAAATTCTAGGGTTTCTTTATGTGGCTTTAATTTCATCATGAGCCCCCTCTCCCAAGTCTGTCAGACTGAATCTGTCATTGTTCTGCTCTCACGCCGGAAGCAAGGGGCTAGAGAACTGTATCCACTGAAGAAGATGACCTGGACACTCCAGCATAAGGACCCGTGCCAAGATGAGAACCCATCGTGCGGAAGAAGCAGAAGCTTGCAGAAGCAAAATGGCAGGATATTGCCTGCTGATGAGAGACAGACTGCAGGTCCGGTGTGGAGTGTTGATTTTGTTGGGGGCAAGAGCCCTGCAGTTTTCCCACGAGGTGAAATGTTCATGCTCTGGAGTCTTGCACGCTTTGAATCCCAACTTTGCCACTTACCAGCCATGTGACCTTTGTCCAGTTTCTTCTCTGTGCCTCCTTTTCCTCGTCCCCAAATGGAATTAAAGGACATTATGTATGGAAGGTGTTTTGCACCATGTTCGATGCTGGTTGGCAGCAGTTTTTGGTGGTTTTTGAGATTTAAGGCCTTAGCAGTCCACGTGGTGAGAGGTCAAAGAAATTCAAAGTTGTACTCAAGGAATGGTCTATGTTAAAGGTTGCTGGCTTGAGATGTATGGTCTAAGTTTAGCCATAGAAAGGGGTGCTTGGCTCCAAGAGAAAGATCAGATGGAAGAGAGTTAACACAATACATAAATACACATCTCCGAAACTCTAACCAGCAAAGAGCAGAAACGCCGTGGGGATCTTTTGAGATGGGATAAAAAGAAAGAAAGATGATATTTCTGTCTGAGAATACGAGGGGCTAACTGTCCAGGCGGAATGTGGACAATGCTTTCCCATCTGCTGACGGCAAAGCTGGAGGAAGAAGGAACTGGTGAGACCACTGAGAATGCATTCTGTGGGTACAATGGGGACCCAAAAGTTGGGAGAATTGAAACAGCATATGCTCCGTTCCCAACTTGTCTAGCTTAGGATTTCATCTTCCACAAAGCAGAGGAGGCTTTTAACAATTAGGAGACTAAGTAGAAAGTCAGTAATAAAGGGAACTGCTGTGCTTTTTCACTTATTTTAGTAGGTAATACAGTGGTAAAAATTCAGACAAAAATATCAAAAAGTTACTTTTCCTTTCCACCTTTTTATTCCCTAGTTCCGTAATTCTCCCCAGAGGCAAACATTGTTAGCGTTTCATCGTGTCAATCTAGAGCTATTCCACATATAAACAAGCATGTGTATGTATTTAACCAGTCAGTATTGGTGGTCATTTAGGCTGCCCCAAATCTCGAAAATTACAATTTTTCTGCCGTCCTTCTACGTTCCGTTTATGCACTTGAGTAAATTCATCTGTAGATAAACTCCCTGGGAATAGGAGCTCTGGCTAAAAAGGTATGTGCATATTTAATTTGGACATTACCTAACGAAATTTCGCTCTAAAGATATTCTACCTGATTACACTTTCTCCCCCGGGCCTCCCACCCCACCAGGGATTTGATAGGGCCTCCGATCCCACAGGGAGCAAGCTCATAGCCTTAACTAAGTCTTTTATTTTTATTTTATTTTATTTATTTATTTTTTTAAAGATTTAATTTATTTATTTGACAGAGAGAGACACAGCGAGAGAGGGAACACAAGCAGGGGGAGTGGGAGAGGGAGAAGCAGGCTTCCCGCTGAGCAGGGAGCCCGATGCGGGGCTCAATCCCAGGACCCTGGGATCATGACCTGAGCCGAAGGCAGACGCTTAACGACTGAGCCACCCAGGCGCCCCGTTAACTAAGTCTTTTAAACCTTTGGTAGTCTGATGGGTAAAAATCAGAATTTCCATTTTAATTGTATTTCTCTAGAAGCAAGGTTGTACACCTTTTCATCTTTTTGAACGCCATTTGTTATTTGTTTTCTCTGAACCGTCTGGAACCTCTGCTCTTACGCCATGCTCTTTATTAAAGACCAGACTGATGGAGTAAAATTAATCATGTCATTGTAGCCTTTTTAATAGCAGAGAAAGGGAAGGATGGGAGGAGTTGATATTTACCAGACATTTTTTGGAAGCAGATTTCCAGAAGCTCAGGTAACAATCAGCACGATCCGATGCCCTGGAGACCCGAAGAAAGAATATGGACAGCATCAAAATAGCCAGGGTAAAGGACTTGATTTCTAACACCCATTTTTCCTTTCCTGTTTGGGAGTTTGTTGGAGAACTTTCCACTCCAGCTTCTTAAACACCCATTCAGACATTGGGAATTTCCCTGGTGCACTGACCAGGGAAACAAGGATTTACTTGTAGTCACAATTAAAGTCCTAATTTATCAGGTATAAAATCCCACTGTATCCCATTACTTGCCCTCAGTTTTATTGGAGGAAAGGCTACAGAATTTAAAATACCCAAACTGCTGTGGTCTGGGCGGTCCGCTAAACAGGGTTAGAATAATTAGAGGAACATCCCCGTAGGCTTGTGTTGTAAGAAAGCCACAGAACCTACCTAATCATCCCCTCCTGAATTGTGAATGGCTTAAACATCCACTTTCTGCAGCGGAAACCTCAAAAGCAAGAGGTGTTGCCATGCTTACGGCTCCGTCAGCTTTATTCCACGGCTGAATAATGGATGCTGTATCTATATTCAAGGCAATTAAACGGGCCCTTAAAATTACGCCCAGTGTATAGCCTCAGAGGCTAACTAAGGATGTTTGTGAGAGAAGCTTCTGGAAAACCTACAAGAATTGTGGAACAGAGAAAGGATCATTTGAGGAGATTTTAAAACACAAAAACCAAAATAGATGAATCCTCATCTGTATCACCTCAGGAACACATACCCAGTGTTCAGCTCCATCTCCTGCTCACACTGGTGTCTTGTGCAATTAGAGTGTCTAAAACCTGCCCTTAACAGGGCATGCATTTTCTTCGTCTAGCTTGAACTTCATTCTGGAATGAATAATAGTTTAATTCCATTCATTCTGGTGAGTTGGATGGTGTCTGCAGAGTGGAAAAATAACACTCAGCTCATGCCCAAGTCAGCCATGGCTCTTTTCTGGTGCAAAGACTGGGTCCTTGGACATTATTCTTCACAGCTAGTAGCTACACGTTCGTGGTGATCATTTTTTTGTCTTGCTGCTCCTTGAGGCCTCCCATATGATACTGTTTGGGGATGCATTTAAACAGTGGTGAGGGGCGAGTTAACGGTTAATACCGTTATCCACCTGAAAGACAAAAATCTTCATTTAAAGCAAAAAGTGGGCATCGGAATGCAGAAATGAGAGGCCAAAAAAAATCCCTAGGAAACCAAGAAGGGAAAGCACTGTCAGATTTATTACAAGTGAATGCTGTAAAAGAAAACAACTATATTTGTGTCAGTATTTTTTTTAAGGCAGGAAAGAGATTGAATAAATGCTTCAGCATGAGCCTCTGTGCAAAAATGAACCCATGAAATATTTATTCTTTGGGCTCAGATCCTGAAATTGATCCGGAATTGCTAAAATCCTAGATTTCACCACAAAGTTTCTAAAGCCCTTCCTCACAGCTTCTCCATGCCTCCAACAATCACAGAGACATTATAAACTTAGTAAGAATCGCATTAAGTTAAAATGGATTTTCTAGCAGAAAATTTGTCAAGGCCTGCTTACCCACTTACAGCCATTCACTGAAACCATTTGATACCAGGTTCGCCAAAGGAAAATTCCAGACTTAAAGACGGGGGCATGTATCCTACTCTATCTCACGCAGGACAGAGATGCAACCACCAGGAAACGTGAAAAGGCTCTCATCGCTCCATAAGATGTGGAATATTTTAGTTTTACAGAGGCCATTTAATGTTAGGAACCACTGAGGAGCTCCTGACCAAAGTGAAGCTTTTATGAATAGACACTTGATAAATTACCTAAGGAGAATTAAAATTTAATGCACTACAACATTTACTCAACAAATATTTACTGTCGCTGTGCCAAGTACCATAATAGGCACTGGGGATTGATGTTGAAGAAGACGCTGCCTTTGGCTGTAGGTGGTTAACAAACTAATCAAAACGACAGCTACCAATCTTATGGACTCAGACATTACCTGTGCTCACACTAGAATTAGTTCCAGGTTGATTGCTTGGAAGATGGCTTGAAAGAAATACAAATTGAGAAAATTCCCATCTGCCAGTTAGTCTATATAAAGGAATCTAAACCATGCCAAAAAATATAATTTTGACCTTTTCAGACAAGAGGAAAATGAGGTCAGTTCATCTTTTCTCTCTAGTCACTTAAAAAATAATAATAATAAAACCACTAAGTTACTGTAAGAAATCATCCCTAGTTAACAAACTTTAACATTCATAATGTGTCACATTTCTAAGATGTTGGTAACAATTTTCTTCTCAAACCCATTATGAAAAAGGTGCAGTTTTTCAAATATACTCTCTACTTACGGCCAAATAGTATGCTTGCTTGCACTGAATTTAATAAGAACTTGTAGCAATATGTTAGTCTAATGACCCACTCTGTTCAGTCTCTACTAAATTAAAATTGAAGTAAGTGACAGGTATCCTGGAAACCATGATGAGTAAATGCACCTTCTCCCATCTCTCAGTTGGACATCGCACAAATCAAATTATTTCATTGAGCTGTAGTTCCTGGCATATAAATATGTAATAAATGTTTGTCCAAAAATGCAGTGTCTGGGGCCCTGATAAGTGAAATGCGTTACCTGAGGTCACATAGTTAAGTGGTAGCAAAACAAAGCTAAGTGCCCACCAGTCCAGTGTTCCTTTAATGTCATTGTAATGCTCCTTTCATCCACCTGGCAAGGCAGTCGATCAGCGCTTTAGAGAGCACTGGGCTCTTGAGTCAGGTTGCCTGGGTTCAAATCCCAGCTCTGCCATTTACTACCTTTGTGACTCTGGGAAAGTTAAGTAGTCTCTCTGTTACCATTTCCTCACCTGCAAAATATGGATAATAATAATTGTCCCTTCTTCAAATGGTTGTTAGAGGATTAAATAAGTTAATAGATGGCACAGTGCTGGGCAAGCAGAAACGTTAGCTTTTGAGTTTTTTCCTCTGTGCGTATTTAGAGAGCATGATTAATGCACCAGTGTTCAGCCAGGAAGCATGATTCTGGCTGACACCATCTGCTGTAAAAACACAGTAATTGAGGAGATTCTGCTAAGAGTCCCAATTTGGAGAGCCACAGTTCAGGCTAATGGACAGGATATGGACTAGTGGAAACTTCTTCTTGTCCTTGGCACACATAGAAATGACATATTTGTATAGCACACTGGGGTAAGCAGATAAGACTGTTTGAGCTGCAACCCATCCAAAGTCCATTCGTTGGGAAGCTCTGCTGAGATGTTTGTCGATATCTCCCTGATGCTTTAGCTCCGGTTAGGAATGTGGAATTGTCCCCACTTAGGCCAAAAGTGATACAGGAGCCAGTTTGCCCCAACCAGACTCCTCTAGAAGGTGTTTAGAGAGCTTGTATGCTGTGTGGGCTGCCTAGAAGCTGTTCCTGCCTCGGGGACCCCTGCTGTGGAGTTAAGACAGGTGCCATGAACAGATGAAAGAGTAACTCTGAGTCCAGGCCATGCCTTGCTAGAGGACTTTGGATAGAGGCTACTCGCTCTGTTTTCCTAGGAGAGACTTTGAGCTGGCACAATACCTATGGGGGATTTCTTGGCCATCCAGACACTGGCATTTCATTAAAAGCAGAACATCTGTTGATTTCTTGGCCTTCCTGCCTGATTACGTAGTTATTTGGAAGGCAGAAGAAACACCGCCCATATTACTGTCATTAATTCTGGTCAGCAAGGAAGACTAGGTTGGAAATGTGTGAGTGGCAAGATCCTTGGGAAAAAATGACTCTTATGTCTTGAAATTGTTAATACAAAATGAGTGGAGCTCAGGGTTTAATCCTTCATGTCAAAGAGAAGATGGGTCTAAAAGGGAATAGTTTTCATGTGGGCTATGAATATATCATAGATCATCTGAAAGAGAAAGGCTTTTAGGGATCCACAATTTAAAACAGTATTTTAAATAGAAGGAAGTCCATGGGACATATAAAAAACGAAGGGGTATAGACCTTTTTTTTTAAAAGGACTTTTAAATTTTCGTAGATGTGTGGTTTAGTTGGAGCAAAAAGATGAGTAATTTAATGACAGCCGTTCTTTTTAAGATTTTGTTTTTAAGTAATCTGTGATAGCCATTCCTGAGGATGGTATATGAGATTAACAGGACAGAAGAAACACTGCTCAACGTCTGTTTTGCTTTTCTCCTTTTCAGTTAGGAAACCAGGCACAATACTAATTGCTGAGGGTGAAAAGAACAAAGAGAAAGAAACTGAAGTCTGATGAGAGAATAGTCGGGAAATACTTTGTTCTTTTGCAATTAGTTCAAGCCTTCGGGCTTAGAAAAATGGCCATGGGGAATAATGAGAGAATTTGTATATGTCATTGCTGAGTCAGCATCACAATGCTTTGAAAAACTACGGAGTCTCAGGGAATTGCCAGAATAGACAGGGAAATGTCATACAGTTTCTTGAAAAACGAATTTTAAAAACTGGACTGATAAGCTTGATGGAGATATCGAAAACGAATCTTTTTTAAGCACTTAGTTAAGGAAGTAGTGTTCACTTAGGAATAGCATGGATTAGCTCAGAATAAGTGGTGCTAATGTTTCAGGATTCTTAGTAGGCTGAGAGTAAAAGGACTGTCTCTAACCTGGTTAAGGAGAATGTGTCAGAAACCAAAGTTTAATGTTGAAACACTAGATAAATTTGCACACTTCAGAAATAAGAATGACTGTTAATATTCAACTTCATTCTGGAGGCCTTACCAATGCAATAAGCCAAGAAAACAAAATAAGCAATAAATACCAGAAAAGAAGAAACAAAATTTATATGATTATCTAAAATACAAATGAATTACAGTTAATGAGAGGTTAGCAAAGTGGCCAGAGGCAGAAATATCCTGTCAATAATTCTGTGTATCTAGTAGTAAAAAATTAATTAGAGGAAATGTGATAATAAGTGAAATCTTATTTTTCAATTGTGACAAAACTGAAATACACCTAGGAATTAAGTTAATAATATATGTTGTTTACCTTTGTGGAAAAGTCAAAAATTCTAACAGAAGGACATTTAAAAAGATCTGAATAAATGGTGAAAAGTATCCTATTCCTTATGAATACGTTCTCTCAAATCCGTAATATTTAATGCTCCAAATCAGAATTCCAATGGGATTTTTTTGGTCGTAACTTGAGTTGTAAAATAATCTGAAAGAGTAAGTGCATAACAACAGTCAAGAAAAAAACAAAAGAAGAACAATGATGTGGGAAAGGGAACAGGATTTGTCCTGTCAGGTATTTAAAATATATATATTAAAACAAAAGTAATTAAGACAATCTAGTGCTGGTTGAGTAATAGATAAATAGATCAATAAAAATAGGAAAAATCCAGAAACAGACATAAATACATTATCCAGTATTTTCACCATAAGCATCTCTGACACAAGCATTTTCACTGCAAATATTTTCTCTATGTAACGACTTGGCTGTAAGGTAATTTTGCCCTAAAAGATAAAATCGTGGATAAATAAAAGAGGGACATTCATTTAAAAAGACATGTGGAACATGAAAAATTGAATAACAAAAAAAAATTGAATAACAAAATTTAGAAGACTTTATTGCAAAATACAAAATATTTGAATACATGAAAAAAGTATAGCATAGAGTCATGGCAACACTGCGCAAATAACTGATTTTATTTTGTAGGTTGTACTTATGTGCTTGTCTTCAAAGTCTTCTGTTCAGAGTATTATATATATATATATATATATATATATATATATATATTTTTTTTTTTTTTGGCTTACTGATCCGTCTTGTCATTCGGCATTGCACTTTTACTTCTGTCCCTAAGATTTCTCCCTTCATTAACAGAGGTGTCATTTTCCAAGTGCTAGGATATATATTTACAGCTGAGCATTGTATTGTTTCCTAAAAGCCTTCTACACTGTTGTTTGTTCTTGGCATGTTGTCACGTGACTGTTGCTAGATGTTCCAAAGTTCTATGGGAAAAGTGGAAGAAATGCTGAGGCTGTAATGCATTTGTAACTGAGCTTTATTAATAACATTGCAACGGATGTGTTATTTTCTAGCATGGTATAGTGTGCGATCTGGCTTTACACTGTCTTCTTTCACACATCCAGTAAGTTTTATCACCGTATTTTCTATCAAGTTGATATATGTAGTTATCATCCACTAATTTAAGACCCCCACATCTACCCATCTCTGCGTAGACCATTATGAGGGCTAGCTAAGATTTATCTGATGGAAAAATGGGAACTTTGCCAATGGAGAAATGAAACCAAACCGTCAGCCAGTTGTTTTATATTTTACAGCAGAATTCTCTCACAGCCAATTAGATATGCAGTGAAAATGGGATGGAAATTCTTGCAGCAGAGATGTGTATGGCAAAGATGTTTACCGGAAAACTACCTAGCACCCATGGTGGATATTGTGTATCAGTCACAGGCAATCAGGAAAACTGAAACCCAACAAGACATTTCTTACAGAGGGAATTGGTTACACAAGGGATGAAGAACTAGGAAGCTAAATTAGAACAGTGAGGCAACCCAGAGATTGGCACCACTAGAACTAGAGCTGGAGGGACAGAGGGACAAAGGGAGGTGGCAGGGTTCCAATGCCCAGGTGCTGGGGCCACAGGGCACTCACAGCTCCTGCTGGAAACATCACCTGGGGCAGAAAGAGATGGGGAAGAAACACCTT
Organism: Phoca vitulina; assembly: GCF_004348235.1. Lineage (NCBI taxonomy): Eukaryota > Metazoa > Chordata > Mammalia > Carnivora > Phocidae > Phoca > Phoca vitulina. Next base: position 10,413,663 of record NW_022589724.1, on the reverse strand, counting down.
GACTTCTCTCCTTTCCCACCTTCCAGGCTCTGCTGGTGCCTCCCACTGGCCAAGCCTACACGAAAGCCAAAGGGCCGGGAGCCTGAGAAATGTATTTCCTTGGAAACACAGCAGGTCAGGGCAGAGCAGAGTAGGGATCTGAGAGCTCTCAGAAAAATGACTGGCACATGCAGAAGATGGCCTTTCAGGTTAGTGGGACAAGGCTGAATTACTCCCTTGGTGATGTTGGGACAACTGGCTCTTCATTTCAGAAAAAAAAAAGTGAGAACTTCCCCTTACAATATGCACATAAGCTCTTCTTCCCTGTTGGCTCTTCCCCAGGCTACATGAGCTGCCCCTCCTCCCGTAAGCCTTATCAAAGCACCTGCCACACTGCCTTGGACTTGTTACTCAGCAGTGAGTTCCTTGAGGGCAAGGACAACCTCTCCCTTGTCTTCTCAGTCTCGTGCCTACCACCGTGGCAGGCACAAGAGTTGACACTTAAATATTTATTGAGTGCATTGATACCTAATTTTCTTTTCAATCTGACCAGTATTGGTTGAACACCTGCTCGGTGTTCAGCACCGCGGAGGGTAAGAAAACACGTGACCTAAACCGTCTCTGTGCCTCCAGAGCTCACTGTGACGTTGGGAAGGCAAGATGTGTACACAAGGATGTCTCAGGCAGTGAGGTTCTGAGGAGGTCTTAGGATTTTCCGGATGAGTGCGTTTGCTGCCTGAAATAGAAGCCAAGACAGATGGGAAGACATAGCAGATGGGCAGCAAGCAGAGAGGCAGTAGTCCTGGATGGTGTCCCAGGCTCAGCCAGTTACCCACGGTATGACCCGGTCACCTCATTCCCCCAGTGAGCCCCACTTCCCCATCTGCAAAATGGAGAGGTTGGACTAGGGCAGTGGTGCTCAGCCCTGGCTGCCCACTGGACTTAGAGATCGATGGTGACATCACTGGTCTGGGGTAGGGGCTAGACATGGATATTTTTCAAAATCAATTTTATAAAGGTATAAGTTAGTATCATACAGTTCACCAATTTAAATTGTACAGTTCGATGGTTTTTAGCATTTTCACAAAGGTTTACAGCCATCACTACAATCTAATTTTAGAACCTTTCTGCTGCCCCTAAAGAGACCCTGTGTCCTTAGTAGTCACTTGCTGTTTCCCCCCATCCTCCCCAGGCCTAGGTAACCACTAATCTACTTTCTGTCTCTATGGTCTTGACTATTCTGAACATTTCATATAGATGGAATCATGCAACATGTGGCCTTTTGTGTCTGCCTTCTTTCACTCAGCATGACGCTTTCCAAGGTTCCTTTAAGTCCTAGCATGGATTAATATTTCATCCCAATTCATGACTGAATAATATTTCACTGTTTGGCTATACCACATTTTATTTATCCATTCATCAATTGATGGACATTTGGGTGGTTTCTACCTTTGGCCATTATGATTAATGCTGCTGTGATTATTCATGGACAGGTTTTTGTGTGGGCATGTTTTCATTTCTCTTGGGTATATCCCTAGGAGTGGAATTGCTGGGTCCTATGGTAACTCTGTGTTTAACTTTTTTGAGAAACTGCCAGGTGTTTTCCCAAAGCAGCTGTACCATTTTGCATTCCCACCAGCAGTATGTGGGAGTTCCCCTGGTGATTTTAATATTCGTCTGGGGTGTAAAACCACCAAATGGAGGGTCTCCATTTCTATAATTGTGTGATTTCTTATCCAGGATTGTATCCCCAGAGCTGCCCTCAGAAGCCCGTGTCACCCAGAACTTGGCTGAGCTGTAGAGTGTATGGCACTGCTGGCTTCTGAGAGCACCGTCATCATTCCTGGCCTTATTTTTGAGAGAAAGCCCCATGAATTCTGTGTTCCAGCTCAAGACCCTCCCCAGTTCCTGCCCTGCCCTGGTCATAGTTCTGGCAGTGGATTCTGGAGGATTATTTGGAATAATTATACCATTATTATGCTAATTATAATATTTAATAAGTAATAGTATAGTAATATTATTAATATTGTACTAATTACTATACCATAATAATGAATATGTTATTGATATTATTATAATATTATAACATTTTAAATAATTATCCCGTCATTCAGTATGCAACACATTTTGATTGAGCATGCTGGGGTCCCACGGTCACAGAGGGGAGTGGCTCTGGTGGGATTAGGCAGGGCTGTAAGAGTCCCCCACCCTCCCCGTGTCTGCAGAGCTATGCCCACCCCTAATATAGTCAGAAAAGTCCTGTATGACATAGCCCCCGCCAATAGAGCACTAACTTCTCTAGGGTTGGCAGTAGAATGAGAGTGGGGGCTTCCCCTGAAAAAAGGGAAGAGAAGAAATTAGATCTGATGCAATTTCTCACTCACGTTTACTAACAGGGCACGTTGCTCCCCTTCGCCAAGCCCCAGTGTAACACAAGGCATCAGCAGCTTCCATGCAGGGTAATAGCAAAAGTTAAATACTACAGTGCCTCGCATAGTGCTGGGCACACAGTCAGCCAGCCCTCTTCTGCACCAGATTTCTTCTCAGCTGCCGGCCCATGGAAGCAGAGGCTAAAGCCTACATAGCCCTCCTCCGCCACCCTCTGAAAACCAGGACTTGTGACCTTCTTTCCAGAATGCCAGAAGCTCATGAACCTCAGCCTCTCTTGACCATGAGCATAGAGCTGGTCTCATTTACTGAACTTTAAGCACTGGTCCCAAGGCTCTGGGGCTGCTGAGTGCTGCTGGACCCTCTGGGTGGGCTTGACTTTCTCTGAGGTCCCTGGGAAGAGGACAGATGCACAACTCTAGTGGATGCCCTTTACATCATAGTCTATCGATATGAACGGCCCTTCCTGGGGTTCTGCAGGGAAGAATCCATGAGGCTATGAAGCCAGGAGCAGTGGTTTCCTTAACAGACCCACAACCCTACAAAACTCCATGAATTAGGGTCTCTGGGAGGGTGGTCCCTCCCATGAAGGAGCTGAGGGAGCTCCCAGGTCCTCCCACTACTGCTTAGAAACCTTTGCTGTTCTAGAGGCCCTTACCCTGACATCATTCAGGCCGCTTCTTTGACCCTCATCTATTTCTCTTCCCATTTGTCTTGCTCAGTTTTCCCCATAAGTAGCTGTGAAAGGAAAATCACACATGCATATTTTATTTGACATGTTATTAAATGCAATTTATCACTCCCTGCATATATATTTATTTCCCTGTTTAGCTTTTCACTCTGGGTTTCCCTGAAATAAAAAATCACACACTTACTTGGAAAGACGAGTACATGATACCAATGCTCTAGTCCAAGTCCATGGCAGACATCACTAATCAATCACAGCACTCTTTCCTCCTGAGTTGGGCACAACCTCAGAATCCTTCTCAATCTTGCTTTCCAAGCAAAGGGTGAGAATCACTTGAAGCTGGCATAGGAGATGGTGACTATTTGCCATTCCTCAGAAGGTCTTACTCAAAGCTTTCCAACTCCACCTCCAGCCCTAAATGTACACCAGATCTCTGCTATAGGACATCTTTCCTCTTGGGTGTTCATTCTCACATTCAGGGTAATTCAAGATGAGCCCTAAATTGGGGCTCCAGGCCTCCTAGGCTAAAGGGAATTTTCTCTCTTCTGAGACCCCAGTCTCTGTGCCTCCTTAGGACAGATACTGTTTTCAACATATATGAGAGACAGGAAAAAAATGTCAGGCTTTGTTGTCAAATCCCAGACCCACAGCTTCATCAATCCTTCCTCCTTCCTTCCCTCCTGCCCTCTTTTCCTTCTTTCTTCAAAAATATATGGAGTACCTACTATGTACCAAGCAAAGGTCTCTACATAGATAAAATTGGATGTTTTATGTAAAATAGCTAGTACACTACTTGGGAGAGAGCAAGTGCCAGATAATAGTTGGAAGAAAGGATTTTTCAGACCTGGAAATGCACCCAGAATCACCGGGCCCAGCTCTTGTTGCAGAGGAGGAAACTGAAGCCCAAAGCAACTGTCCAAGGTTCCTACACAAGGTTGGGCCAGAACTAAGACAGGAACCCAGGCTTTTCAACTTCAACTCAGCTCACTTTTTGTTGCCCCCATTACTGGCTGCATGGGGGAGCTCATGTTGGAGGGGTGAGGCTGGGCTGTGACCCTCAGAAGCCAAAGTCACACCTTATTCCATATCCTCACACACACACACGTACACAATGCAAGACTGTCCTGAGCGAAGCGAAGTCTCCAGGAGGCGACCAGGGTGGACAGGAAGAGCACTCTGGCTGCTGATTTGTGGGCAGTGGGCAGAAGGACAACGTGGAGGCAGGAAGAACAGTTAGGAGTCTCAACGGGAGATGACATGGACTTCCAAAAGGGCAGTTTTCATAAAAACAGAGGGAACAATTGGAATTAAAGGTATCATAGCAGTACCCTTAGCAGGTGTCTCCTGTGCACTGGGGTGATTGAGAGCAAGAGAAAGTGACTCCAAGACTTCTCTCTGTGTCACGATTTTGTCATGGGATGGCTAGCAATTATTTGCTAGTATTGCTTTTTATTTCCTCCTCCCATTTAAGGGACGTCTTTTCTTGAACAGAAGTTATTTAACTTCAGAATAAGAATTCCGTAGGGTTTTAGGTCTCTGATACATACAAATTTCCCCTTTCTGCCTTTTCCTTGAGCGCCGTGTTGCCATTGGGTCCTGTTTTGCAATGACCCCGCGGATCTGTTTGTTGAACCGATTTCTCTTGGTTTTTAATGGTCAGAGAACATCTTTTAAAGTACACACAGGAATATCAAGACACTTGACTTTTCTAAATCCTGACTTTGACACCCTCCGCAGCTACCCGCTCCCTTCCCCAGGGCTCAGCAGCTCGGACCGGCTGCCTTTCGGCATCGAGGAGAACGGGGGCCCTGCCCGCGCCTCAGCCAGGCACCACCACCACCACCAGCAGCAGCACCAGCACCAGCACCACCCAAACTATGGCCTCTCGCTGACTCTGGAGAACAAGGAGGGGCCTTCCCGGTCTCCAAACTCCAGCAGTAAATCCCTGACAAGTGAGTAGGGGTGGAGAGGGCAGGGTGGGAGGGAGGGATGCTGCAGGGCGTGGCCGGCTTCCCCAGATCCTCAAGACAGACCTTTTCCATGCAGCACGTAAAAGTAAAGTCAGCGCTGGGTTACCAGGTCCGGGCTAGAGCAGACAAGAACCTTGTGCATTTCAGCTGGAGCTTTCCCAGGAAACTCCGATTTAATTCCAACGTGGCAATTCTCTCTCCACCTCATTCCTTAGCAGTTCCTACTTCCACTGGCTCAAGTAATAGAAAGAGGAGGGGAGCCAGGAGGCTAGAATCTCTACTTTTCTGAATTACAGGAAAACCTATTCTGTCCCATTTCTGATCCCTCTTCTGAGAGCAAGGTGATGTCAGGGAGGACCAGTGTACTCTGTTTCAGATCCCAGCAAGAGAAGGTGTGGAAATGGAGAGTAGGCACTTATTTGGCAGAGAGGGAGCAGGAGAGCGGCAGAGGGAGAGGGAGAAACAGGCCCCCTGTCGAGCAGGGAGCCCGACGCGGGGCCCGATGGCGGGGCTCGGTCCCAGGACCCTGGGATCATGACCCGAGCCCAAGGCAGTCACTTAACCAACTGAGCCACCCAGGCGCCCCTGGAGAGTAGGCACTTAGAAACATTTTTTAGCAATAGAATAGAGTGATTTTATATCCGTTAAAACCAATAAAAAAAGGGCTTGGATCTTGTATGTCTATTATTTCGTTTTTCTAGAAACTCCCTTTTATTATGCTTTACCAAAGAATTGATCTGTGACATACCAGAGGGGGAAGAACTGGTTCTTTTTCACATACGATGTGCAAAAACACTGAGCTAGAGGCAGGAGTCAAGACACTTGGATTCTGGTGTTCAGAATTTCTCTTGAGCCCTGGTTCCCTCTTGGACCTTCAGTTTTCTCATCTATGAAATGGGGTAGAGGGTGTCTAGTTGATGGCCAAGGAATTTCATGCGTCTGTGCAGTGATGAAAGGGTGAGCTGATGAGCCTTTAGCTGTAGACCACAGGCAACAATTCTGGGTTGGCTGAGTCAGAAATGGAAATTCATCATTCATGTGGTGTTGATGAATCAGAACTCTATCCCCTTGACTATCCACACTGCCCTGCTAGGCTATGTCTCATCTTTTTGTATCCGGATAACTGTAACAGCCCCCTAAGGGGTACCTCCTCCAATGCAGTCTCCATCTTGTAGATGCCAAAGTGAGACCTCTCACCAGATACCTCTGACCAAATGCCTTAAGACCTTTCAATGGTGTTTTACTGTCCTGAGATAAAGCCCACACTTCTGAGACCTTCCCAGCCTGGCCCCTGCCAAGGTCTCCAGCCTTCCCCGACTCCTCACTACACTCTAGACACACGAAACTGCTCTCCTCTCACCAATTACTGAGCTGTGTTCCTAGTGCTATCCTTTGCACCTGCTATTCCCTCTGCCTGGAATGCTTTTCTCCACCCTAGTGAACTCCCACACATTTCTTCAGGAACCAACTCAAATATTGTCGTTGGTGAAACTCTCCAACACGCCTTTCTGATTCCTGGCTTTGGAGTGCCTTCCCTTTTGCCTCTATAGCAATTAAGTAACCTTTAATATCTGCACATGTCTCTGTCTCCACCACTAGACTAGAATTGTGCCTCATCTATCTTTTTATTCCAGCTGCCCAAATCTCAATTGCAAATGATAACTTGGTTCAAGCTTTAGTATGTAATGAATATTTAATAATTAATGAATATTTCACTGTATTAATGGGTAAATACTAGCCAGTGGAAGGAGTGATGGCAAACTAATCCAAAATAGTACAGAAATAAAAATCAATGAATTTAGTTTTGGAAACATAAAATGGTTTTCAAGGGCACCTTCATATGCCTGTTAGCCTGAACACACATCTTTCTAATTTGCATAGTGTTTTCCATTAATAATGCATTTGTATGTAAATGACCTCCCCTAATCCTTACAGCAACCCTGCAGGGTAAGTAGTTTTATTTTCATTTTATTTTTATTTTATTTATTTATTTATTTATTTTAAGATTTTATTTATCTGACAGACAGCGAGAGAGGGAACACAAGCAGGGGGAATGGGAGAGGGAGAAGCAGGCTTCCCGTGGAGCAGGGAGCCCGATGCGGGGCTCGATCCCAGGACCCTGGGATCATGGCCTGAGCCGAAGGCAGACGCTTAACGACTGAGCCACCCAGGCGCCCCTATTTTCATTTTAAAATGGCTCAGAGGCTCAGAGATAGAGTGACTTGCCCAAGGCCACCCAGCTCATAAATGGGGAAGTTAGACTTTGAAGCCTTGATCTTAGGTGTTCTCACAGCCCACCAGCTGGTGCATATTCTAGGGATTTCGGGGGGGGGGGGCGGGGGGGGAGAAGGCAGACAGAAGGGTGCTGGGGATCAGGCTCTGGTAAGCATCTTTTATCACATCTATCTTTCCTTATTCATTCCCCCCTGGCCACTTGTAGAACTGAGTCCAGGACGGCCTGCCCTGTTCAGTGAAGCTGCCGCCCATCTAAAGAAGCTGGAACTGGAGACGGTGAAAGCTGCTGGACCCTGGCCTGCTCTGCACATCAACATAAATAAGGTGCTGAGGACCAAGGCTGGGTGATGAGCGTGGACCTGCGGCTTGTGTCAAACCTCTGGTTATTCCCCTGGGCTGCCTCCTAGATTATGTGCCTTTGTCTTGGAGGGATTTCTATTAAATTTTTCCTGACATTTCTGCTCAGTCTCTTAAGAGCAGAAATGTACTTATATTCTTTCTGGCTGATTTATATCACTAGGAATTGCCCTCGGTGCTGAGGCTAACAGGCTGAATCTGTTAGTGATCTCTCCCTCCTTCTAGACCTAAAGCTCAATGAGGAGGTGCCCCCATTTACCTCTTTCCATTTTTTACCCATCTGTATTGGTCTGCTCAGGCTGCTATAACAAAATACCATAGACAGGGTGGCTTAAACAATAGATATTTATTTTTCATTGTTCTGGAGGCTGGCAGGCCAAGATCAAGGTGTCTGCCAGTTTGGTTCCCTGGTAAGGGCTCTCTTCCTAACTTGTAGATGGTTGCCTTCTCGCTGTGTCCTTACCTGCAGAGAGAGCTCAGTCTTTCTCTCTCTTCTTCTTCTCCTTCTTCTTCTTTTTTTTTTTAAGATTTTATTTGTAAGTAATCTCTATACCCAATGTGGGGCTCGAACTCACAACCCTGAGATCAAGAGTTGCATACTCTACCGACTGATACCCTCTCTCTTCCTCTTCTTATAAAGCCACTATTCTGATCATGAGGGCCCCATTCCATGACGTCATCTAAATCTGTTCACTTCCCAAGGGCCCCATCTCCAAATACCATCCTATGTGGAGTAGGGCTTCAACATATGAATTTGGTGGGGGGACAATTCAGTCCATAGCACCCTCTCTTTCTCTGACAATGCCTGGCACATAGTAGATGTTCAGTAACTGTTTGCTGATGTAAAGAAGGGAGGGACTGAAGGCAGGAGGGAAGAAGAGAGAAAAAGGGCTGGAGCAAAGCTTTCCTTTGGCTAGATCTGTTCTTATAATCCATAAGCAGCCTTATGAAAGCCAAATTTTATCTTCGAACTGTAGAACGTCAGGGCTGGATTCAATCTACCATTTGGTTCAGCTTTCTTACCCTCCGAGCTCAGAGGAAGGGAAATTATTTTCTCGAGGTCACACAGCAGGGGCCGAATCCTGGGGCCCCTGACTCCCGGCCCGGTGCTCTCTGCACTCCAGCGCGCCTCTCCGTTTTGTACACCAGGCTTTCTCGACTTCAGCACTACGGGTGTTTTGGGCTGTGCTTGTGGGGGAGCTGGTCCTGTGCTGGCTGTCTGACAACATCCCTGGGTTTCCCCCGCTCGCTCCAGGAGCACCCCCATCCAGGTGCGACACCCACCTTCATCTCCAGACATTTCCACAAATGTCCCCTAAAGGGCAAAAGCACCCTAGTTGGGAACCAGTGTTTTACGCATATTTTAATTTTTAAAATCCCCAAAGCAGTAGTCTTTTTCATTCGTGGATCATTTCTTCCACTCTGATGCTTCTTCGCCTCACCCCCCCTTTATAAGAGGGAATAGGAAGCATTTGGAAGATCTGGCCTGAGAAGCACCCCTCCTCCTTACCCACACTGGGCTGTTCCTCCACCGTAGCCAGCCCTCCAGCCTATGCTAGACTTCCAGGATTTCTCACAAGACCCTCATTTCCTTGTGTTCCCCCAAAGGGCAGCCTCAAGTCCCTTTGACACCATCAAGGGCCCGCTCACCTGCTTTTTCTTCTAGACCACCCTCCCCGATGGCCAGCTGGAAAGAATCCCTCCCGTAGGATGGCGCCGACATTCACTCAGTCACTGGGTGCTTAGTGAGCAGGCCCATCCGAGGCGCTGGGAAACCAACCCAATATATCATGTGCCCCCTGCATGGTCTTCTTTCTCTTAGTCTCTTCGTTTTCAAACTTGTTTTCTGCAATCCATGCAATAAATGGTTTGAAGAGGCTTACCCAGAGTTTGGCAGAATCCAAACATATTTTGTGAGGTGAGACAGCAGATAACAAGCCGCAGACGGCTCACCAGCTCTGTGTAATCTGCAGTTGCCATGAATGCTGGTGGGCCGTCAGCAGGCGTGGTCGCTCTGGGTTAAGGTGTATCTGAGACAGCTGTGATTTGCTGCGCATTTTCCCTGCAGCCCTTTTTTCTCTCCTTCCGCTTGAAGAAATGCATCAGGGAGCAAGTGGGCTAAAGGGATGTCAGATAATCTTGAGTTTGTCCTAACACAGAAGCAAAGAACGTTACTTCACACTATGACTGTCCTTAATCACACATTCGGTGCCACGGACCTTACCCCACAGTTGGCGACCAATGGCTTCAGTGCTTTCAAGGATTTTTTCCAGTCTCAAGGATCGAGAATCCTCTGATTCTTCGAAGTTTGGATAAGTTCCTGTTCTTGATCTGATGGTGAGAAGACATTTTCATTGCCCAGGTCCAAAGTTGTACCCAAAGTTATCACAGGGATTTAAATCTCACCAGATTCCGAATGTGTAAACAATGTTGTAAAAAGTGCATCCGATCCTTTCTTTATCCCCAAACCACTTCCCCCAAACAGATGGACTGTTTCCAACTATAATCATCTCAAAGCCCGATTGTCATTCACTTGTATGTTGTAAATCCGTGTTTCAATATTGAATGATAAGGCATCTTTCACCATTCAAATTGAATGCAAAACACAACGCGTGGTCATGCAAAAGAGAGAAAGCACGGTTCTTGGAACCATCTTTCAGGCTGGAATGATAGACTCGTTGTAATCCAGATGTTTATCTCCTAGAGATGACTTTGATGCAAACTTATGCATAGAATGATAGTCAGATTTCCCCAAATTTATATTGGTCTTCACCTGCATCCATTCATTAGAGCCGGCCAGTAGCTCCTGCTTCATCAGGTAGAACAGGAACAAGCCAGCTTCAATTTTATATCCAAAAAAAAAGCAGTTTAAAAGGACTAAAATTCAAAGGGAAAACCAATGCTGAATTCTCATTCTTTTCTTACTTTAGCAGCATTCATTTTTTTTTAAATAGATCTTCGGTCATTAGTGTCAGTATAACTATATCCCCTTAAGCAATTGTCAAAAACTCCAAGTGGGCTTTTTATTCTTATATTCCAGCATATCATTCCAGAAAATTAAATCTAATTTAAAAATTAACGCTTCACACACCAGTGAAAACACCCATGCTGGTGTTAAACAATTAGCTTCATGTGGCAGGATTTACAAACACAAGAGCTATACTACCAAGCTCATCTTTCAAAATAAATGAGTTACTTATTTGTTTTGGGAGTTGGGGGCATTCCGTGTCTTTTAGGATAATGATTCCAGCCAAAAGAGTCTGTTCTCTTTATACCCAATTCGATGGCTTAGGATCATTAGTGCCCTCATGTCTGATGCTCTTTTTCAGTTGTGTTTTCTTTTCTAACCAAAGAATCTAACGTAAGAGTGCCATTCATATCTTTTTTTTTTTTTTTTTTTTCTCATTTGCTCATCACAGTAATCTTATGAAGGAAGAAACTGAGACTCAGGGAGGTTAAGGGGATCCAGTATGGCTGAGCGGTCAAGATCTTGGAGGCACTTGATCATGAGTGTGATTCGTGGCTCTCTGCATCCTTTCTGTGTGACCGGGGGCCAGTGACTTACCATCTCTCTGCTTTGTTTTTCTCATCTATAAAACGGGGATGGTGACAGTATCTGCCTTCAAATGGGAGGAGGCAATGAAATGTGCTTCGTCAGCAGCTGGTCCACAGCAAGCTCTCAGTAAATGTGAGCGACTGGAATTATTTTTCTTTTCATCATCACCATCCTCATCATTTTTGTTTTATGGTGCCAGACAAGGCAAGAGCTGAGATTAAAATCCAGGTCTTCTGTCCCTGCTTATCTTGCTGTTACATGAAATGGCTTCATTCTACTCAGTCTACCAAGGGCTCCTTGATGCATTTGGAGGTCCCGCTGGGAAACTGCATTCTGTGCTCTCTTTTCTTTATTAAATAATGTCAACCAGCCAATTGCCCTCTACTTCCTCTAGCACTTTCATAACACTCCTGCTATGTGTACCAAGGTGCTCAATTGGACTTTTGAATTAGCAAATCGGATTCATTTTGGAGCTTTAGAACATTTTGTTCTTGTCCTGTACACTGTAGCCAACGTGTCGCCTCAAGTCCTGCTATTGGGACTTTTAGCAGTCGTAGGGTCTTATACCTTTCTTATTAAACACATCTCTTTAACCATACATCATTATCATCTTCTTTAGTAGGTATTTATCGGACACCTGCTGTGTGCAAAGCACCACGTCAGCGCTGGGATATGCGCTGACCACCATAGGCATGGCTCACATTAAGACTCTATTCGCAGCGTGGTGTGTGTACCATCAGAGATGATTTCAGGTTATACACATAGATGAGTATTTTTTCATAGTTATGTAGTTATCATAATGTCTTCTCTAATAAATAGCCACAAAACCTATGATTTCAAAGATATTAGTGTGTAGGACACACTGAAAATAGGTAGTCCTCAGGTAATCCACCTTAACTGGATCACATAAATGATAGGTACATGTTGGGGTGCCTGGCTGGCTCAGGCCATGGAACATGGGATTCTTGATCTCAGGGTTGTGGGTTCGAGCCCCATGTTGGGTGTAGAGGTTACTTAAAAATAAAATCTTTAAAAATAAAATAAATTATAGGTACATGTTTAGTGAGTACCTAGGAAATGGCAAAACAGTGAAGGTAGGGTACGAAATTACCGACATCTGAGACACTCTGTAATGAGGTGGCATGGATACAAGTTTCACAAACTTCAGCAAGTTTTATTGTAAAACTACCAATGCCTATTTTTCACTTTTTCCCCAGCAAGTCACAGGATTGAATCTCTCTATGTAAGAGTGGCAGTTATGGGGGGAAACAGCACTGCACTAGGGGACGGAAAACCAAGCTTGAGTCCCGGAGCTGCCCCTAGCTGGAAGAGCCACTTCTCTTTGACCCTTCACCCCATCGTCTAGTACGACCCTTCACCCCGTTTCCTCTCCCTGATTCACACGAGGATGCGAGGATGTGCTTGTGGATCCTTTGCAAACGCTAAAAGCAGGGGCGCGCGTATAAGGAGTTGGGGGACGCACTCGTGTAGGTGTTTACGACTGAGTGTTATTTGCAGTTACAGTTGATGGGAAAGGTTAACGTAGCTGTTTTCTTTCCTCTTTGTTGACAATCGGCTGCGTGTGTTTTGGGTTTGTCACAGGCTGAAGAAAAAAAAATTTCCGAGAAGAGTCTTCAGACCCCTCTTTTGCCTTCCCCCATAGCCGACCATGTGAAGTGTAACATTTTGAAAGCCCAGCTGGAGAATGCATCGCGAGTGAGTGCCCAGGTCCGTGGAGCTGGTGCCTCCCTTTGATTTCACGCCACAGGATTTCCTTCCTGCCATAGAGGAGAAGGAGGCCCTCTAGGCCCGAGATACCATGTCCGGCAGGGTCCAGCCCGGAGACAGGAGCCATACCCGCTATGTGAACAGAGATTTCAGCACCAAGAGTTATTAACTGGCGTACAGTTATTCACTGGGGCGTTGTTGATGGGTTGAAGGCCATAGACTCCTGCTCTGACCTCCAGCGTACATTCAGCTGGCCTCCCTGGCTGAGTGGGTGTCCCTTCCTCCCCCACCATTCTCTGTGGGACTCACTGGAGAGAGGAGGACAAGGCTTCTATCAAAATCATCAAAATCATATGACGTAATTCCTCCCAGGCTTGTTACACTGATATGAAAAGACAGATTCTAAATTCCTTTGTAAGCTGTAACTGGTATGTGAGCATAGAGCTGATTATTATTCCTGATCAGCAATGTCAGGTGGGGGATTAAGCTGTGGGTTTGGCTTTTCCCACACTCTCCCTTTCTCATTCAAGTATGAGTTGGCACGTAGCAGGTGCTCAATAAAAGTATGAATGCAAGTGCTGATTACATTTGAATGATTAAGTGTTAATCCCCATGATGGGGAATGACTCATGAAAACATTTTTTTTTTCTTAACTTATATAAACACCGAAGAAAATTTGTCATTGACTGAGTACTTAGTGAACCACCTCTCTGAGCTACCTTCACATTTCTGTAATCCTTTGAATGTTGGAGACTTGAAAACGGTTTTTGCTTACCAAGATAATTCAGTTTTGACTAACAGGCCTGTTTTCTTCAACAGGTTGGAAAAGAGGAATCAACGTTTGTAAATATCAATAAGAAATCCAGTCTTCAGGATGCTAATGTAAGGTCTGTTGCTTCTTGTTTGAATGGGGAAACAGTACTCTGTATCATCAACGTTATCCTCGAAACATTACTCACGAGGGCATTTGCAAATAAAATCAGTAAGGAAAAAAGAAAATTGGAACGTCAGTATGAAGAGATAGAAAAAGACTCGCTTAAAACAACTTCGTTTAAGTCTCAGGAATGCTGCTTATTCTCAGTTTCATTATTTCTAACTGCTGTGCTAACAAAGAAATCACTCTGAGGTGAGGAGTATATAGATAAGACCTTGTCATTCCCCTACTTGATGTCCTTTCTTTAAAGACTGCTCTGCTCTCAAAGTGGAGTCCAGACTTCTCAACAGAGCACGGGAGACCCTTTAGGACTGAGCTTCTGCTCTCTGTCCCAGCTCAGTTTATCACTCTTCCTTTGGCCATTGATGTACTCTTCATATTAAACTCCTTTACAGTACTAGAGCCACACATGCTCTTTATTTTTTTTTAAAGTTTTTATTTATTTATCTGAGAGAGAGAGACACAGCAAGAGAGGGAACACAAGCAGGGGGAGTGGGAGAGGGAGAAGCAGGCTTCCCGCGGAGCAGGGAGCCTGATGCAGGGCTCGATCCCAGGACCCTGGGATCATACCTAAGCCAAAGGCAGATGCTTAACGACTGAGCCACCCAGGCGCCCCCACACATGCTCTTTAAAGCTTCCGGGCCATCACCACTTTAAACCCAGAGGAAAACCTTCCTCCTCTGATCTCACAGAGAGCAGACACCCTCCCCCTCTCAGCCCAAGTAAGTAACAACCTATAAATATCATGGCAGTTCCATTGCTACCTTGGTGGTCTAATACTGGTGGGGTATCTCTAGGTGGTTTCCTAAAATGGGTCCAAGGGTCACTGCATCAGTCTCTCATTAAAAACACAGACTTTTAGGGGCGCCTCGTGGCTCAGTTAAGCGTCAGACTCTTGGTTTTGGCTCGGGTCGTGATCTCAGGGTCATGAGATCAAGCCCTGCATTGGGCTCCATGTTCATTGGGGAGTTGGCTTGAGATTCTCTCTCTCCCTCTCCCCCTGCCCCTCCCCACCATGCACACACACTCTCTCTCTCTCAAATAAATAAATAAATAAATCTTTAAAAAACAAAACAAAACAACAACCACCACAGACTCTTGGGTCCTACTCCAGACCTTTCAGATCCTTGTGGGGGGGTGGGGGGGTTGGACAGGAACCAGAATTTCAGCAAGTACCCCAGGTGATCCAGGAACCACTGCTCTGGGGCATTCTTGATGTTAAAAATAAAACTCACACTTTTCTATGTCACCTTTGATTCCCAGTCTGTGTCCTTGGTATAACGTTGTCTTACTCCAGAGCACATACCCAGCTGCCTCCTGGACTCCGCAAAACCTTAATTCATCTCTTCCCATCCTACCGCACTAACCCTTCACCTGTTTTTCAGTCTTGGTTAATGGCATTATTACTTACCCTTCGTCCAGATCTGATGCCTGGGAGTCCTTGACTTTCTCCTCCTTCATCCCCTTATAAAATTGATCACCATGTCCTGCTAATTCAATATTCGTATTTTCCCCCACATCTGTCCTCTCCTCTCCATGACCTGAATCCCAGTCTACAGCAAGCCCTCACCATCTCTGTGCCTGGATACCTCCTGCCACAGTCTTTGAAGATGCTCCCAGCCAGCCTGTCTTCACCAGGATTCGTTTCCTTGCTCTAAGGGTTTTTCCAACAAGCAAGTCTGACTATGCCATTCCCTTGCCTCAAACTTTTAGTGACACCTTGGCCTTCAGTGTAAACTCCTGAGGTCCCTCATGACCTGGTGCTTCCTGCTCTAGTGGAAATCCCCTGCTCTTCTGCTAGGACCTCACCTGTTAGCAGTTCCAGCACCTTGCATTCTATAGCTCTCTACTCTCTTTTCCACCTTGGAAGTCTTCCCTCCATCTGGTTAAGTGTAAACTCCTCCACAGAGCTTTCCAGATGCCAACCATTCCACCGAAGTGAAGTTATGCGCTCCCTGGTTGAGTATGAGTTCTTTCAGGGACTATATTCAGTTGACTCCAGGGTCCCAGCTTGAGGAAATCATGAATCTAGACTATGTTGACCCCAATTTCTTTATTTGCTCATTCGTTCATGTGTTTATTCAACACACATTGATTAAGCACTGGCCACATGCCTACCACCGTGTTAGACACTAAATAGAGGAGAAAATGGGCGCTCGGAATTGTTCATTGACTTGCCAGAGGTTCCTTGCTGAGGACCTCAACTTCTTTTAATGTCCTTAGGTCCCAGAAGGTAATTTCTGATTTTTTATTTTTTTAAGATTTTATTTATTTATTTGACAGAGGGAGAGAGAGAGCACAAGTAGGCAGACAGGCAGGCAGTGGGAGAGGGAGAAGCAGGCTCCCCGCCGAGCACAGAGCCTGATGCGGGGCTCGATCCCAGGATGCTGGGATCATGACCTGAGCCGAAGGCAGACGCTTAACCGACTGAGCCACCCAGGCACCCCCTGATTTTTTTGAAATGAAATTAGTCATAACCACTACAAAAATGTGTGAAAGCTTTTTCTTAAAATCACTGTTTTGAATAGGGCCCATTGGTTATCTGGCATATTTTCTTGAGGAAATATAGAAGTGAAACAATTTTTAACATTTTCACGTACACAAAATTAAAATATTTTAGAAAAAGTCTTAAAGGCCTTCTGATTATGCATTTTTCACATTAAATACTATGTTTATCTTTTTTTTTTTTTTAAAGATTTATTTATTTGAGAGAGTGAGAATGAGAGAGAGAAAGAGTACATGAGAGGGGGGAGGGTTAGAGGGAGAAGCAGGCTCCTTGCCAAGCAGGGAGCCCGATGCGGGACTCGATCCAGGGACTCCAGGATCATGACCTGAGCCGAAGGCAGTTGCTTAACCAACTGAGCCACCCAGGTGCCCCTATGTTTATCTTTTAAAAATATATCCTGTGCTATATTTAAAATAACATAACTACCAGATTACTTTGAAGTAAAAATGGGTTATCCATGGGTTTCTCTTTGCTCATTTTATTGGCAAAACCTGGTAATGAGCCAAACCCTGGAGGTAGGTGTTTTGGTCAGAGAAGCTTTATGTGGTACCCCAATTATATTCAGTTCCCACTTTCTATATTTTCTTCCCTATTATTTTGGTTTTTGTTTTTGGACTTTCTATGATATATTTAAAAATTATATTTAATAAGTAGAGTGGAAGGGAGGAAAAATGGATATGTTGACTACCAATGTTATTAAGGGTTTAAATTAACTGAGAAAGCAGTTCCTACCATAAACTTTTCTGTTGGTGATGTTCTATTTTTTGGTATGTCTCTAGAAGTCCTATTCCTATACGTGTGGAAACTACCCAACCAGCAGTGGAAAAGCCGGAAATCAAGCCTCCCCGAGTGAGGAAGTTAACAAGACAGTACAGTTTGTGAGTTCTGTACTTCAAGTTTTTCGATAATAATCACAAAGTTGATGCTAAATGTTCAGTTGTAAATGCTTTTTAGCCTCTCACACCACTTCCAAAGAGCCATCCCCCAAAATACAGTTTGTTTCCAATTTAGGTCATAATGGGACTTGACTTTTCTCTCTGAAAACATTACATAGTTGGCATATGTATTGATTATTGATTGCTATGGAACAAGTTACTCTAAAATTAGTGGCTTTAAACAGTCCACATTTACTACCTCACAGTTTATGTGGGTTAGAAGTCCAGGCATGGCTTAGTTGGATCTTCTGTGTCAGGGTCTCTTAGAAGGTTGCATTCAAGGTGTGGGCAAGGGCTGTGGTCTCATCCGAAGGCTCATTCTTGCAGGTTGGAACAGGATTTGTTTCTTATTGGCTGTTGTCTGGAGGTTGCCCTCAGTTCCTAGTCATGTAGACTTTTCCTCTCTGATGGAGAAATCACACAAGAAGAGCCAGAGAGAACTCTCACAAGGCAAAAGTCACAGCCTTTTGTAACCTGATCACAAATGACATCCCATCACCTTTGCCATATTCTGTTCATTAGAAGCAAGTCAGGAGGGCCAGCCCACACTCAAGGGTCAGGGATTACACAGGGGCATGGATACCAGGATGGGGAATCATCAGGAGCCATATCAAAAGCTTCATCCATGGCATAATTGTGAAATGGTAGCATGATCTGTCAACAGAGCCAAAGCTAATCACTGAGCTGTGTGAGACCTATGGGAGGAGTCCTATCCCAAAGTATCCCAGAACCACCAGGGCCTGTCCAATTTTGTTCAGCTTAATGAAAATTCCTTGGCTCCCGTATGCACAGAGTTTTAGGCTCTTCTAGGAAGAACAAAATGACTTTGACAGTTCCCATCTGAGGAGTCACCGTTTATTGGAGGGAGAGACAGATTGCAAATAATTATAATCCAAAGAAGACGGGTAACTGCTGTCATAAGAGTAGTAGTATTTTAGTAAGAGCCGTAGTGCTAATCATAATGGTAGTTCCCATTTCTTGACCTTGGCTGTGGCACTATGCCTGGGTGTGTAATTGACCAGAGGGCTGCAGGGGGATCTTTGAGTGCCAGGGAATGCGTGCAGCTCTGGAGTCAGAAAGGCTTCTGTCAGAGTCCTGGCTAGTTTACTGCTCTAAACTCTTGGGGAAATTACTTTTTCAGCCTCTCTTTCCTTTTCTGTAAAATGGGTGAGCTAATACCTAGCCCTGAGGAATTTGGTGAGGGTTGATGTGCCATAATGCAGGTCTAGCCCATAGCAAGGGACCTGGCCAGTGGATGAACTAGCTCCCTTTCCTTTCTTCTCGAGGACCTGAAAGCCTCTGAGAAAAGGTCCAGTTTGGGGGATACCCTGAATGCAAAGTGTAGGCTGGGGAGGGTGACTTTGGATGCACTTCTCAAACAGCCAGCTCGAGCCTGCACCTGGCGAAAGGGACGAGGCCACCACCTCCCACCTCATTAGCCTTAATAGAAATGCTGGAGGGTTGGAGCAGCTGTATTTCCTGGGAAAGCCAAAATGAGTAATTCAAATAATTAACAGTCCTAATGGTTTCTGGGGGACAAATTAAACCATGAAAAAATCTGCTCCCCTGAGGATAAAGCTGTCAGGATTATTAGACTTTCCTTTTACATTTTGAAACTCCAAATGTTATTATCACCTATTCAGGATATGTAATCATGTTGGAAACAATGACTAATACGTGGCCTGGAAGGAAAGAAAATTTAACTCACTATAGTGGCTATTTTAAGGAAACCCTTTCCAAACCTCTAACTTCACATGTGTATTTCTTAAGCTACTCCAAAGTATTTTGCTTCAAAAATAAAAGAATAGCAGCATTTTCCCCATTAGTAATAATGGCAAAATTAATGGGTGAGATTTTCCCAGTTTTAAGTTTTTGCCCCATAAAAATAGTTCTTAAATTGTTCACACCACCACCAGGCCTCTCTTCCAGTCATAGATATTGATGAGTTAATAAACACGGTGTCAAGGAATACAGATGGAAAAAACTCAGATTTCCCTTTTAAAAAATACACACACACACACACACACACACACACAGCCCTTTTGGCTATTAGGGTATTCTGAGTTCCTAGGCCAGCATAATGTGGATTTGGATTTTAGGGTTCTCCACCAAGAGCATCACAATGTCCAAATACTCTGAACGAGTTTTCAGATTGATGCTTTTAAGGATATACACACAAACCTCCTGGTTTGTTCTGTCCTGGAGGTAATGACTTAGGGAAGAAACGTGTGGCTGCTGATGCACACAGAGAAGAGAGAGAAGCAGAACTCGAGGTAGAGTTCGAGGCAGGAAAGAGTGTCCTCTATTGATACCAGGCAGTGTGTTTAGGAAATGATGAGCGGCTATATTTGCTTCTAGAAATGTAACTTTACTATTTATTTAAACACCATATAAAAGCCTAAAAATATTCTAAAGAGAAAAATACCTTAAGTCTAAAGAGAAAAGATAACCAATTCCCTAGAATCATGCCACCAAAAATAACCTATGTTCACATTGAATGACTATTGCTGTAGACATTTTTCACATATTATTAAAATGGAAGGAAGTCATTTCAAAGAAAAGAATCCAGCTACACGTAAAATTGTACTTATTAAATGATGTTTCATGAATTTAACATGAATTTACCTCAGAAACGGAGGTTGAATTGAAAGACGCAGTGTAGTTAAGCAGATTATCTCTTTGCCACAAGATCTAAGTTAGGACAAAAGGTTATAAAACCCATCAAGAATTTGGAGTCTTCTTCAATTTTAGGCAGCATCAGTTGACTTCCTGCTGTGAAAGATGAGCTATGTTTTTTTTTTAATAGCCTATAATGTTAAACTGAATAACTATGCTTTTAAGGTTATAATTTTCTCTTTTAACGAGGCAGAAAAGGATTTTAACCGCACTCTTCCACTTAACTAGCTGTGTGACCTTGAGCAAGTCATGTCACAATCTGCCACTGAATAACGTCTACTTCTCTGAAGAATGGAGATCATAATGCAGGGTTGTTGTAAGAATTAAATGGGCTAATGCCTGTATTACTGAGCTGATTAACTTCATCAGCATGGATCCACATATGTGGTGTCTTACTAGTTTTCCCACTTACTTATTCCAACCTCACCTGTCCCCTTATTAAGTCCTACATCCTCCTCTTGAGGCTTCTGCATATACAGAAAGATCTTAAATCTCCCAGGACCCTCCTCAGTGAGTTCCATCCTCACCTCAGTTTGTGTACCATGGCCACATTTCCCACAAGGCTCCTGTGAGGGACCCTGCTCAGGCCACACTGGTGCTCACTGGCCATGGACCCTTTAGTCTCCAGCCTTGCTCAGCCATCACTTCTAAAACATAACCCCTAAGCCAGGGTAGCTCTAGGACTTCCACATGCAAGCCCCTTAGGAAAAGTGTATCAGGGTCCCTAAGACTACCCGATTCACTAGAAGGACTTGTAGAACTCAGAAAAGCTGTTATCCTCACGGTTATGGCTTATTCCGGTGGAAGGATCCAGACTAAAATCAGCAAAGGAAAAGGCACATAGAGTGGAATTTAAGAAGACCGGGCACAAGCTTCCACTTGTCTTGTCCTAGAGGAGTCATGTGGTTAGTGTCTCCTTCTTCCAGCAACAACATGTGACAACATACGTGAAGTCGTGCCAAGCAGGGAAACTCACCCAAGCCTTGGCGCCCAGGGTTATTATTGGGGGTCAGTCACATAGTCATGAAACAACTACCCAGTCTCCAATAACTGCCCCCCAACCCCAAGATCAAACTGATATTGTGTGGCCCTAAGCTCTAGGCATACAAGAGCTGGTCTTTACTATAAATCACATTGCTAACATAGACTATGTGGCATGGCCCAAGGTCAGGTATGCAGTGACACCCTTATCAGGCGGGATATTCCCAGGGCCCAGAGGTTCTCCCAGAAGCTCATCAATGGCCAGTGGTTCCTGTGGCATGTGCTGAGTTAGAGCTCCCCAGGCCTGCAGGGTTAGCCCTATACTGCACAGGGGGCAATCTGGTTGGCATTAGGGGATCGGGGACTTGTCTTAATTTCTGTAAGTTTGAGAAGATACTGTTCATACTAAGAATGGGTGATTGATGGCACTGCTCTGTCCTGGGCCACTAGGACCAGATTAAAAGGTCTTCCTGCCTTGACATACTTTGTGGGAGGTCAAACCTTCCCTACTCATCCAAGCCCTGGAAACAAACCCAGAATGCCAACCTGGACTCCTCCTCCATTGTGATGACTTCCTGTCTAGTGTACTTTTCTCCCTGCATCATCCCATTCTGCCAGAGAGGTTCTAAGACCAGAGCTACGAGGCCCCCAAACACATGTGCCCAACTCCTCCCCTGTAACTAGTTTATCACACCAAAGGAACAGTTGCTGTTAGGCCACAAAAGGCGCCATTATACTTTTCACCTAGTGCAGTTGGTTCTTAAATGGCTTGTATTTACCTTCCTAAGGGAGGCCACTCCCTTGGTTTGGTGGCTCCTCAAAATATTAAGCATGGGAACTACCATATGACCCAGCAATCCCACTTCAAGTGGAATCCCAATCCAAAAGAATTGAAAGCAGGGTCTCAAACACATTAGTATATCAACAGGTGCATAGATAAACAAAATATAGTCTATCATTGCAATGGAACATTATCCAGCCCTAAAAAGAAATGAAATTTTGATATATGCTACGACATGGATGGACCTTGGAAACATATGGTAAGTGAAATAAACCAGATACAGAAGGACATCTATTGTATGATTCCGCTTATGTGAGATACCTAGAATAGTCAAATTCATCCAGACAGAAAGCAGAACAGCTGTTACCAGGGGCTGCAGGGAGAGGGCACTGGGAGTTACTCTTCAGTGGATACAGCATTGCTGTTAGGGGTGATGAACAAGTTTGGGGTGTAGACAGTGATGATGGGTACACGACATCATGAATGTATCAAATGTCACTGAATTGTACACTGACCAATGGATAAAATGATAAATGTTATGTGTCTTCTGTGATACAGAAAAAAAAATTTTTCTAAATCCCTTGGCAAATGACAGAACATCCAGCCCAAACTGGCTTTGGCAAAAATGTCCCTGTATTGGATCCTGGAAGCTGGACATCTGGCAGACATCTGCCCCCACCCCCTCCCGGCCCTCCCTCCACGCCCCACAGCCTGTTTATTGTTGTAATGAGCAGAGCTTCATGTGCTTTTAGTAACCGCAGTGATGAAGACGACCTCCCTCCTGACCTGGCCGAGGCAGTGGGAGCGCCCATCGCCACAGCCGCAAACACCACCATGGCCACCACGCAAGTCTCCGTGCCGCCAGCGTCCCCCAAGGGCCACAAACTCAGCTCGCCTCAGAACTCAGAAGGCAAGGGCCAGCTGTCCCCAGGGGCCAAGGTATGGGGGGAAAGCCCCGAGGAGTAGTTGCACTGGCTAGGAATTCAGTATAAATTTAGCACATGGCATCCCATGAGCGTTTAAACTTGGCGCAGTCAACCGTGCATTCGTAAAGCAAGGGACACAGACACCAGGGCAGGGTTTTTATATAACTCTCCCCAAAAGATGACCTGTTTACGAGATGCAAATGGTTTAATAAAGACCTTGTGCACTGTACTTTAAGAGAAATGGGAGAGATTTTTGAGGGCAGTTTTGGTTTTAGAATATCATCCCTATATAATCTATAGTGCACCGTAAATATAGAAAACAAGACATGTTTTTCCACCCATGATGGAAAATTTGGAAGAGTAAAAACATAGAAGTGTCCCCATCCCCTTCCTTGTATTGGATGGTCCATATGAATAGTTTGAAAATGGGAAATACTATTTTGTCAGTTTGCAATTTCAGGACATTGCTAGCTATGTGAATGGGCTGTGATAAAGGCCTTACTCAAGACATTTCTCTTGGTTTTCTCTGAGTGACCCTTAGCTGTGGTCATTCTACCCAGCGAGTGGTCCAAATACATGCAAACCCCTTGCTCTACCAGTAGATGTCAAGTCAAAGGCTGCCTGGTCTGTGGACCCCACTGAGGAATGGTGGGTGTGTGAGGTGGGGGTCCCGAAGGCAAGACCAGACCCCAGACTCTGTTCCCAGCTGCTCCCTCCACATGCTTTATGGCTTGGCTGCTTGAAACGAGCAGTTACTCCACAGGCCTTGTTTCTCCAAGCCTGCTTCCTTCGCCTAAAAATGGGAATAAGGTCTGCTTCCCTGCCCAGCTTATGGGCCAGCATCAGGTCCAGTGGAGGGGACATCTGGGCAAACAGGTCATGATTCCAATAGTAGCCTCTAGGTAACAATGGGCCAGGCCAAATCCTGCTTGACCATGGTCAGGCATTTACCCGCTCCCTTCCCAGGATCTTTGGGAATCCCTTTGTGGTCCTCAACAGGAGATCCTGCTCAGGCCAGGGACCCCTCAGCCAGTGACTGGCCCAGATTGAGGCTCCCTGCTTTCCTGTCGATCACCTCCTGGTATCTTGAGCCGGGTTCCCCTGTCTTGTGCAGAGTCCCTCATACTGCTTTGTTCCAAGTGCGGACACAGGTTCTCATCACCTTTTCTTCACCATGGTTAAAACCAAGCAAAAAAAAAAATGTATGAAACAAAGGAGACTTCAGTGGGGGATGTGGGTGGCATCCTACCAGAGGCCACAGGGCTCCCTCTCCTGGCCATCTCTCTCCTTAGGGCCCAGCTTGTGCCAAGTTGATGGGGCTTATTTTTTTTCCCATAAAGGGCCTCTAGGCCTCCCATGCTGCTGAGACCCCAGGGCAGGAGGGGAAAAAAAAAATGTTTTCCTAAACACTAAACATGGCTTTCAGAGATACCTCCCTCCCACCGGGACGATCTTCCTCATTATTATGCAGATGATGTTTTTAAAAAAATGTTTTTAAAGTAAACTCTGTGACACACATAGGGCTTGAACTCATGACCCTGAGATCAAGGATTGCGTGCTCTGCTGAGTGAGCCAGCCTGGTGCCCCCTGGGCTCCTGCGTTTAGCTCCTTGCGGCCTTAACCCTCTTGATCCAGGATGGGGGCTTTGCTCTCTTATCTATTCAAAGGACTCTTTGAAGCATTTCCCCCCACAAAAGACCAGTCCAAGAGCACTCAAAGCTCTTAAAAGAAGTTGTTTGCACCTTTTAAAGAGGCAGTTTTCTCTAGCCTACACACTATTTCTGCCCATTGACATTGGGGGTTCGGCTTCTATAATATGCACACTGCTGGGCAAGTGAACCGTATGGGGTACTGGAGCGGTCATGGGCTCGGTGACAGAAGGGAGGGAGAGGGGAGGGAGGAAACTGATTTCTGGTGACATGCCCGTGTCCGTCCGGAGCTGTCACTCACCAGCAGTATTTTTATCTGCCTTCCTAGAGTCCCTCTGACCGAGGAGGTGCCTTTACCTTGGAGCCAGGCGATCTCCTGATGGACTTCACAGAAGCTACTCCTCTGGTAAACTTCCCATTTTGCTAAAACCAGAAAAGCCACAGATCATAGAAACATCTTGGCAGTGGGACGGATGGACAGAGGTGGGCATCGCCGTTGGGAAGGCTCCTCCTCTTGTCCTGCTCACGGCCTGGAGGCTCAGGGATCAGCCTTCTTTGGGGGTCCAGGCACATGGGTCCCTTTACCTCCCAGAGCCCTCCGGGGAGGCGGTGCTCCCTTTCCCCTGAGGGCGGCTGCAGGGGTCTCACCCCGCCTGTCTGCTGCTTCCCAAGCTGGAGGGCTCCTCGGGGCTTGGGTCTTGGCTTCCTGGCTTCCTGGGCTGCTCCCCGCATGCCCACCCGTGGGGCATCTTTTGCTGCCGCTTCCAACAATGTGCTGTGGTCTGAAGCACTGGCTCAAGGCCTCATCCCAGCTTTCCAGGCCCCTCGCGCCTCCCTGCCATCCTCCATCCTCTGCCTATAGGTGTCCCCTTAGGGATGGTGGTGGTCCTCGTGGGTGGTCCTCCTGCAGGTGGGAAACCCTTTCAGGAGAGAGAGAGCACTGGACCCCAGGAGTCATGCAAGGCAGACCTGGCTTCAGTCTCTGCTCCCCTCCTTAGGAGCCTTGTCATGGGATAAAAGATGCCATCGTTTGTCACATCTGCCTCAGAGTGGTCTAATGATCGCGTGACACAGAGAGAGCCCTTGAAGAATATTAAAGCACCATAAATGTGTGTGAGGTATTAGGAATAGTATTAGATGACACAGGCAGACTTGGGTGTACCTTTGGCTGGGCTCAGCCTGACACCCAAGTGTACTTGAGCATAAATCATGGTCCACAAATGTGGAGCGTGAGTCAAAATGTGAACCAAGTCACAAAGTACCTCCTGAGAGCTCAGTGCACACCTGGCCGTGTGTGAGGCTGTGGGAGCGGGCAGGGCAGCTAGAGGCTGGAGGGGAGTCGGGCTGATAAAGGGCCAGGCTCGACAGCACAGCCGTGGAGAAGATGCTCGGGGAGAAGCCACAGTGGGAGTCGTTCAGGACTGGCTCACTGGAGGGGCAGGTGGTGGATAGGAAGGGTTTCCAGAAGGCTTTTGAGAGGGGACAAATGAGGCAAAGTACTGTCTAGGCTTTCGGAATGATCACTGTCCCTGCTTCAGCTGGTACAAGGCGATCATTTGGGATTTATACAGTTTTACTCATCTCGAGAGTTGGTACCGTCTGAGAGCTTCGAGTCAGCACGTTTGGATAAACAGCTGAGAACTGACAGTGGGTGAGACAGCCTCCTCCGGGAACCTTCAGAGTTACTCTCTTCCCATGTTGGAGAAAATGCAGTCAAGTTATTGATGGCCGGCTTGTTAGACAAATTGCCAAGATAGGCCAACCCAGAAACAGGGCCTTCTCTCATCCCCTCGTCATCCTTTTGCACAGATAAGGAAACTGAGTCCCAGAGTGAGGTAATCACACAGGGACCGAGCTGTTCCAAGCCCAAGTGTTCCAGCTTCTTCTCTGGTGCCCTTTACATCATCAGATTGGGCTGAATCTGGCATCTGGATTTCAGAAACTTGCCACTTTGGAGAAGAGCAATGCCTGGAAGGAGGGCTGGGTTTAAAGCTCTCCCCAGACTGAGAAAGCAGAACAAGGAGTGTGGAGGACGGGACAGCAAGTTAAGCAGCCTGGACCTGGCGCTACATCAGTATCCCAAATGAGTATCCCAGCTGAGGCCTTACACCCTAGGAGGGCCACGTGTGGGGGCTGGAAGCCAGGGCCGCAATCTGAGGACATCAGTAGCTGGAGGGCAGCAAACCCCAAAGGGACCTGAGAACCCCTAGGTCGCAACCTGAGGGCCTATGAAGGCAGAAGGGGGAGAAAGCTAAGTTCCCAGGCCCACGCTGAAGAAAACATGCCGGACAGGAATAGAAGACAGTGGGGGAAGATCTCTCTCTGAGTTAGGCTCTTGAGAAACTTCCAGACTGCTGAAGCATGCTGCCATTAATGCCATCCGAGAGTCTATAGAAACTGCTACTGTTGTGGGACCCAGTGTCTAACCCTATCCGGGGTCACTGAGAAAAAGAAGGCTTCATAGCGCTAGGGTTTTAAAGTATGAGTAGGAGTTTGCCAGATGGAGGAAATGGACCAAAGCATTCTATGCAGAGGGTACAGCATGAGCAAAATACTGAGTATTTATTAAAGGTTCTGGCAGATCTGAGAAACTCGGATTAGTTTGCCAAAAAAAATATTTCGTAGCTCTGACAGGAGTGATGGGATTCCCTTAAAAACCATTGTGTTGCAGATCCAGCTGGTAGATTTAATTGCCCCATCTTTATCTATTCTTTGAACTTAATGGTCTGAGATTAGAAAGGAAGCAGCATCTGCCAGGGACCCAGAGGTCCCCTGATCTGAAGTCTGCAGTGAATACGTGTTCTCAGGATGAAGCATCCTTTGTCTTGCTTGTGTGGATTTGAGGTGAGAGTGCGTGCCCACAGCGCACGTCCACACAGAAGGTATGCTGGAGGGCTGGTATTGTGATGAGAGCACATTCCACTTGGGCCTTTCTTGGCATCACTGGCCTTACCCTTTCACTTGAGTCTTGTCTCCACCAGTGCCGAAGGGTCCTTGAGAGGAAGGGGGACTCCAGCAGCCTGCTTCTCCTGTCTGGTCCTCTCCCTCCATCTCCTCCATCTGCTCCGCCCAACATCGTAGAAACACAAGCAGCGGTCCTCTCTGTTCTTGTCAGGGAGAGGGTGGGGGTGTGGTGTCTCTGCCCCAGAGGACAGTGGAGGAGAGATTGGATTTAGGGTCTGGGGCTGGATGAGATTCCTAAAGCCACGGCACCACCCTGGTCCCTTGGGCCAGAGCTAGAAGGACAGCAGAGAGGGTTGGGACCAGATTCTCTTGCCTTGATTCAACAGATGATCCACCAAGGCATTATCAGCGTTAGTATAACCCTTGTGACTCCAACCCTGATGATCCAGTCTCTGTGTAGAGCGGTTTTCAAAGCAGCATAGTCCAAACAACAGAGAAGAATAATGTCTCCGTCTTTAACTGGCATCTCTCAAAAAGCATTCAAGATTAAATTATCACCTCCCTGGTAACACTTCTCAAATCCCATGTTGCTTCCTTCTTAATTCTCTTGCACCCTGCACGACTCCAAGGATTTTCATCCTCAAACTCTCCAAAAAACATTCTTTCCAGTGTCGCTCTTGCAACCTTTTTTCCCCCTCTGTCCATATCTTTTCTTCTCCCATCCCCAACTCTTTTATTATGTAGCTCAGTTTAGCAATAGAAGCCCTACAACCTGCACAGCTTGTGGCTTGCCCGGGGCCAGAATCCGCAACACAGACCTGCCAATCAGACTGGAGTTTCTGGCCAGGGAAGAGGTGGGGCGTAAGCGTGGGGAGGGGAGAAGGCAAGCCAGTGACCACAGCACCCACTGTCCCTTTGGTATCCTCTTTTGGAAGGTGAGTCTGGGTTGTGCACGGGGTGTTGGTGTTAACAGAGTGGAAGGAGGGGACGTTGACCCATCAATCAAGTCCCGCGCTCCAGGTCTGTCGTGCCGGCTTCCCTCCCCAGGTGACACACACTGCAAACACCTAGGCCTTCTGTGTTCTTGAGGCTTTCTCTTTGGGGCTGGTCCCTCCCCGATCCGATCCCCGATCCCCGTACTGCATGAACCGCTCACCCGGCTGCAGAGCAGAGGCACTTAGGACCCAGGTCTGTTCTGGGCCAGGGACTGTTAGTCTAGAGTTCATGTGCCAGGGAGGAGGCTGGCCTGGCCAGACTCAGGTCGTGCGGGGCAAAAACAGGCCCTGGCTTGGGTGTCAGAAGAACTGGTTTTCCATCTATCTCAATAACTTAGTTTTTATTTTTGAACCTCATTCTATCAGGAGGGCTGAAGCTTGATCCCAAGTGAAATCAGGGTGCCTCTTCCATCTTCCTGGGGATTCGTTCATCTTCTCCAGGGCACAGGAAAATGGAGGGAAGTGTCTTTAGTTGGTGATGTCATCTGTTTGCGGATGCCTCTGGGGCACTGCCTGCCTCCCTCATGCCCCTTTCGGGTGGGTGGAAGTCACTGTCCCGCTGGGATGAGAATCCCAATCTGTTGGACATACCACCCAGCCATTCTTTCTGCCCTGGGGCCTGCCACCTCCCCAGCTCTACCTGAGCAGAAGGACACTAGCCCCTTTCTGCTCTTTAATCCCTGTGCCTTAGCCTCAGCCGGGGAGGAGGGCCACGGGCCCCTCTGCTCAGTACTTCCTAATGTCTACCCCCTCCTCACTTTCCCTCTGACTTTTCTCTCCAGCCCACAAACTGGTAACCTCTTTTCTTGTCTGGATGATGAAGAAGCCTTTCACATTTCCATCTTCGTTTGTCTATGCCAAAAATCTTTCTGTTCCCCAAGGAGTCAGATTTTTAAACCTCAAAAGCCAAGTAGCTTAGAAGAACCTAGCTGCCTGAATGTGAAAAAAAGCCAAGGAGGAGAGGAAATGCCCGGAGAAAAAAATGAAATGATATTTCAGAATAGTATCCTATTACACGTGTTACCTTGTTTCCTGTGCATTTACTAACAGATGCATATTTAGAAGGGTCATACATGCTTGTGGGATGGATCAACATTTTTTTACCATAAAAGTCCAATGCTAGGCAAAGCCTTAAGTCATTCATCTTAACCTTCAACTAAGACACAAGTAGCTGGTAACACATTTTGGCATCTAGGCAGTATGTCCGTGTTTGTCGGTCATTCACGCCAGCTTTTATTTTCTTCAAAAAGCACACAGGAGTGCCTGCTTATCTGCAGAGGCTAAGGCCGCATGGCCTGGGGTCCCTGGGTTCTGGCTGGGGCGGTGTTGAGAAGTGAGGGGCGGGGGTGAGACAGGCTGGAGCCCACTTCAGTCAGGTCTCGAATGCCATCTCGTGGAGGGTAGGATTCACCCTGAGGACAGGAGAGAGCAGTGGAGGGAGTCTCAGTAGGTGGTTAATACGGACTCACCTGTTTCTGAGGAATGGATGCAGAACCAATCGACATGAGGAACCACGGATTTAGACTTTGCAGAGGCCATTTTTCAGCATCTCCAAATCAGAGTAGGAAAGCAAGGCGGTCGCCACGACTCTTGGAGGTTCTGGTTGTAAAAGCCCTTTGGAAACGGTCCAGGACCGCACAATTGTAAAGAGGTCGGCATCAGATCAATTTGGAGACAGAAAAAGCGCCTGCAATGTTCTTGATCGAGTTGTAAAAACTTCCCCAGAGGCTGTACTTCCTTCATTATGGCAGGATGTTACCAACTACTTAAGGAAGCTCTCCCGAACTAAAAAAGATGCGTGTATTTACCGTCTGGAGTGAATGGTCCCTCCTGGCAACCCATACTAACCCTGTCAGTGGCCCCCTCTCCTAGTCTCAGGGCCTTCTCTCTTCACCATCCTCATCCTCACCAGTACAAGCTGCCAGACCTCTGCTGGTGCATGGCACTCTTTAGGGCTGCGGTGGGGAACCCAATACCCTGAACGATATGGCATTTTCTCACAATGCTTGATATCTTCCAGCTAAAGCAATAGGGTACCTCGGGGGCGACCCGAGGTGTCATGGCCTGGGCCAGGGGGTTGGGGGGCGGGGGGGCGGGGGGCAGAGCCAGTATGTTTTCTGAACACAGATAACAAAAAGCCCTGGCAGATTAAATCTGAAAGTCCGTGTTCCTCCTTGCTGAGATATGTCTTTTCCTGGAGCACTCTGTTAGACATCAGCTGACCGATACACCCTGATGGGGGGGACCCTTATTTAGCAGAGTGCAGGAGGCCACCAGGCGTGGAAGGCCAGCACGCTCAAGGGTGTGGCCACTCCTCATATCGCCCCCATGGCCGGCGTCACTCATTCATCACGGCTCTCTTTCTGGCGTGGCCTGGGCAAGGCTTCAGGAAGCTGCTACCAGGCCCGCGCAGTCGGCCCAGGAGATGGCCCCTGCCTGCCAACCCCGGGAATGGGGTTTCCACGGGTTGTTCTGCTCAGATAGTGAAGAAGACAGATGAGAGCCAGAGAGGAGGAGAGAAGGTGGGGAGAGGAGGGGGAAGGGGGGCCTAGAAGCCAGCTGCCCAGAGGCTAGAAGCAGGCTCGGGTGAGGCTGGCTCCAGAGCAGTCTGGAGGTGACAGATCCTTCTTGCACTGTTCTATCTTTCTCTCCTCCCCTCCCTTCTCTCCTCTGCCTCCTCCCCCTCTCTCCTCTGCCTCCTCCCCTTCTCTCCTCTCCTCGTGAGCAGGCAGAGCCCGCCAGCGCCCCCCACTGTGCCCACTCTCGCTGTTCTCCTCCACTCTCTCCCCCCATGAAGGAAGAGACCACTGGAGTTTGCATGCATCCTCCAATCAAAACGAGGCTGGTAGGTACCCTGGCAGGGAGAGGGGCCTGGCCAGGAGAGGTGAGGCGGGCAGGAGCCACCAGGCGGTCACCCCGCTGGTGCGCAGGAGCACTAGACCTTCTGGAAGGGCCTGGCTTGACAGGTGCTCTGACTCCAGGATGGATACATAGTTTGGCCAAATGAGGACACAGTCTGCTGTCCTGCCCTGTGTCTCTAGGTCTCAGGAACCAGGAGGAGTTTGTTTTCCTAAAGCTTTGATGAGCATAGATGCTTTTCCCAGAAAGTAAAAAAAAAAAAAAAATCTTAGTTGCATTTCTATTGAAAATAACAACTGTTTTCCCTTGTCTTTTCCTGCTATGTTTCAAGATAACAGGATGTGTGTTACACAACAGCCTGAAAAGAATCACCCATAATCCCAACCTAGCACAATGTTTTTTCATTTTTGCGTGTTTCCTTCTAATACTTATTTGTATTCATTCATAATTTTACGAAGTGAAATCATAGTATCCATATCGTCTCCTGTTTTTCCCTTTTCACTTAGTGTTGGATTGTTTCTCTCTTGTTCTTGTGACCGCATTGCATATGACTGTTTACCCCCCATCCAGTGCGTGGTCTCCCATTTACCTAACACGTTCTTCCGGCAGGACCCAGGCTTGGTTCCCAGTGTGTCACTGTTCGAGGGGACACAGATAGCTTTGGTGACAGGTATTTTACTTTCTTAGGCTAGACCCTGCTGGGTTCAATATTGTGACTTTCGCCTTGCTCCCTCTCTAAAGTGGTTATACCAGGGGACAGCACAGCGAAAGAGTGAATGTGCTTTGTCACAGCCGAGCAGCAGAGTGTAACTGTTGGGAGAGATTTTTGTCTTATCTAGAGAAGCTACAGGATCATTCGTGGAAGCTGCCAATGTTCACATTTCTTTAATAGCAATAATAAACCTCTTTTCCCTTTTACTTCACGATGGTCTGAGAGTCTTACCTGAATGTGACTTTTCACGTTGCTCTTGGTGTCGGCCCACACGCTGAACCACCAGGCCATGGGAGGAGAAGGCACCGTGGGCTTCCCCTGGGTCCTCTCACTCTGTGGCCGGCACTGCTCCCAGCACTCAGCGATCTGAGCTGGCACCTGAGTCTTAAGGCAGTTGGGGGCCCATTCTGGGAATTCTGAGATGTTTAAAGGGGCCAAAGAGAGTTTGGGGAAGGGGAGCAGGCGTGGACTGGGCATCTCCGTGCACATTGCAGAGACACGGTCATTCTCAGGTTGGTTGAGAACTACTCCACCCATTCAGAAAAGCCTCAGCGGATCTGGGTCTGTTCTGATGTGCTCTTGCTCACCCCTACCTTAACCCCCATGGGAGTGACTCAAGAGCATCAAATAACTACCCCAGGGTCCACAGACAAGCCCCTGGGAGAGACAGGAGCCGCGGCCCAGGCAGCGGTGGCCTCCGTGTCCAGGCTGCCGCCCTCTGGTGGCAGAGCGTGCATTCCCCGGGCGGGCAGTTTCCGTGCCCTGGGTGGGGGGGGGGGGGGGCAGCCAAAGCCAGTACCAGAGTCCTTAGGCCCCTGGGCCTGCTGGCAGTCCTCCAGGCTGGTATAAAGACATAAGCGTACTCCACATTCCCCAAGGCCTCCGGGGGCCAAAGACAAAATGACCAAAGAGAAAGGAATGCAAGCAGAGGCTCCTTTCGCGCTCCCCCCCCCCCAGATCTGATCAGGCCATTCACCCCCCCTGCTTCAGACCGGCCCTGTACTGCAGCCACCCGCGGCATGGGACACTTCTGATCACAGTGCCTTGTATCCCCAAGGCCACGGTGGCAGGATTCTCACATGCTTACAGGGGCTTGCCCAAGGTTTGCCCCCGTGTCCCACGACTTACAGGGAGTCCAACAAAAGGGAATAGACAGGAAACGCTTTCTGGCCGAATTAGTGCGAGCCTCCTGGTACTCTGTCCACCGTCATAGACTGTGTCCCAGGATGTGGGCTGTCAGCAGCCTCTAGTCCATGCCCCCCAGCAGTGGTCACCCAGGCAGCTCTGGCCTGCCTCATTACACACCCTGATCATGGCCTTGTGTGGATCAGGCCATGCATAGGGCCCAGCATGCCTAGGAGGCCCACACAGCCTCCAGGGAAAGGAGTTCCAGGGCCAGGTAAGCACGGGGTGCCCTACAAACACGGGACTGCCGCCGGTCATCCCTGCAGGGTCCCGGCCCTACGGCACAAGGATTGGCACAGGTATGAGCACTGGCCAAGAGGCCTCAGGGACCTTCTGCACGTTTCCCTATACAGACAGTGAGGGCTCTGCACCTATTCCCCTGAACCCTTCAGTTCGGTTTTAAAAGTGCACTGCCAAAGATCTCAAACCTTCGTTTTCTAATCTGAAAGTAACCCTCTTGTCTTTCTCTTTTTTGAAGATAAAAACATTCCCGGTTGATCCAGTGACCCCATTTCCTGATGCTTTCAATTCAGGGCCACAGTTCACCGTAAGTAGATTCAGAAAACAGGTCTGTGTTTTAAAATGTTGTTCCCATGTGGCATGCTTTTCTGTGGCATGCCAGAGACGGCAATGTCAGCAGCTTCTTTTTTTTTTTTTAAAGATTTATTTATTTTGAGGGGCTCCTGGGTGGCTCATTTGGTTAAGTGTCTGCCTTCCGCTCAGGTCATGATCCCAGGGTCCTGGGATCAAGTCCTGCATTGGGCTCCCTGCTCAGCAGAGAGCCTGCTTCTCCCTCTCCCTCTTCCTTCCCACACCTGCTTGTGTGCGCTCTCTCTCTCTCTCTCTCAAATAAAGAAAGAAAATCTTTTTAAAAAGATCTATTTATTTTGAGAGACAGTGAGAACTAGAGGTGGGGGGAGAGGCAGAATCTCAAGCAGACTCTCCCCTGAACCTGGTGCCCGACACAGAGCTCGATCCCAGGA
Source organism: Phoca vitulina (assembly GCF_004348235.1). NCBI lineage: Eukaryota > Metazoa > Chordata > Mammalia > Carnivora > Phocidae > Phoca > Phoca vitulina. Next base: position 10,379,736 of record NW_022589724.1, on the reverse strand, counting down.
CCCCGAGATCATGACCTAAGTCGGCAATCCCAGGACCCCGCGATCATGACCTAAGTCGGCGACCCCAGGACCCCGAGATCATGACCTAAGTCGGCGATCCCAGGACCCCGAGATCATGACCTAAGTCGGCGATCCCAGGACCCCGAGATCATGACCTAAGTCGGCGTCAAGAGTCAGACGCTCATCTGACTGAGCCATGCTGGTGCCTCGGCAGCTTTTTTTAATCATATGAACTCTGTGAGGTTGGGAAGGAGTTAGGGTTTGGGGCCTGCATCTTTTCGTGACTATTTTATTGAGGTGAGCATCACGGGAGATAAAATGAATCATTCTAAAGTGACACTACATTTAGTCATGCAACTACTATCTCTAGTTCCAAAACATTTTTATCACCCACAAAGGAAACCTTGTTCCCATGAAGCAGTCACTCCTTATTCCCCCCCCAGCCCCTGGCACCCACAAATCTGCCTTCTGTCTCTGTGGATTTCCCTAGTGTGAATATTTCAGATAAGTGGAATCATAGAATATATGACCTTTTGTGCCTGTCTGTCTTCTTTCACTGAGTATCATGTTTTTGAGGCTCATGTACGTGGTAGGATATATCAGTACTTCATTCTTTTTATGTGGAATAATATTCCATTGCATATGTGTACCCCAGTTTGTCGATCTGTTCATTCACTGGTGGGTCTTTGGGTTGTTTCTACCTTTTGGCTGTTGTGAAAAATGCCACCGTGAACATGTGTGTACATGTATTTGTTTGAGTTCCTGTCTCCAATTCTTTGGGGTTGGATGTATATCTTGATGATGGTGTGATCTTAGGTAGTCACTTCTCCAGTCCTGGCGCCAGTCTCCTCTTATTTGAGTGGAAATAGTAACATGAATATCCTCCTTGTATCCGGTTAAGGCAAGGATCAAAAGGGATCAAGAAGTTGGCAGAACTTGACCAACCACAGAATGTCCCAGAAATGTCAAGTATGGTGGTTGTTTCTCAAGGCCAGAGAGGCAGGGGGTGTAATTAATGAGAGCAGGGAGTCATGACAACTCGCTTCATGTCCCCATCTCCCTTTGTGTACCGGGCTGCCGATTGAAGCTCTGCAAATTGTCTAAATATTAAACATTTAAATGCTGTAGTTTCCTCATCTGCAAAATGGGCGAGTTCGATGATGTTCAGGCTTCTTTCAGCTGCAAGTCTTTCCTTTCAATGAAGGCTTCTGCATAACTCACTGTTTGAATGGCTGCAGGGAGCAGAAGTGGGGAGTCTGGGGTCACCTCTCTCTTTCCCCTCACCCTCTCCTCCTCCTAGGGATCAGAGTTTGTAATTCCTAGAACTGAGTGATCCCCGAGGCTCCTTCCGGAGGCTTCCTGGCCAGTCTGGAGGATCTGTGAGGTGGGCTGTGGGGGGCCTAGGGGTAACCAAAAGTGCAATCTTGTGAGCTGGATGATGGTCACTACCTGAGGCGGCTTTAGCCGCACGGACAGAGAGGGAGCGAGCAGCGGCTGGTGCAGCTTTCAGAGGTTGAACAGAGGTAGGAAGGTGTCCAGCAGTCCAGGCAGAGGCGCAAAGCAGGTTCCTAGAATAATGCATTTCTAAGGTCATGAGCTGCTTCTAGCACCTGCCTTGGAAGAGACCCAGAAGGCAGAGACACAGGGGCTGGGCCAGGCTGTTAAATGCTACTCCCCTGCATTCATCCTGCCCCTGCAGTTTCCCTGGGCACGGCTCCCCAGCTGGGAGCTCTGGTTCCACTTCCCTCAGCTGGTCCGTGGCAGGCCCTCTGGCCTCCTGCCCAGGCTTGGCTGTGCTATGAGACACCCAGGGAAGCCCTTCCTGAAAAGCTGGGGGCCAAGATGGAGCGGGAAGCCAATGTCAGAAACCACACTGGGACTTTTAAGAACTGGGCAAGAGTGGCTCAAGGGCAGTAATTTTACCAAGTTTCAAGATAATATGGACCTGGGGACCGTACTTTGGGAAGCACTGAGATAGTGGTGAAAAACGCCAAGTATGGGGTCAGCTAATCCTGGTCCTAAATACTGGTTCTTAACACTTACTGTGTGACCTTGGCAAAATTACTTAACCTCTCTGAGCCCTACTTTTCTTTTTCATAAAATCAGCTCTAAGAGATGCATTTTTTTCACCTTTCCCATCTCTGAGATCAGGGGTGCCTGGGTGGCTCAGTCCGTTAAGCATCTGCCTCCGGCTCAGGTCATGATCCCAGGGTCCTGGGATCGAGCCCCACATCAGGCTCCTTGCTCAGCGGGGAGCCTGCTTCTCTCTTTCCCTCTGCCTACCACTCCGCCTACTTGTGCTCACTCTCTCTCTCTCTGTCAAATAAATAAATAAAATCTTTTTAAAAAATTAAAAAAAAAAAATCTCTGAAATCAGAACATTCATTACATGAGCGGGTGTGACAAAGTTTAAACAGCCACATTTTTCTTTCTCTGTGGCACATGCAAAAATGGTGGCTCTTATAATGGATGGTGTCGAATGTGATGAAATATGACTTCTACCTTAAGGATTGTCAAGAGGTGATATATGTAAAGTGCTTAGCATAGTGCCTGGCACAAAATAAAATCATTTAATAAGTGGTAATTGATTTAAGCTATTATTAAAAAATAACAGGAACTGTATGGTAAGGCTTAGGGAGTCCCTGACAGTGTGAAAATGGAACCCAAATTGAGATTGATTTCCTCTTTTCTGTTTCCTCTCCAGGCGGACTTTAGAGACAGTAAATTGCCATGCTGTCCTGGCCAGTCTTCCCCACTGATTCCAGCAGTGACCCTGAGGCCTTTGACAGAGACCATCTCCACAGTGCAGACCATCTACACCACTCGGAAGCCTGTTTCTCTGGCAGCCAGGTGAGTGAGGTCAGCGGGTACAGGAAGGGGACTGTGGTGACAGGGAAAACAGGCACAGGCTCCAGTTGCATTGTGTCTGTGACATCTGTATGCCTCTTATTTATTCTTTCATTCATTTATTCTGTACATATTTATTCAAGTGTCTAACAAAGCCTAGAGAGTATTCTAGGCCCTAGGGATATACAGTAAATAAAAGAGAAATCCTACCTTTATGGAGTTTACAATTTAGTGTTGGGGGAGAGGAGACAGACATTAAATAAATGTGTGTGTGTTTGTGTGTGTGAGAGAGAAGGGAGAGAGAACGAGGGGGAGAGAGAGAGAGAGAGACGGTGACAAGCTAGGGAGCAAAATGAAACCAAGAAGGGTATAGGGCATGCTGGGATGGCCTCATTGAGGTGGCTTGTAAGCAGAGACCTGAGGTGGGGAGGGAACAGGCTGCAGGTATTTGGGGAAGGAGTATACTCAGGAACAGCCAGTGGTAAGACCTTGGAGATGGAGCATGCTGGGGATGGTTAAGGAGGAGTAAGAGGGCTAGTGTAGCCAGAGTGGAATGAATGACAGGGCAAGAGCCCCATGAGGTTGGAGGTTGGGGCCAGATTTTACTTGTTGGTCACAGTAGAAACAGATTTCTACCCTGTATGAGATTATTTAAAAACTTGGATTGTGCTTTAGATGTATACTTCTTGTGTGTGTGTGTGTGTGTGTGTGCATGCACTCACGTGTGTGTGCATGCATGCATGTACATAAACAATGGAGAGAGATCCCATAGTTAGGCAATGGGGCCTGAGGGCCAAGAAGTCAGAGGCAACCCCTCAAAGCAGCCAATTTTATTTCATGCAGTTTGTTTATTAAAATATGGGGGAGGAGCACCTGGGTGGCTCAGTTGGTTAAGCGGTTAAGCGTCTGCCTTTGGCTCAGGTCGTGATTCAGGGTCCTGGGATCGAACCCTGCATCGGGCTCCCTGCTCAGCTGGGAGTCTGCTTCTCCTTCTCCCTCTGCCACCCCCCCGTCCCCGCTTGTGCTCTGTCTCTCAAATAAATAAGTAAAATCTTTTTAAAAAATAAAATAAAATATGGGGAAGAGAGGACTCTGGGAGAAAGTGCATTTGAAACCAATTTAGAGCATGATTGAAAGAAATCTAACCCCTGGACATGTTCCCGCTCATTCAGAAGACCTTTACTGAGATGCAGCTATGTACCAGTCCCTATGCTTGGCTCTGGGGCTTCAGAGATGAATGACCTATATGGTCAGTCCTCTGGGGAGCAGTGCCCTGAGGAACTCTCAGTCTGGTGGGGGGACCCAGTAGGCAGCCAGACAATTTCAGGTCATTGTAATGCTAGCAAATGTCGGGGATCCTTAAGGAGCCTGAAAGGGAAAGTCGAGAACCAAGGTCAGGAAAGAAGACCCGGGGTGGGGGGCGGGGGGAATGACACCGTTCTTGTCATTTTTTTAGTGGAATCTCATTATTTTGTCACCTACTTTTCTTCAGTGCAGAGACGCTCCGGCAGGAACTGGAGAGAGAGAAAATGATGAAAAGACTGTTGATGACCGAACTGTGAAATTCTCCCCTTGTTGCCTGGAGGACGGCATGGTGCCTTCTGTCCGTTTTCTTTCTTCGGGCTTTGTGTGCTCACTCCGGCACAACACACAGATGTGTGCTCTGTTCACCCAGGTCTCGGTGGTTGGTTGAAGCCAACTTCTGGCTTGACTTTTATGGGAGAAGTTATTTTCTGTCTCCTGAGTATTAGAGTTTTTCTGCTACTCAGTATAGTTGGGATGGGATTTGGGAAGCCTAGGAGAAGAAAGATGGGGAAATGGGATTCCCTTTTTAGTACTACCTGTGTGTCTATATTAATAACCACAGGGGTTAATATGGCACGGAATCCTTTGCTATCAGTCTCAACCATGATTTTGTATGATTGAAACTTGCACCAAGCTTCGACTGTTTGTTAAAGAGTCATTTTTAATGAGAGAATAATTCTTTACTGCTGGTTTTTTCATTGACACTGGTAATTATACAGATCTTATAAAGTCCTTAACACTCATTTTTATTCAGACATGAATCGATGAAGTAACACAAGAAAGGATTGAAGTCCTTCAGCGAAATCTGAAATACAATTTAAATTGTGGATTCATTGGATATGATATTATTTGGGATAAACAGAATTTTTCACTGAACCCGAAGTAGGAAATTATAGCTTCAATTGTCTAAAAATCCTTACGAGGATAAAATGATTCAATATCAAGATTCATTTGGGTGTTCCATAAAGGAAAATTGTTTCTAAAGTTGATTAATTCTTGTCCTGTTGATAGAACCTTGACCAGATGACACTTTGTTCTCTTTTTATATAGTTTCAAGAAATGTGTTTTTAAATTTTTATTATGCACTTAAACAACTTTGCAGGAATAAAGGCACCGCCTCAGCACAGACTAGCCCTCTAAATTGTTACCCGAGCTCTCAATGAATATGCACACATTTTTTCATAGCTGTGATCGGTGTGTACATACTCTTTGGTTGTACTTCTCCACCTCACACATATCTTCCCTTTCCAACACAGATCCTGCTCTCACCAATTTAAATGTCTGTATATCCATGTAACATGGTTAACCTCACTTCTCCCTATTATTAGGTATTTGAGTTATATCCAATTTTTCACTCTTATAAATAGTGCTGCTATGAATGTCTTTGTAAAAAAAAAATTCTCCTTCCTTTGGATTCTTCCCTTGGGAATATCTCCAAAGAGGGATTACAAGGTCAAAGAGCATGAAATATTTTATAGCTCTTGTTTCATATTGCCAGATTGCTTTCTAGAAAGATCCAGTCTCTGGGTTGGAAGGACCTTACAGGTCATTAGTTCAATTCCTCTATTCCCTCTGAATGCTTGAATCCCTCTACAATTTATGATGCCACCAGCAATGTATAAGCATTTCTACTTACCAGTAGTTCTGCCAGTATTGGGTTTTGCCATTTTAATTTATTTTTGCTAGTTTAATAGGTGTGTATAGTTGTTCTTGAAAGGTTGTTTTATTTCATTAATTGCTAGCAAGGCTGAGCACTTTTCCATGTGATGATTTACTAGCTGTATTTCCTTGTACGTAGAATGTCCATCCATTTCTTATGACCACTTGTTAAGTGGAATTGATCTCGTATATTTGTATCAGAACTGTATTTTTATGTTGTATTGTATAGTTTGCTCTCCTGTCCCTATCCTTAAAACTGAATGGTGCCAATAATTTGATACTAATGATTATAAAAAAAAATGTAATGCCTCATTTACTAGCATCGTTGTAAAATGAGGTATGTAAGTAAATATTCGGATAACGGAGGATTAACCCTTTAAGTGCTGAATCTTTAAAATTTTAATAGTTTTTTGAGGGAAATCTTTCTAAAATGCATTACGCACTTCCCTGCCTTAGTAAACAGTGTACTGGAGAGTATTTAACCTTTTCTTGATGAGTCATGGTCATCATTATAAACATCAGCCCCTTTTGTACCTTAGTGTGGTGCGGTGATGTCATCAGGAGCTATCAAAATACATAGGGCTTGGCTTTGCCTTTCACAGACTATTGTGCTGTTCTCACTGATGAATTTTACTGCTTCCTGCTCTATTAGTGAAGCCATCTGGGGCATTTGTGGTGTTTGGGACTTTTTACCCCTATACTATATGGCCCCTGGCTATACTTTTAAAATAGCTTTACCTGTTCTTTATCTTGTGCACACAATCCAAAATGTGTTCCTGTACAAGATGGGGGAGCTATCTGTGTCTGGGGTTGTAACCTCTTGCCAATCCAGCACCCTCCTCCTAACCTGCTTTCTGAGTCTTCTGCTCTTCACTTCCTGCTCTCTGATGGAAACCTCCGGGGCAGAAGGAAGTTTTCTTGGAGAAGCCAGGGAACCAAGTATGACCTATGTGTCAGGTGTGCTTTGCTTCTGAGGAGGGGTGCATGGGCTTTTGGTACGCTGTTTTCAGGAGGCTCTGAGCCTCCTGCTTTTTTCCCCACATCCCCCTGGGTTCAGAGATGTTCAGAAGTCGATGTCGCTGGAAGTCTGATCCCAACAAGTTGGCTGTTACTGTATATGAAAACCCAGTACCTTTGGCAGCTCAGCTCTAACCAGTAAAATCAAGAGGATTCCATTGTTTCAGCAGTTGTCCTGGTTATTTGCCTACTTAAATGTATGACGGGTGCCCGACATGGTGAGCTGAGGAGATGACATCGTGTTGGGTGGATTCATAGGGACAAAAATAAATTGATAGAATTGGTTTACCTTTTTTATATACTTAACACAGAACAACAGCACCATACGGTCACACAACACATACCTTATGTCTGGGGGAGAGTCGGGGGGGTCTGCTTATTGACATAATCTTGCCAGAACAAGGGCTCCGAACTGTGGACCACAGACTCCTGGTGGGCATGAGGGGGGTATTACAGGGGGCCTGGGAGTCCTGCAATTCACAGTTTGTGGATCGCAGACTGCAGAGAAGATCCTTATGTTTGAAGAATTTAAAAACTAGGTCCTAAAGCATTCAGAAGATCCCATCTGAATGCACCCCAAATTTTGTATTCCCAAAATATCACAGGAATATTCTGAGATCTTTATCTTTCTTTCACCACCTCAGTTTTTTTCAAAACTTGAAATTCACCATTTCAACCATTTTAAAGTGTGCAGTTTGGCGGGTTTTTTTTTTTTTTTTTTTTGTATGTTCCCAATGGTATGCAAACATCACCACTCTCTAATTCCAGAACATCTCCATCGTTACAAAAAGAAACTCCTCATCTACAGTCACTACAACTTCTCCCCTCTTCCTACCTCCTAGCAACCACTGATTTACTTTCTGTCTATGGATTTCTGTCTATGGATTTGCCTATTCTGGACATTTTATAAATGGAATCATACAATATGTGGTCCTTGGTGACTGGCTTCTTTCACTTACCACAATGTTTTCAAGGCTCCTCCATGTTGTAGCATGTATCAGTACTTCATTGCTTTAATGGGTGAATAATACACACCAATGTATGGCTATATCACATTTTGTTTATCTGTTCATCAGTTGATAGACATGTGGGTTGCTTTCACTTTTTGGCTATTATGAATAATATAAATATTCATGTACAAGTTTCTGTATGAACATATGTTTTCAACTCTCTTGGGTATATAACAGATTGGAATATAGCGGGGTCATATGGCAACCAAAAGTAAAAAAAAAGAAAGAAAGAAATCACATATACCAGGCAGTCAGAAGAATGGGTAAGTCTGTTACTGGTTAGATGCTGTAATATAGCACTGATTTGGGGGAGTTTTTATAACAGAAAAAAAGTTATCTTAGAGAAATGGTTTTGATGAGAAGAGAAAGTAAAAGTGCTGTCTTTCTTTAAAAAATGAAAATGAAATTAAACTCAGGTGCATCTCCAAGTTCTTGTTTGAATAGCCGGCTCTTGTTCAGCCAGCAGTCTCTGAATGTTCAGGGAAAGTGCTTCCCCAGAAAATGTGCACTATGGAGAAAACCACACTATTGATTGGCTGCTCAGTGAATTCACATCACTGGGGAGCAGAGGGTCTCTGCAAAACCTGGGATGTAACAGAGGGGAATATGTCCTGAGAGTGGGAACAGGTCTCCCTCCAGGGCTCAAATCTTACAAGAAAACACAAAGAGGGGCACCTGGCTGGCTCAGTTGGTGGAGCATGCGACTCTTGATCTTGGAATTGTGAGTTCAAGCCCCACGTTGGATGTAGAGATTACTTAAAAAAAAAATCTAAAAAGAAAAAAAAAAACACAAAGAAAATAAGAAAATCCCAAAAGGTAATTTAAGTGAATGTGAGAGAACCTCGTGAAAGGAAGAGCCAAGTCAGCAGGGAATTGAGAAGCAGAGTAGTTTCCAAGGCCCTCACGAGGCATGCAGACTGAGTGACTGATGACAACTATGGGTATTCTCCCTAGAAAAAAACCCATTCATCAAATGTTCCAGCACTTTCATAAGGTCTTCACACCACCCGGGAAGCCCATCTGTGGTCCCCTTTGAGTCCATGAACCCCAGGTTCTGAATAGTTGAAATCTACAGGTTACCTGCAAGCCTCATTTTAGGCTGTGGTTGCAAACCCACCTCCAACACCACCCCCCAACATCCCTTACAAAAAAAAAAAGCCCACATGGTTTTATCAGGCCAATTTACTGCAAGAATGACCTGGTTTCCACTGGCCTTCTATCTGGCACCATCACTGTTAATTATCGTAATTAAAATGAAGGGAATAAAAAAAGAAAGTGAAAGATAACAGCTTAGATTCTAAAACCAGAGACTCCGTATTGAAATCAGAAGCCTAATGCTTGCTTTATTGATCGATTGATTTTTGCTAAATGTCGGTCCATTTATAACTTACCATATCTTTCTTGGTGAACAGGAACAAAAAGAAAAGAAAAGAAAGGAACTGCAATTTTTAAGAATGAGTTTTTCTTTCTTTTTTTCTTTTTAAAGAATTACATGTTAGATTTTTCAATTGGCTTTTTATATTTTAAAATGTTACACATTGCAAAGCTATTTTTGGGGGGAAGAAATCTCTTTGTTTTGATTTTCTTCAGTAATTACAGTTCATCTTTTTTCAAACAATAAATCGGATCTACTTCTTGTAAGAACTGGTGTATCGGGAAACCTAGTGAGGCCCAAGCTTTTCATGAATTACATCTGATTCACCTGTCAGGCTAAACATGTTTAAACTTCAGCTGGACAATTCACCATCGGTGTCACCTGATACACAAAGGCAAACACCTGACCTCTGGGTCACATAGCACTTTTTACTATTTCAGCCCCATCTCCCATCTTCCGTGGTTCAAAAGAGATTGAGATCACTAGTTTCTTTTTTGAATATTTGTATTTCATAATCTTATGCATATTCATTCATGCCATTTATCGCATCAAACCCTATTGAGCCTCACCTCTGTCATCTTACCTAACCTTCCTTGCCTTCACAGAGGTTACTCATACGTCACTCCACAGAGTCTGGGCCATTTTTGGAACCTCTTTGCTCTTCTGCCTCCATAATAATTTTCTTTGTTTATGCAATTAAATAAAAAGAAATAGAAAAAGCAGGCTAAAATACTGGCTCTGCAATGTCAGCGTGAAAGGAATTGTCCATGTTTTCTAACAGAAAACAGTTTAGCAGTTATCACTCCAAAATCATCAAAAGAACTCCAGGACCTAGCATCTTCTAAGTATGTGGTGTGGATAAATGGCTGAGTAAACAAGCGACAGTGAATTGCAAGCAGCAGGAATAGGTTTGAGAAAATGAAGAATTTGGGGCGGTCATCAGGCATGGTGTGGTCCTGCCAAGGTCTGTGCGGCCTGCTGCAGGGAAACAGGGTAAACCAGCTGCCTAGTTTTGAAGGGTTAGGTTATGTGAGGGCACTAGCAGTCTCTGCTGATGACACAGTTCAAAAGTCCGGGAGGAAGGACTGAATCTAACCCAAGAGCTGGGTTCTAGTTTCCGCTCTGGCTCTAAGCATCTCAGTTTACCTCTCTGGAGAGTGGGGATCCTGCTATTTCAACTTACTTCTGTGATGCCCCAAGAAATAACGGATATAGCTTTATATAAAGCAAAAAGTGCTGGAACAAAATAATGGGAGAGGCAGCAATTTTGGCAAGGTGTGTCCAAGGTACACCCTCCAGGGAGCGCTTCTTAAATTTGGATGTGCACTGAGGTCTCCTGGGGATGTTGGTAAAATGCATATCCTGATTCAGGGGTCTGCAGTGAGGCCTGGAATTGGTGATGCCAGCGAGCTTTCTGGGGATGCCGTGCTGCAGGTCCGCGGACCACACAGAAGCAAGGGGCCAGAAGGGCCAAATCTGTGTGTGGGGGGAGACTCGTGGAGGGAGGCAGAGGATGGGGAGACTGGAAGAAAGGCCGGAGGAAGGGAAGCCGCTAGGAGAGAGTCGGAGCAGGGAGACGAGGATGCTAGGAGGAAGGGT
>NW_022589724.1:10158857-10368524 GCF_004348235.1 Phoca vitulina | reverse complement strand
TGACGGCGGCGGCGGCGGCGGCGGCGGCGGCGCAGTCCCGGCCCGGCGCCCGCGGCGGCCCCGCTGCGGCCCGAGCGGCCTGGCTGCGGGATCTGTGCGCAGCCATGGCACGACCGCCCCGGCAGCGCCCGGGGGCCTGGGTGCCGCTGCTCTTGCTGCTGCTGACCGGGCCCGGCACCTGCGCCGCCAGCCCCGCAGACGACGGCGCGGGCCCCGGGGGCCGGGGACCCCGGGGCCGCGTGCGGGGGGACGCGGGCGCCGACGAGGCGGTGCCGCGCCACGACTCTTCCTACGGCACGTTCGCCGGGGAGTTCTACGACCTGCGCTACCTGTCGGAGGAGGGTGAGGCTGCGAGAGGGAGACGCGTGGTGGGGGTGGGGGGGGACCGAGGCGGCCGCGGGAGCAGGGCCGGAGGGGCGGTTTGGTAAGGAGGCCAATGGAGGTAGCTCTGGGACCGCGGGACTGGGATGGGGAGCGCACTGCTCAGACCCCCGCCGGCCCGCAGGAGGCACCCGGAGAGCTGTCAGCGCCTTCCACCCGCCGCCCGCTTTACAGGTAGGGAGACTGAGGCCAGGAGAAGGAGGTGGTCAGCCGAGCCCTGGGAGGCTGCGGACAGGTGGGGCTGAGCCTAGGCTCCCCCAGTTCTTGGCGTCTGGCCTCCACTCTCCCTGTCCGGGGTTGGGGTAGCGGGTGCTAGGGGAGGAGGCCGCCATCTGGCCTGGGGTGTGTGAGATCAGGGAAGCTGGTGGGAAGCAGAAATCACAATTTAAAGTGATGCTGTTTTATTTTCTCCCTGTCTGTATTGACCTAAATTTACAGTGACTAGTGACCTAACCTTTCAGCGTTCTGTTCTTGCTGATTGCCTGCCATCAGAGCTGGGGCATATTTCCGTGCCCACTTCCATCCCAGTTCTTTTCTGTTATCACACATGTTAAAGTTCCCTACTGTGAGCCACCATTGTAGGGGGCTGCTGGGCCCAGAGACTAGGGGTTTTTCAGCTACAGACCTCCCTGTGGAGTTGCTTTAGTGAGCACAAAAGCCAAGCTGATTCTGTTGTAGAAGGCATAGAAACTGGCTTCTTCTGCAGTTTGGAAAGTAGTGATTTTTCCTATTTTTATGCTAAGAGGAATATGCAAGAATTAAATTGGGGTTGAAATGTCCCCGCAACTGATATGATGCTGGGTGTATTTGTTATGAAGGATTCGGTTTAGCTGTATACAAGAAGCACACATTAATAGCTTAAATAAGATAGAAGTTTCTCTGTCATGTAAAGAAATCTATAAGTAGGGAGTCTGGGCTGGTATTGGAGGCTCCATGCTCATCAGAGACCCTGGATCCTGGTCTTCTGCTTCTTCACAATTCTTAGCATGTAACTTCGTGGTCCAAAATGGCTACTTGATGTCCAGCCACTACATTCACTGTCCAGACAGTGGGAAAGAGAAAGTGGGAAGGTCACTAACTACTTTATAAGGAGATTACTCAGAAGTCCCATATAACAATTATACTTCCTTGGCCACAATGTGGCCACATGTAAATGCAAAGGAGGCTGGGAAAGTTAGCTTTTTAGCTGAGAGGCAATATGCCCAGTTAAAAAATTGGAATTATTGTATTGAAATGGAAAGGATGGATTTGGGGAAATATATTAGTTGGGTAGAGGTTCAAGCACTGAAACAGAGACCCCTACGTATAGTGGCTTAAATAAGGTACTTTATTTTTTTTTCTCACATGAGTCTGACTGGTCTGGGCAGTTGGGACAGCTCTGTTCCACAAGGTCAGTGCATCTTGTTCCGCCATCCAGTAAAGTTTTGTCCTCATTGGTGTGGTAGAAGATGGTTGCTTGCATGTCCTTGTTCAAGCTTGAGGAAAGGAGAAGAGGAAATTCAGGACAGGCCATTACCTTTTAGCCTGGTCACACAGGTCACTGCTGTTCACATTCCTTTGGCAAGAACATGACATGACCTAGCTGCAAGAGAGGCTGGGAAATGTAGTCTTCTAGCTGGGCAGCCATGTGGCCAGGGAGGAGGAGGGATGGGGGAGGAGGCGGGGACAGACAAGCCGAAGCAGCATCTATCACCCTGGAAACGAACAAACATTTCAAAGCCCATCTGTTTCTGAAAGGATCTAATACATATTTATTCTGTTCGTCGTCAGCCCGGCACGCTGCCAGGTGACTCACGCATGGCACCCGAGAGCTCATATTCTCATTGGGCACATGTCCCTAACAGACGGAGGAGAACAAGGTCAGATGCTGTATGTCCGTTTGTATATACAGAGAGAAAGAAGTTAGTTGTAGAGTCCAGACGGTTTTATGAACATGGACGTCAGGGGGCTGAAGCCATCAGGGAGGCTTTATAGAGTTGAGCTAGGAAGTATGAAAGACTTTTATGAGCCAGAAGAGGGAGGGCATTGCAGTGAGGTGACCCCACAGGGCAACAGGGCATGTAATGTGTGTACAAATCCCTGGTTTGTCTGCTTGCCCCTCTCACCTGGCCTGCACATGCAGCCGCCGGAGGCTCAGCTCTAACCCCCAGAAATCCATGATGGTTCCAACCTGCTCACTGAATGAAGCTTCAACTCCTTTATCTGGAATTTTCTCTTTGGCCCAGCTTCCTTTTACCGTCATCTCTTACTCCTCCCCTTTGCTTATCCGGGGCTTTCACTGTCATTTCTTCTCTTCTCTCCAGCACTTTCACTATCTTTAAATGCAGACCCTACACCCGGCTGGTGGGTGCTAGTGGGGATGTTTGTGGGCTGAACCTCTCTGGGGCAGCACCTCTACTAGATTACCCTGGGCCTGGGTTTTAGCCCTGTGGATCCTGAATAGAGATTTTCTCAAGATCCTTAGAAATAATCAGTGATATTGCCTTAAAGGGTACGCCAGAGCGGGAGAAGCAGACCCAGGAAATGTCCCCAGTGGATGTTCTAACCCAGAAAGTGAAGGGAAAGAGGGTGTCAGGATGCCGTGTCCCAAGCCATGGTGAGGCCCAGTAGCATGAAGGCTTGAAATAGTTGATGGATTTGGGAAATGAGAGGTGAATTTTCCTGGGATAAATTCAGTGGAGAAAGGAGGGACCCTGATTGATTTTGAAGGAAGTGGCAAGTGAAGAGGTAGAAATAGTGCCTTTAAACTACTCTTTCTTCTTCTTCTTTTTTTTTAAGATTTTATTCTTATTTATTTGACAGAGAGAGTGAGCACAAGCAGGGGGAGTGGCAGGCAGAGAGAGAAGCAGGCTCCCTGCTGAGCAGGGAGCCCAGTGCAGGGCTCAATCCCAGGACCCTGGGATCATGACCTGAGCTGAAGGCCAATGCTCAACCAACAGAGCCACCCAGGCGCCCCCCTTCTTCTTCTTCTTCTTCTTTTTTTTTTTAAGATTTTATTTATTTGAGACAGAGAGAGAGCATGAGAGCATGAGGGGTGGGGAGGGGCAGAGGGAGAAGCAGACTCTCCGCTGAGCAGGGAGCCTGACTTGGGGCTCGATCCCAGGACCCTGAGATCATGACCTGAGCTGAAGGCAGATGCTTAACTGACTGAGCCACTCAGGCAGCCTAAAAACTACTCTTTCTTTCTATCAGTACAAATGGGGCTGTCTTTTCTAGTGATTGGACTACGTGTTTCCTCTATGCAGGGGACCCCCTTCTCAGGTTCAAAGTAGCCAATAACTGAGTTTTCAATGAAAAGATGGCCTGGTGGTATGTAAATTCAAAGAAGGGAATTAAACTAATGGAGATGGAGAATTCACTGAAACTTCCAGAGAGCCCACTGACTATTACCCACCCTGTCTAGAAACCATTTCTCCAGTGTCCTGATAGCCCAAGACTCCCAAAGCCAGCGCTGAAAACTGGCTAATTTGGTATCTTTAATTGCCCCCTAAACATGTTCATTTTTAAAAATTTATGTTTTGGTTTAACTATGCTAGGGTTGTTTTGTTTTGTTTTGTTTTTTGGAGAGAGAGTGCAGGGGTAGGGGGATGGGCAGAGGGAGAGAGAGAGAATCTTTTTTTTTTTAATGTTTTATTTATTTATTCATGAGAGTCAGAGAGAGAGAGAGAGGCAGAGGCAGAGGGAGAAGCAGGCTCTCCACCCAGCAGGGAGCCCGATGTGGGACTCGATCCCAGGACGGTCCTGGGATCATGACCTGAGCCGAAGGCAGACGCTCAACCATCTGAGCCACCCAGGCGCCCCAAGAGAGAGAATCTTAAGCAGGTTCCATGCCCAGCAAGGAGCTCATTGCAGGGCTCCATCTCATGACCCTGAGATCATGACCTGAGTTAAAATCAAGAGTCGGACACTTAACTGACTGACCCACCCAGGCACCCCTTAACTGTGCTAGATTTTAGAATTCTTAAAGATTTCCCCTGTCTTAGCCTATACGACTCATCTTTATATTCCTAACACCACTGCTACCTCTTTCAGGGAGCCTTCCCTGATTTTCTCCTTCCCCCCATCCCCTGCCATTAAGGGAGGATATTCTCTTGCAGCATACAATCTAACCCTGCCATTGACCCTTTTTGCTCTCTATGATCAAGAGTTTGGATAGGGTCCTGGTGCTCGAATCCTACCATTCATACCTCTTCCTCTTGAGGTTCTTAACACAGAATCTATATATTCAGAACAACAGAATGTAAAATAGATTTCTTCATGATTACGGGCAAATATTCTATTCTGAGGGTTCTTTGAAAAAACTGAGTTGGGTGTTTTTGGCTTAGTGTTAAGTCCCAAGTAAAGCCTCCTGCTCTCTTGTCCCTGCCATGAAGATCTGCATGCCCTGAAGCCTTACTAGCCAGCCATATGGAGGGTGGTAACTGACTTGTCCCTAGAAACATACTCTGCCTTGGAAGGAAAAGAGGGAACATATTCATGGTTGCTTATCTTTAAGGCACAGTGATCTGACCACTCGTAAAATGTGGCCCATTTCTGATCAAGTTCCGACCACATTTTTTCCTACTGAGGAAAGAGCTAGTAAGACAGTAGAGAGAAGGACAGAGCTTGGGGAAAAGGGCACAAATTCCTTCATCTGCCTGTGTTATTCCTACAAGTACATGTATTG
Organism: Phoca vitulina; assembly: GCF_004348235.1. Classification (NCBI taxonomy): domain Eukaryota; kingdom Metazoa; phylum Chordata; class Mammalia; order Carnivora; family Phocidae; genus Phoca; species Phoca vitulina. The sequence continues at coordinate 10,363,477 of NW_022589724.1, read as the reverse complement.
TATGTGGATACCTAACTCATCACCTTGCCAGTCTGCAAGTCCTTTAAAGGTAAATAGCCTACATCTGATTTACCTATGTATCCTCCATGAGTGTAGTCTGATAATAACACTAACTGGGGCTAGCTTTCAGTAAGTGCTTACTGTGCACCAGGTGCTGTTCTCAGTTCCTTACCCATATTAACTTTCATTCTTACAGTAAACCTCTGACTTAGATGCTGCTATTAGCCCCACTTCGAGTTCAGAAAACTGACCCACGGAAAAATTTAAATAGCTAAAGCCACACAGCTAGAAAGTAGCAGGGAACTACATAGATTTGTTGATTAACTTTATGGATGAGATGGTGCAAGTTGTCCAGCTCTTTGGAGTAGAGGGTCCCTGTTGATCTGCTGTACTTGGAGGTACAGTGGGACAGGCTGAATGAGGTATTTCGGCAGGCAGACTTGAGGAAAGGGATTCAGAACCAATGGGGTAGGCAGTTAGTGGGGAACTGCGGGTTCCCTCCTGGTGGAGTGCCGTGAAGAAAGCTTTGCTCGATGGCCATTCACATGTGTGTGGAGCTTTCCGTATTTTCCATTTTCTAAAGCCCCTTGACCTTTGTACTTGATTCTCTGACTCTGATAAACAAAAACAATGATTCAGGCAGTTCGGACAGTGAAAGAGGCTGGTGTAGTAGTTCTCAGATTTGAACAGACAGCTGCTGGTTAAAACTTCAAGGAATCAAGTACTAAATTAATACCTGAGGGCTGTGAGCCAAGCAGTCAATTAGAAGCAATAAATAGCAGACCAGAATCCATTAACCACCCAGTGGAGGATGGCGAAATAGGCTCAAGGGATTGCAGAAGAGAACAGAGAGTGTTTAGGAATTAGACAAGAAAGGAAACCACAGATACTCACCAACTGATGGATATTTGGGTTATTTCCCATTTTTGGCAATTATGAATAATGCTGCCATGAACACCTGTGTACAAGTCTTTGTGCAAATATATGTTTTTTAGCTCCCTTGATGTATTTACATAGAAAATCAGAAAGAATCAACAGATCCATAATCAGGAGAATGCAATAGGTCGCCATAGGCAAGATCAGCATATGTAAACCAAAATCTCTCTTTGTTTTTAGCAGCAATAAGCTAGAAAATGTCAAAACAAGATATCATCTAAAATAGCAACAAAAATCTGTATATTGTCCAAATTTTGCCTAACAAAAATGCCCTGGTCCTTGTGTGGAGAAAAAATTTTAACTATTAAGTGATATAAAAAAAGAAAAAAAGGAATAAATGGGAAATATACCATGGTCTTGGAAAGAGTAACTTGGTATTATAAAGATGTCAGCTCTGCCCCCATTCATCTATTCATTTACCGCAGTTCCATACAAGAGCCCAACAGCATTTGGGGAGAGAATTTGACAAATTAGTATCTATCCTTTGCATGGAAGAATCAAGTTCTGTGAATTACTGAGATATGTTACAATGCCTAGTAATTCATATAGTGTGGTCTTGGCTCAGGAACAGCCAAATAAACCAGAGAACAAAGCAGAAAAACCCAGAAATAGACCTGTGTTCCTCTAAGAACCAATAAAATATCAAGGTGTCCTCATAAATTGCTAGGGAAAAGATGAGTTATTTAAGTAAATGGCATTGAGAAAAATTGAGTCAGTGTAGGGAGAAAAATAAAACTGTTTTCTTCACATCGTATAAAAAAAATAAATTCCAAATGGGTCAGGTCTAAATGTGAAAGGCAGTACTACAAAGTTAATAAATAAACGTGTAGGGAAAGATCTTCATGTCCTTAGAATGGAGATTAATCTCTGAGATAAGACTCTAAAAGCACAAACCGAAAGAAGAAAAATCATTTCCCCAACTACATCACATTTAAAGATTTTGGTCCAAGGAAGGATATTATAGAAAAAAGTAAGATTGGTGGCAGACTAGAAGGGGGAAAAAATGCAGCATCTGAAACCTACAGTGAGTTAGTATCAAGAATACACATAAACTCCCATGAGAAAGACCGAAAACCAAGTCTAAAAAAAAGCGCAAAGATTATGTATATAAACATCATAGAAAAGGAAACCCAAGTGGCTAATACAGATACAAAGAGATGTTTAACCCCACTAGTACTTGGGGAAATACAAATTAAAATATTGAGAATGTCGGATGATATCAAGTACCGGCAAGAGTGGGGGTGGGGAATAGGAACCTCGTGCACTGTGGATGGGATTGTAAACCGGTGCTGTTAGTCTCAATACTAATCTCACTGAGCTTTGTGGAATAAAGATGTGACCTACCTATTGCTCTCTGGGGTTTACTGAAATAAAACAAAAACCTCTTGTATATGTCCACAAGAAACATATGTAAGGCACTTCATCTCCTCATTATTTGACGAAGCAAACATTGAAGGCACTTTAAACATTAAGGCAATTGGGAGTTATTTCAAAAAATGTGGTTATGTGCACATCAAAGAATGCTATTCAGTCAGAAGTAATAACAGGTCTCACCTTTATTATAGGGATAGATAGGGATAGATTTCCAAAGGAAAATAATAAATAGAACAAGATGTACCACACAGGGTCGTTTATGCAGATTAAAGACATACACAAGCCATCTAGTTTTCAAGAGCACACATAGATAGAAATAAACATAAGAATGGCGGCTGGTGAGTCGGGGTGGGGCCTTTGCTAGTCTGCTCTGCTCAGATGCTTCCAGACCTGTGCATGGCCATGGGATGGCCAGGGCAGTGCAGCTGTGGGCAGCATGGCAGGGTGGCGCTGTTGGCTTAGTGAAAAATTGGGCCTGGACCCTCCATGGTAGATCCAGGTTCTGCTAAAGGCACTTCGGTGATTATTTTATAAGGGAGTCACGCAAGACTTTCAGGATGGTGTGGTTGGGAGCGTGGAAGGACTTTTGCAGTAAAGCAGGACCTCCCCCTGGGCAGGCAGAGTTCCATGCCCTTTGAGGAGCTCGCACAGATGTGAAGCTTACCCCCAACCCCCCTTTCAGTGTATCACAGTAAAATATTGCTTTTCTAAGATGTGTATGTGTCAGAGTGCTCATTTTGTTAAAACCTGCAGCGTTTGCAGAAGGATACTTAGAAAATACTCTAGACCAGGAGGAAAGTGGGTTTAGGATCGGATTAGGGGAAAATAGAAGATGGGCTTTGCATAGACTGATAGGAGTATCCCATAAACCAGGAAATGTCATCAGTTTAATTCGGTGCACCTACATACTTAAAAATTAAAATTCTGCCGTCAAGATAATGGGCCAGTGCAATTGTACACAGCGTGTCCGACATCCCGTTGAACGACGCTGCTCTCTAACTAGTCACCAAGAGAAAGGCTGGTAGGGTACACCCTGCAAAAAACCCACTGTGTCAGTATTTAAGGATTAATCCGTTCAGTCTCTTTTCCATCAAGATCTGATCAGAAAGAAAGATAGAAACCAGTTCTAAGTTGTGTGTTTTTTTTTTTTAAACGGGATGACCAGCCCAGTCAGCTATCTAAGTAGATGTTGGGGGACAGGAGAAACAAAAAGGAGCACAGAGACAGTAACGGCGGGAAGCAGCTACTGCCCCTGGGACTGGGGTGCTGGGAGGGGTCGGGGCACAGAGCAGGGCTTGAAGCTGTGAGAATCTAGAAGCTCAGCCAAGAGACCCCCCGCAAAACTGCAGCCCATCCTCTCTGCCCAGCTGCTGCTGGTTCCTTTGAGGGCATGACAAGGCTGGTTAGGGGAATTTAGATATAAAGCTGGCACCAACTTGCCACTGGAAGGATGAAGCAGGATCACCGAGGACTTGTGTAGGGGACAGCAATCCAATAGGAAGGAATGGTCTTTCCTTCCTCCTGCCTCCTAGCCTCCCTCCAGTGTTTCAGCAGAGCCCAGCCAACTGGCAAAGGAGAAATGTGGTTTGCAGAGTGCTCAACCCATCACAGAGTTGGCTATCGAAGGCTGGGGTTGTAGCTCAGAGACAAGAGCTTAAACACTGGCACGCGGGCCAAACTAAATTTATGCCAAATAGGTCATTTAAATTCAGGGGAAAATTGTAATGTTGTTGTGCTTAATATTATTCTGCCAACCCCAGCTAGTATAGTGAAATTAATTTGTGGTGCTAATAACCCAGAGTTAGCTCAGGCCCCGCAAGCTAAAGGGGGTGGTCTATAACAAGACTGCTCTCACTTTAGATCAACTGGCTGCAAATCCTGGGGCTACCTACAACCCCCCTCAGATTCTGTAATTCACTCGAATGTTTCATAGAGTTCAGGAAAGCACTGCACTTACTGTAAAGGATACAATTCAGGAACAGCTGGTGGTGACACACGTGGAGTGAAGTCTGGAGGTCTCCCAAATGCAGAGTTTCTATGCCCTCTCCTCATGGAATCAGGCCTTGTCACCCTCGCCAGTATTAGTTTGTTCACCAACCAGGAAGCAGCACTGACTTGTGTCCAGAGTTTCTACTGGGGTCTCATTACATAGGTATTACTGATTTAATCACTGGCTACATCATTAAATGTAGTCCCCAGCCTCCCAGCCGTCCCTGGAGGTGGGCCTAACTGACAGCCCCAAACCTCTAGTCACATGGTTGGTTTTTCTGGGGACTAGCCCCCATCCTGAGTCATCTCATCTCTTAGCACAAGCTCAGGTGTGATCCCAAGGGGCTCATGAATAACAAAGACAGCCCTGCTGGGAAGTTCCAAGGATTCGGAGCGTCTCTCCAGGACCAGGGATGAAAACCAGTTAAATTCTTTATTATACAACATCTTACAAAACAAGAGAATAAGATATGCCCAAATGCATTTGGCAAAACAAGTTCTCATTCCAAGTTTTAGAAGCATAAAAGAGAATAGGTCTGTACCTCTGAAACAAATAATGCAATATATGTTAAGAAAGAAAAAAAGAAGAAGAAGAAGGTAGCAGGAGGGGAAGAATGAAGGGGGGGAAATCGGAGGGGGAGACGAACCATGAGAGACGATGGACTCTGAAGAACAAACTGAGGGTTCTAGAGGGGAGGGGGGTGGGAGGATGGGTTAGCCTGGTGATGGGTATTGAGGAGGGCACGTTCTGCATGGAGCACTGGGTGTTATGCACAAACAATGAATCATGGAACACTACATCTAAAACTAATGATGTAATGTATGGGGATTAACATAACAATAAAAAAAATTAAAAAATAATAAAATAAATATAGGTGGCTTGAAAAAAAAAAAAGAGAATAGGAAATTACTGCTAAAAAAGCCTTGAAAAGCCATTTGCCAATGCTAATAAGGTAGTTTGGTACATTAATAAATGAGTTTTTTCCCAAAGCTTGCTCATAATTAGAGCTTAGAAACCCATTCTTCTAGAGATGATCTTACCCAATGGTTATTAGTTCTCAGTCCAGTTTACAAAACTTAATAGTAATCCCATAGTAATAATAACTGGCATTTATTGAGATGGAAATCTGCTATATGCCAAAGTATTATTCTAGATGCTAGGAAGTGGTAAGGATAACAGAAGATGGGGAAATCGAGACGCAACATTATGAGAGACTGTCTTTTTCAGTTACCCATAGAATTTTTTCTTTTTTTTTTTTTTTTAAGATTTTATTTATTTATTTGACAGAGAGACAGGGAGAGAGGGAACACAAGCAGGGGGAGTGGCAGAGGGAGAAGCAGGCTTCCAGCTGAGCAGAGAGCCCGATGCGGGGCTCGATTCCAGGACCCTGGGATCATGACCTGAGCCGAAGGCAGACGCTTAACAACTGAGCCACCCAGGCGCCCCATCTACAGAATTTTTTCAAAAAAATATTTATTTGAGAGAGAGAGACTGTGTGAGCAGGAGGGGCAGAGGGAGAGAAAGAATCTCAAGCAAGCTCCCAGCTAAACACAGAGCCCAAGGCGGGGACCCTGAGATCATGACCTGAGTTGAAACCAAGAGTCACACTCAACTGCCTGAGCCACCCAGGTGCCCCGGTTACCTATAGAATTTTTAAAACATAAGTAGTCATTGCATTCCTGGATAGATGTTCTGGGAAAAAAATAGCCTCAGCATTGTAGTAAGAATAAGAACATATATGAAGATGCTTAACATAGTTCGTACCATTAAGCAGTTGCTCAGTACATGTTAAGAGAAAAAAAATTCATCCAAGCCTGGACTCAGTCTAGAGTACCAAAGTAGACTGAGGACTCAGCATAAAATATGCATAAAAGTAGAAAAAATAGTACACTTGGTCCAATTACTTAAAGATGGTAAAAAGCTACTAGGACTGTATTTTAGCAGGTGGTCAATATCTAGGGTAATAGAAATGAACTGTCCAAAGTGTACACACGTGTGCCAGGAAAGTATAGCCTAGTGGCTTTTTTTAAAGTATAATCTGCTGTGATGTGAGAAACAAAGGCAAAAGAAAAATTAAATTTCCTTACTACTTATAGCCCATTGACAAGTCCTTGAAATAGGCAGTGACATTCCTCTAGGAACTCAGCTGCCTCGATGTTAGTACTTTGCTAAGGGCCTGACCCCCAGGATCCTGTAAGTCTACTTTGACATATAAAAGTTCCTTTGGAAACTTCCTTTATCTCTACCCACCAAGATATATATTGGCAATCATCCCCCAAGCATATGACCCACTGATAATACATCTGAAGGGTCTCATGACTGAGTTTTTACTAAACAGTAATAAATGACCTTTTCCTAACAATAGCTGGCCCCCTCAAGGTCCTGGAAACCTTGTTTCCAAAATACCTGGGAGGCTTGTGCTTTCCCTAACCCCCTCCCAACTTGAAAGGACATAATGGGCCACTCCTCACGACTGAGTGCAGCTCCTTCTGCCCACGGGTCCTGTCCCCGTGCTTTCATAAAATCACCTTTTTGCACCAAAGACATCTCAAGAATTCTTTCTTGGCCATTGGCTCCAGACCCCAACATCTTTCCTACTACATCATAATGGAACAAAGTAAACAAAGCCTCAAGTTTACATTTATTTACATTGCCTATTATCTGTGGGTGATTTTATTTATTCATTTGACAATCATGTAGTCAGCGTCCAGTGCCGAGCACAATGCTGGACAGAGAACCCAAGATGACCCACACGTGGTTCCCGTGTGCATGGAGTTAACAGCCGAGGAGAAAAATCTTTGCTGTCACAAACTGGAAGCATAGTGCAGGCCTACCCTTCAGCATGTGGTTGAATGCATTAGGATGTGAAGTGATCTTACAAGAAAGATACTCAGGTGTTAAAAAGGATTGTGTTTGAAGAATTTAGTGAGCTAGGGAAATGTCCTGTACAGCTTAATGACAAATGGAAGTTCAGAGAAAGGGGAAAATCCTATTATCGTGTATAGGTATACATGGAAAACCTCTACTATCACATATACAAATATTTCATTGTTGATTTTTTTTTTTCCCCTCTTAAAGCATGGGTATTGTATGAAAATTGTGATGTTCACACTCCCAGGGATGGTGGTGAGCCCGTGGTTGTGTGAAATTACGCCACCTCTCTGCCTCAGGTTCCCTGCCAGTAAAAGGATGGAAAGGCCACATAATTCTCAGTTCACATGTAAGACTGGCTCAAAGATGTGTGCCCTACACCCTCCCCTCATGAAGAGGGTGATTAGGCTTACACAAAGCCCTTTTGTGAGGCCCTAAACATTTCTAGACAACGTGTGGTAGAAAATAGTCAACGTATTAGAAAGAAAAATTTCTCCTTGGAAAAACGGTGTTGTTGGATTTTCTAACCATTGTTTATTCTCACTGTCTAGGTTACCCTTTCCCTACTGCTCCTCCTGTGGATCCATTTGCCAAAATCAAAGTGGATGACTGTGGAAAAACTAAGGGATGCTTTAGGTTGGTAGATCTGCGAGTTGGTTAACTTTAAGGCTAAGGCACTGATTTACTTCTCAAGGTAGTATTTCAATCGCGTATAGCTCATTCCAGTCAGGGGCCTGCATCCCCTCATTGCTTCAGCCTGTTTCCGATGGCCACTCCAGTTTTCAGCCTTAGAGGCCATAAGCTCTCGAATGCTCCTTGGCACTGGAACATCCTTCTCTGGTTTTTCATTTATGGCCATACTGCTATTGGCCCAGGTATCTACTCCTGACCAGTTGGCTGTATGAAAAAGAATCAGGTGACATGGGCTGTGTCTTACTAGCTGGGCTGTGAGCGGGACAGACCATGATTGACACATTTAAGACCCAATTCCTTTTCAAATAAAGAGTCATGACTTTGGGGTATCTGGATGATACTAACTAGTCATGAACACTGATGATTGTAGCGAGCTTGTTATCTCAGATTTAGGGAGTCCCCACGTGATTACTAGTCATGCTCTATCAAAACATGATGGGCTGGAGCTAGCAAACACTAGTAAAGACGGTGAGCCTCCCAGCCAGACAGCTCCGCTTTGTTGGAAGAGCCGCCTCCTCTTTGAAACTGTTATTTCCTAAAATAAATTGTCCTTGAGTAAAGGTTGTGATGGCTACTGCACTGAAAGTTCTGGATGTTTTTTTTCTTTTGTTCAGTGCTCAAGGCCTAAGGAGAAAAAAAATCGAATAAAGGGGTTTTGAGTTTTCTTTGGATTACAAGGGTATTTCTAAGGAATTTAAAAAATATATATTTTATTTATTTATTTGAGAGAGAGAGAGAGAATGAGAGAGAGCACAAGCAGGGGGCAGGGGCAGAGGGAGAAGCAGGCTCCCCACTGAGCAGGGAGCCCGATGTGGGACTTGATCCCAGGACCCAGGATCCCAGGACCTGAGCTGAAAGCAGACACTTAACCAGGCGCCCCTCTTAGGAATTTTTAAGAATCCAAATAATACTATTATTGAGGAAGATGGCCAGCAATGTTAAGTCTGGTGACCGGGGGACATTTTTGAGAAGGGAGGGAATTTCAGTAGCTGCTGGCTTCAGGGTGACTTGTTTTCTGGCCCATTCGTTCCTCCTTTAGCTTTCCTTACACTCATTTAGCGTTTTTACCCGGTTCTACACTGTCCTGATCTCACATCTCTTCCCAGCCATTCAGGGTCCCTGCCTGGCATGTTCCTTGCCTCCCTCTTCAGTCAGTGCTTGGCAGCTTTGTGCCCTGTTCCTTTAGATACCTTCCACCTGAGCTTCCCTTGTCCCACCCATTGCTACAGTTTTCTGTTCTTCTGAAAATGGCATAAAACAATGTCCCTCTCACTAGGGCTTCCCGATTCTTAAAGGATCCACAAGTCCCCTGGAAGAAAATTTAAATTTGAGTTTCCATTTCAATCATGCCCCTTAAAATGATGAATGTATGCATAATCGGATTATCTGGATAACCAGTTTATGCTGCTCGGTACTCTGGCGTCCTGATTGGTAATTGTGTGATAGCCTGATAGAGCCAAGGCAGATTTTATAAATAAATGATGTATTCATGCTCAGTGAATACTAGATGAGGTATTCATTTGATGTATGTATGAGGGTTTTGCAACCTTTCAAACAGATAAGAGTGGGGGAAAGTGAAATCATGTTTAGTAGTAAGAAAGTGCTCATCCAAGAGACCCTGCACTGTGTGTCAGATATACCCCATGCAGGTAAGCAAAATCTACCTTCAGTAAGATTACACCATCCATCACACGGATGCTGAGAATTTAAATGTTCCTGCGTTTGTAGTTTAATTTGTATTTAATTTGTAAGTTTTTGTTAATTTAGTTGTATGAAAATTTCTAAGTAAAAAAGAACTGGTATATATTTAATTCACAAAAACAGTTTATTAACTCTGAGAATTTCTTCCTCTGAAAGGGATTCAGAAATAACTCAGTAATAACGACTATCTGAGAAGCTCTAATATAATGTTGAGAACACTGGCCGGGAGTGGAGGCCCAGGTTCAAGTCCTCCAGCAGCTACTGACTCACTATGCAAGCAAGCCCCTTCCCATCTCTGGTCCTCAGGTTGTATGTAGATAGAAAGGAGCAGATCTTTTCCAAGATCTCTCCCAAGTGAAACTGTGGTTTTCAGATCCCTGGTAGCAAAGATCTCATTTACTTGGTAATCTTGCTTCGCTCTGCCTGATACACTGTTGCCTTCTTAATGTGTTGTGAGTAAGGAGATGAAGCAGCAGTGCTGTGTTTTGATCTCTCCTGCAGATACGGCAAGCCGGGCTGTAATGCGGAGACGTGTGACTACTTCCTTAGCTACCGGATGATCGGGGCCGACGTGGAATTTGAGCTGAGCGCTGACACAGACGGCTGGGTAGCAGTTGGATTCTCTTCAGACAAGAAAATGGTAAGATGCAAATCATGATAAAAGATGATTTTTTTCTTCTTTAGTTTGCTGTGCTACTTTAGATTTTGGAAAATGGGCATGGTTTCTCCAAGCCACCATGCCACTATTAAATGTGTGGATTTCTAGCAATTGATTTTCTTTTTCAAAGCAAGGGAAACAAATTGATAAAAGCAGTATAACAATTACATTAGTTACGGCTCTCTGATTGCAAGTGAAAAAAAATTCAAGCTAGCTTAAACAGAAAAGGAAGGGCTGGTTATGGGAATGTGAGGTATCTCGTGGTACCTGCATTTATTAGTTATTATGGCAGTACTGCTGCAAGAAAAGCCTCCAAACCACATGGCTTATTAGCATTTATTTCTTGTTCACGTGTGTGTGAATTGGCTAGGGTTCAGCTGGGCTTGGCTCCAGCCCATGAGTTGGATTCGGGTTTTCTCTAATCATTCTGGAACCAGCAGCTACCAAGGCATGTGGTTTTCATGGCAGAGACAGAAGGGCAAGAGCCCTCCAAGCCTATTTCAAACCTCTGCTCTCGTCCCACCTGCTAACATTTCATTGCCCAAAGTAAGTCACACAGCCAGGCCCAGAATGAAGGGATAGGGAAGTTCACTCCCCTGCCCAAGAGGCCCTGTGAAGGGGCGGGTATGTAATAGTACTACTGGGGAATGAAGAATCAAGTCCAACAACTCAGTCTTCCACAGTACGCGTGGGCAAGAACGCTGCTGGACCTCAGAAAGACCAGAGACAAGGAGCAGGACCAGGCAGGGCATGCAGATCCCAGGCAGCGATCCGTCACTTACCTCTGCTTCTCTCTGTGCCTCTGCTGTCTTTTTCCCTCTTCCCTCTGTGATACCATCATTTGCCACCTCACTGTGCCAGGGTGCTTCCACAGCCAGACTTTCTTGGACCCCTGTACCTTTGCACAGGCTGCTGCTCTGCCTTCTTCTTCTTTTCACCTGACCTGTCTTGAGGCTCCTGCAATGAGTGGAGGCCAGCTCAGATAGGCTTACCGCAGTGGGAGTGGTGAGAAGTGCTCACATTTGGGATATGCTTTGAAGTAGCACTGACAGCATTCGCTAGTGGATTGGAGAGAGGTTGTCGGTGGGTGTTAAGTAGAGACTGGGGGATCAGGCTAAGCAGTCAGAACCCCGGGGGCTTTGTTCTTGGAAAGGGCACCAGAAGGATGAGCTTCTACTAAAGCCAGTCCAGGCAATAAGACAATGGGCCTAACTGGTAAGATTGCATGGATATGAATCTGCATGTCCTGTCTCCTACTTTAGGGTCAGTAAGAGAGAAACAGCAGGTGTGTACCATCCTAGAAGCTGGCTTGCAATGCGATTGACCGTTTCCTGTCCTAGAATGCGTTTGCCCTCATGGTGCAGCTGTTAAGATTAGGGCGCTCGGAGGACGGAGGTTGAGTAACGCCATTCACATTTTATGTTTGACTTTTTTTTAAAGATCTATTTATTTATTTTAGAGAGCATGAGCAGGGGAGGGGCGAGGGAGAGAGAGAATCCTCCAGCAGACTCCCTGCCGAGCACGGAGGCTGACGCAGGGGCTCGATCCCAGGACCCTGAGATCATGACCTCAGCTAAAACCATGAGTCAGACACTTAACCGACTGCGCCATCTGGGTGCCCCTATGTTTGACATTTTGCTATCTGAAGGCCTTTAACAGATAAGTCTCTCTTTTCTTCTCCTATTGTTCCAAGGAGAGGCATAGCTGAAATTTTTTTCAAAATTTGATGTAAAGGAAAAGCAAAATGGAACCCCTTTTTAATAGCCTTAAACTTTTTTTTTGAAATGGTACGTTATTGTTTTTTTTTAAATAAGACTTGATTTTTAGAGCAGTTTTAGGTTCACAACAAAATTGAATACAGGGCTCAGAAGATTTTCATATACTCCCTGCCTGCACACATGCATAACCTACCCCATTATCAGCATCCCCCACAGAATGGTACATTTGTTATGGTTGATGAACATCTTTAACTTTGGGGACCTGGGTTTTTTTTGTTGTTGTTTTTTAAGATTTTATTTTTAAGTAACCTCTACATCCAGAGTGGGGCTTCAAACTGCAACCCTGAGATCAAGAGTCTCATGCTCCATCGACTAAGTCAGCCAGGTGCCCCATTTTTTGGACTTGTTTTTACTTAAATGTACAGGGGGCACCTGGTGGCTCAGTCGGTTAAGCGTCTGCCTTCGGCTCAGGTCATGATCCCAGGGTCCTGGGATCGAGCCCCGTGTCAGGCTCCCTGCTCCGTGGGAGAGTCTGCTTCTCCCTCTCCCTCTGCCGTTCCCCCTTGCTCATGCTCTCTCTCTCTGTCTCTCTCAAAAAATAAATAAAATCTTTAAAAAAATTAAATGTAAAATGTACAATCTGCAAGGATAGTGCAATACATATTCTTCACCCAGATTCACCGAACAACTTTCTTTTTATTGTGGTAGAATGTACATGACGTAAAATCTACCATCTTAACCATTTAAAAATGTACACTTCAGTGGCCTTAATCACGTTCATGGGGCAACCATCACCACTGTCTACTTCCAGAACTTTTTTTTTTTTTTTTTAAAGATTTTATTTATTTATTTGAGAGAGAGAGAATGAGAGACAGAGAGCATGAGAGGGAGGAGGGTCAGAGGGAGAAGCAGACTCCCTACCGAGCAGGGAGCCCGATGCGGGACTCGATCCCCGGACTCCAGGATCATGACCTGAGCCGAAGGCAGTTGCTTAACCAACTGAGCCACCCAGGCGCCCCCAGAACTTTTTTTTTTAACAAGTGATGACATTTTGCCACACATGCTTTAGCTCTCTCCCCTGCTGTTGCTGCTGCTATTTTCATCATTTTCTGGAAACTTTGGAGATTCAACCTATTAAAGTCGGGAAGTTTGACATTAACATGATAGTATGGTCAAACATAGTGCCCATTTTCCAGTGTTGCCCATTGTCCTGATACTACCCTTCATAGAAATTCTCATTTTATGACTTAGGATTCTGTCTAGGAACACTATTAGTTGTCATGAATCCTTAGTCTTCTTTATTTTGAAATCGTTTCTTCGCCGTGTGTGTGTGTGTGTGTGTGTGTGTGTGTGTGTGGTCTTTCATGACTGACATTGGCCCTTTTGAAGATTACAAGTATTTTTTTTTAATACTTTTTATAATTGTTTTTTGTAGAATGACTCTCAGTTTGGGTTTGATTGTTTCTTCATGATTAGGTTCGGTTTGCGTTTTCAGCAGGAATACTAAATAGCTGGTGATGTATTCTTTGAACATCACGTCAGGAGGCACTTGATGTCCGCTTCTGCGATGCTAACTTCGTCACTTGGTTAAAGCTTTTTTAATAAAAATAATTTTGGAGGGTGGGATTTCAAATTTACAGAGATAATGAAATGGATATATCTGAGTGAAATTTCTTTCTAGCAGAGACGTTTGTAAAAGACGCACTTTTGACTCTTTCCTTCATCGTTTTTCATGGTAGGGTGGTGATGACGTCATGGCCTGTGTCCACGATGACAATGGGAGGGTCCGCATACAGCACTTTTATAATGTAGGCCAGTGGGCAAAGGAGATCCAGAGAAATCCTGCCAGAGATGAAGAAGGAGTCTTTGAGAACAATCGGGTCACCTGCAGATTTAAACGCCCCGTGAACGTTCCCAGAGATGAGACAATTGTCGATCTGCATTTGAGTTGGTATTATCTGTTTGCCTGGGGTCCAGCCATTCAGGGTAAGCTTACATTTTGGCATCTGGATTAAACTCCAGACACTGCTTTGCTTGTGTTCATTATTTATTGGGCAAGAGAGCAATAAGCCCTTTGGATAGTGTAAAAGACAAAGGAGATAGGATCCTGCCTTTAGGAAGTTGTAATGGATTTATTATACACATGGACATACAAATGGACAAGTAATATGCGAACGTAGTTGGCACAGTACAAGGTAGTATGTGATGAGCTCTGCGCTTAATGGAACAGATCATGGGTCTGCTATATGTGGAGGTATGTGCTAATTCTCACGACATTCTCATTTACTCCTCACCACATCCTTGAGTGGTATAGATATTACATCCTCGTTTTAGAGAGATTAAGGAACTTGCTCAAGGCTATACAACTAATTAATGGAAGAACTAAAATTCAGTCCTAGGTCTGACTGACTCCAAAGTCAGTGAGTACTCTTAGCTCTTATGCCCTAAATATAAAAAATATTGAACAGGAAAGGACATCTGGAGACTTCTGTAGAGACTGACGCCAAGCATCCCAGTAGTGTTCACTTTATGACCATTCTGGTAGTCACAAATCCATCAAATTATCCTATAATTTAGCCCACTGCTCCTCAAATTTTAATGTGTACAGGAATTGCCTGGCTATATCATTAAAATGCAGTTTCAGTAGGTCTGGGGTGGGACCTGAGATTCTGCATTTCTAACCAGCTTCCCAGTGGATGCTGGTTCATTGACGACCTTGCTTTGGGTGGCAAGGCTTTTCAGCAGATCCCCGACAAAGACCCAAGGATATCATGAGACCTTTTGGAGGCTGCCAAAATCAAGTTACATGGTGTCTTCAGCAGTCCTCCTGGCTGATCAAGCCTAACGGCCTAAGAACGGAAGTGAGTTCTTCGTGGTGCTTGTAGGAGAGCTCATTCTGGCTTTGACAGTTGTGTCTTTCTTTACTGTGTGCTCATCAACTTTCAGTTGCCTAATCTGATCTAGGTTTGTTTTTTTTATCTTCTTCTTCAAAATGTTTCCACTGATTGGTCTGGAGATTTTATACCTTCTTTGCCTGTTTCTTTCTTTCTTTTTTTTTTTTCTCCATTCTGAGAGAGAGAGAGAGAGTGCATGAGCGAGAGCATGAGCAGGGGGCAAGGTCAGAGGGAAAGGGAAAAGCAGGCTCCCCAGTGAGCAGGGAGCCCGATGTGGGACTCGATCCCAGGACCCCGAGGTCATGACCTGAGCCGAAGGCAGACGCTTAACTGACTGAGCCACCCAGGTGCCCCCTTTTATGGGGCTTGTTTCTAATTGGGAAAACATTTGGATGCCTCAGATCTGTGACACCTTTCCCATTTGCTTATTTCCCAGGATCCCAGCAATGGATCTGCAGTTATGTCTGAGTACTTTCAGTACATATATCTCAGCCTAGAGAAATGGACCTATTTAAAATGATGGGGTTTGGAGCCCAAAACTTTAGATTTGAGTGCGGGTTTTTCCCATTGGTAGCTATACCCGGCCTTCCTCTAAATTCTGAACTCCCATTTCTTTGTATCTAAAATGGGGATGATGAGAATACCAACTTCAAAGGATCATTGGAAGCATTCAATGAAAACAAGTATTTGAAGTTCCTTTACAATTTGGAAAGTGTTGTACTTGGGAAAGTCATCATCTCACATAAATGGAATAATAGCCTAACAGTCCAGGCCCTCCTCAAGTCTGATCCCTCTTTGCCTAATAAGCCCTCCAAGACTCTGGGTGTTCTTACTGTCCTCAAACAGAACAGGCATATTCCTACCCCATATACAGGCTTGTGCACCCTTTTTTGATTAAATCCCTCTCTATTGATCAAATCCTATCCATTCTCTTAAAGTCTCTCAAAGGGGCTACACTTTAAGCTAAGGCTTAAAGGGGATATGGGATTAGGTTTCCCTCAAGGGCAGCGTTGCTGCATGGTTAAGCCTAGGAGCCCATGTACATGACCAATGAGGGAGGTTAGGTTAGATGGGAGAGGGGAGTGCATCTGTTGAAAGAAAAATGTCTGCCGACCTGAGGAGTTAGACTTGCGCTAACAGGAGCCAGCGCAGAATCTGGAGCAGGGAATTAACGTGTCCGATTTGGCAGGCCTTCCCTAGCAGACAGGACTTTAAAAAACTCTCACTCGGAGCCCTGTTTCCAAGGAGACCTTTGCACTGAACTCACACACCTGTGGTCTCCCTAACCCAAGTTCCATGTGGCTTATTCAGGAGGCCAGGCACGTTGAATAAATTTCAGCTTTTTTTTTTTTTAAAGATTTTATTTATTTATTTGAGAGAGAGAGAATGAGAGAGAGAGGGGGGAGGGTCAGAGGGAGTAGTAGACTCCCCGCGGAGCAGGGAGCCCGATGCGGGACTCGATCCCGGGACTCCAGGATCATGACCTGAGCCGAAGGCAGTCGCCCAACCAACTGAGCCACCCAGGCACCCCAAATTTCAGCTTTTTAAGCATCCCATGTACACAGCCTTTCCCTCTTTACACATCTAACCAAGTTAAAAAAAAAAGTCTCTAGTCCAGACATTTGTTTGGTATCTTAATCCTCCTGCTACCTCACTCTGCTTCTCAACCATACAGACATGCACACAGCACACCCACACGCTCTCCCGTCTGATCTGGGCCGGCCACCACGTCATAGCCCACAGACGGTGACAGAGACCTCCATCTAGAAGCAAGTATGGCGTGGTCAGGAGTGGTTGATGATCATATATAAAAGATATGTTTGAGGGGAAAAAAGAGTAGCTCTTACTGTTTGAAATCAACATACAGTTCTCCTTATGGTATTAGTAAGATAAAACTCATTAGAGACCTTGAAAGTAGGCATTCATACAATACTAGGAAGCAACAGAGTGGGGTGAAATGGAAAGATCAGTAGTATTGTTCTGGTAGTGGGTGTGTGGATTCATGAGAACCAGTCTTCTGGGTAAATTTAGGTAATTTCTATGTTCTTTCTATTTCTATGTATGTACCATTACAGAGAATTCTGATGATAGCTCTAATATCTGATTCCAGATCTTTATAATTCCTGCTTATGTAGTCAATGCTAAAGACTTGTCTAATCTTTCTGTTGTTTGCATATATCATTTTAAATCTTTTTTTTTTTACTGCCCCCTTCCTTTTTCTTTCTTTCTTAAAGGCTCTATCACCCGACACGACATAGACTCACCACCGACTTCAGAGCGTGTTGTCAGTATTTACAAGTATGAAGACATTTTTATGCCATCAGCTGCCTATCAGACCTTCTCCTCTCCATTTTGTTTGCTTCTCATTGTTGCCCTGACCTTCTACTTATTGATGGGAACCCCTTAAACACAGCTGCAAAGCCAACATATTAAATGGATTAGAAAGTCTTTAGTATAAATATATTTTTTAAGAATATGCAGTATAATTTTAGCTTTTCTTATTTAAAAAAAGACTCCTATGATTTCAGTTTTTGGAAGAAAGAGCAAGCTGCTTTTCTAATCAAAGAGGATTGTTTAATATTGATCCCATACTTTTGGAAAGTACTTAAAAATTTTTCTAAGCACTTTCAAATGTGTTTTCTTATTTGAGCTTCAAAACATCTCTGAGTTGGCTTGATGAAAATTGTCAGTGCCATCTTACTGAATGGGATTTGAGGTCGAGGAAAGCTGCCTTTTTTGGTGACCCACATACCATGTGGCCTTGGCTACTTGGTCAGATAACACATAACAAGGTAGAGAAAGAGCTAGGCATACAGCTTCTAAACAACCTTTATGCTTCCAACTACAGCTCAGGAGAGTTACTTTGGGACATTACTAAAGAGAACTTTACTGGATGGCCCTAGTTCACAATCAACCTTTTAGGCAGAAGAAGTTTCAAATTTCCATAAATGCATTTGGATATTTACACAGCTGATGGGGAGAATGGGAAAGATTATAATGATAAGAAAATGGTCCATACTTAGAGGAAATTTCTTCTCAGTCAGTGAGTAGTTATGAGAAAATATTTTTTATTGCTGTTTGGAAAGGTTAGGAATGGAACTGTGAGTGTTCCTGAAGATGTAAAACTATATTAATGATAAAAAAAAAAAAGGGCATTGTTAGCGGTTAGAATTTGGACTCTTCTCTCACTGTATTTTATAAATTAACCGATTCATGTGTTGTTACAGCTAAATCCGTTGTCAGAGTCGACATCCACTGAGTATGACTAAATATGTATTATAATAGACAAGTCCTCTTAATAAAAATTTAAGGCATTTTGAAAATAAACATTTTTGGAGATTGTGGAGATTTGGAGTAGAAACTTTTTAAAGACGACATTTCTTTTTTAAATCAGAAAATGGGAGATGACCCCTAGAGTGAATTCACCTAGAGTTTCCGTTCAACATGTTTGGACTTGTAAACTGGGCCAGCAATCAGCAGTACTTATCATAATGCCTTGACTTAATGTATCCCCTTTTTTCAAAGGAACCCAAATGTTCCTTTGTTCCAAATGTCTGTGCTAACAGCCCATTCAGAGGAAAAGAGTCTATGGGTGTCATTGAGTTGCCGATGGATTTCCACTGGAGAGTTTCGCAGTCCTCTGGCTTGGCCCCATCGTTGCTATAGAGCTGGATTTGTGGATTTTGTGATTAAACAAGACTGGAGATTGATTTCTAATGCCATCCTTGAAATTCACCGTCAGGGTGAAAGTCCGCCTGGGGGGTAGGGGGAGAACTTTTAAATTCTGGAACTGTACAAAAATAAGGAAAACATTGCGATTCTGTGACACATAGTCTACCAAGTGACGTAGGAGAAATAATCCTCATTGCAGATGGAGAGAGGTTCAATGACATTAGGTGAGCAAAAGAACTGGGTAGGATTCAAACTCAGGTCATCTGGTTCAAGTCTGTGGCTCCACCTCACTGCCATGGCCTTGGAACTGAGCCCTCCAGTCCCGGCTGAGGGTGGCCTTTGCACACCTTCTGAGCTGTCATGCTTGTTCAGTAGTGAGGATACAGCGTATGCAGGCACCCACTTTGTAAATAAGAAGGCAAATATTTTTATACTTCACTCTCTGATGTATATGGTATTTCAGCTATAAATAGGTTAAGACTAAAGAAAGACGGGCTAGCCTCTGTAGCAGGCAGGGAAGGAACACATTAACGGATTTTCCCTCTGCTTGGCGTTTCAGGTCAAGCTATTTATTTCACAAATTGTTTCCACTTTGACGACCAGTCTTGCATATTCGTGCTTAGAACTTTCTCTGACTTCTTATTGCCATTAGGGTAAAATGCAATCCATTTTGATTACCTCCCAAATCATCTTTTTTTTTTTTTTTAAGATTTTATTTATTTATTTGACAGAGAGATACACAGCGAGAGAGGGAACACAAGCAGGGGGAGTGGGAGAGGGAGAAGCAGGCTTCCCGCTGAGCAGGGAGCCCGATGTGGGGCTCAACCTGAGCCGAAGGCAGATGCTTAACGACTGAGCCACCCAGGCGCCCCTCTCCCAAATCATCTTTTGCCACCACTCCTCACTTGCCATGTCCACGCAAGGCAGCTGCTCTCAACTCCCCTCTCATGGTGTTGCCTGTGCCCAGACATCTCCCACTTCCTGTGCTTGCTGATCTACTTACCTTTCAGGTCACAGCTTCGGTATTTGTTCCTCCAGTCCCCTGGACTAGATAGGTTTAAGTCCCCACCTCGTGCTCCCACAGCACACTGGGCTTCCCCATCCAGCTGTCCATCACACTTTACTGCAATCCCTTGCTCGTCCTCCCTTGCTCGCTCCCCGATGCAGGGACCATTTCTTGCTACTCATGGTTGTAACAAGACACCGCTACACCGTGGGCGCTCCGCAAACACTTGTTGGACAGAAAAAAGTGATGAAACTGTACTTCCGTGGCAAGTTTGTTTGGTTCAGGGGCTTGTATTTCATATACAATGCCAGACTGACCAGCATTTTTATATTCTTCCACCTGTGATCAAACCATAAACCGTTTCTTTAGCAAACACTGAACTTTTGAAACACAGATAGAAAGTCGGTTCTGTCTTGCCCTGCGGTGAACCTTAATTGATATTCTGAACAATAATTATTGTTTGCAAATAAGAACTAACAGACCAGGAATGCAGAACAGCATTTGACTCATTCCAGAGGACCGTTAGTTTATAGGCACACTGAAATTAAAATTCTGTAGACTTCAACTTCATTTATTTTTACCTAATACGAGAATAAATTTGTTTTATCTCTGTATTCCCATTTTCCAACATAGTACTTGTCACCAGGGAGATGCCTAACCAATATTATTTTTTTCCTAAAATGCCCGAGTAGAACCATAATAATAGCTAAATGTGTTTAGTGCTGTTCTAAACACCTTATGTGGATTAACCCATTTAATCCTCACAATCCCCACAGGAAGTAGATTCTATTATTAATCCAATTTTACAGATGAAGAAACTGAGGCTAGTCATTTGGCATAAATGACCAGTGCTGGCCATTTAATCTAATGCCCTTACTTGACAAAGGGGCAGCTGAGGCCTAGGAAGGTGAAAGGACTTCCTACACATTCGTGTCTTTATGCACACTCAATAAGGTGTTTGTTAAATGGAACCCACCATGCACACTCAAATTAGGTAGGTGCTTTCCCCCCCTTTACTGATTCACAATAAATAGGAGGACTTTTATAGTTCTGTTTGGGGAAAGAGGTACATTTCTCTTTCTATAACTTTCTTCTCAAAAACATTTAGAATCTTTATCAGGTATGTAGTGCTTTTAATAGGTTTTTTTTTTTTTAATACAGATTGGACAATACTAGAAGAATGTATTTGTCTTAGTTAATTTTTAAAAGTGATTTGCCTAAAACCCCAGGTCTTCTCATTTAGAATCCAATGCCCTCTTATTGCCCCACTGTAGTCTCCAAGCTGAATTTATAACCACGATTTCAGACAAAATGCAGGAGCCATATTTAATGATCTTAAGTTGGCTTTTGACATTAAGGACACCGGAAAGTTCGGACAACTCAGGGATGGATTTTTCATCCCAGACGGTTTTTACTACAATTTCTGTAATTAAGTTTACTGTCTATATTCTGGATTTTGTGCTTCCAAGATATTGCCACTGAGGTTGTGTGTCATTCTCAGGCCTAGCCTGGGGTCCGCAAACTTTCTGTAAAGGGCCAGATGGTAGAGAATTTTAGGCTCTGTGGTCTCTGTTTCAGCTGCTCAGCTCTGTTGCAGTAAATTCAGAACTGGGTAAGCAGCAGTTTTAATTTCTCTAAGCTGTGGCCATCATGAATGACTTTTACTATTGAATTGCTCTTGTGGGGATTATAGTGTTTCAGAGTAATTTATTTCTCTGTAGATTTCTTTTTAAGCATTATCTAAATCTGTTATGCCCAGGGGAGAGTTTTACACACACGACTATGGCATCTCCCTCATGTATCCTCATGGAAAGATATTTGAGAACTCCTTCACTAGGCCAGATGCTGAGATGTGTATACTTCGTTGTATATAATTGTAGTGTATATCCTTGTTCTCTAAACAGAACTGATTATGTTTAGTGGACAGTTTGATTATTCTCAGTATGTGTGTGTATATACTTGTACATACATGACGAGGTCTGTGTGTGTTTGTACATAGACGCCATGCCCCTGTGAAGGTCTTTGTCAGGATTGTTTCTGTTCCTGATCCCTTGAATACTCGAAAACCCAAGCGATACAACATTGTGCATATTACAGGCAAAACTACCTTTGAGTTTATAGGAATTTAGTTTGTAGAAAGGATTCCTTTATTAAGCCTTGCCTCCTCCACTCAACATGATATGAATTGTTAAGAATGTATAAAGTATCACTGTTGAGTTTGACTTGTCTATACTTTTAGTTAAGAAACTAAGGCTAATGTTAATTAAGTAAATGGCATGTTGATAGAACCTATACATATTTTGTATTTAGATTCCTTATTCAGATACTCTGTTATTTAGTTACAGGTTGGACTTCCTTGTTTTTATATTTAATAAACAACCTGATATAAGTTCCTTTTCACAAAAATAGTGGCTATGCTAGTGTGATTTTAAGTATGTCTGGAGACTGAACATTGAAGTGAATCATCAAGCTCATTGAGATTTTTCACTTAAAATGTACTGATGCTTGTTATTAGGCAAATAGCTGTTCCGTTCCATCCTTCCGGAGGGTAAGTGACTCTCTAGGGTGACTCTCTGTGGTGGTTGTGGCGTTCACCTAGGTCACTAGAGTTACCACTTCAGCACGTACAATGTCCCGGCCACCTGGATGAGTGAATGCAGCTTCTCCACATGCCTTATTCCCACAGACACGCTGATGCTGGGACAATCTGGCTCCAGGAGTATTAATATACTTTTTTGAGACTGTCTACAAAATACTATTTTGTAAAAACTATGCCTTTAAATAGACACCGATGGGTTATATTTGTTTTATAATAATTGTGTACCTAATGTTCAATTGCAATTGATTTTGAGATTTATGTATATTTATAAGCCTGTCCTATGTGAATTTTTACTCTAAGATGTGATACCTTACTAATAAAGACATGGATTTCTATTTATGTAAAGTAATTGTAGCAATATTCCTAGATGCTACCTAAATGATTGTTTGGTCCATTTGCCATCACAAATCCTTTTATCTTTAGAGTATTATGTTACAGTTAGAATATATTAACTAGATTTAAACTTTAAAGTATAAATTCTCAACATGGTTTGAAATTCTTCCTGTTGATACAATTAAAGTTAGTTTATAATTCCTTATCGCTTTGCTCTGGTCCATTTTCGGTTTTCTTTTAACATGCTTTCATTTGTAAAGTGTCCCTGAATTTATAGACCTTGGAGAAGATGACAGCCTGTCTTGTCTGACAAAGAGGAAAGTCACGTTGCAGTAGTCAGATAAAAGTCCTTGTAGAGAAACAGCTTGCAAAATGAAATTGTATTTATAGCTTCAGCTTAATACCTTTATCAAATAGTACATGAAGGCCTATAATCCCATTTAAAGGATACAGTATTAATTAGTTAGTAGCATAATTTCGGTTATGAGCCTTACTAGGAGCTAAATCATATTATATGTTAAGAATAGTTAGAGTTTAGTAGTAGAGCTTCATGAATCATGAGGGAAGCATGGGATTTGCAGAATGGAGCTTCTGAGCTGTCAGTACTACCCGGGCTAGGTTGAGAAGCTCAAGGAATGTCAGGTTGGGAAAGAATCAGGCATTACCACATTCTACATTATAGGCTCTAATCCTCACCCTGCCCCAAGAAAACAAATATTTTGGTGTTCTAAGTGTTCCCTCTGGCATTTATTTTGCAGGATTCTCAGGGGATAGCTCAGCTGTCAGACCTGAACCTGGCTGATGGTTGAGTTGGAATTTTCTTAGGGCTCAGTCCCAGGCGCAAGGGACTGTTCATTCATTCATTCAACAATTACTGAGGATTCTGATGTGCCCATTCCTGTGCTAGACACTACACAGAGAGGACTGAAGGAAGAAGAGCTTTTGATTTCTGCCCGGAAGAGGCTCACAGCCTGCTGGGGAGGCAGACACATAAACACCATGATAAGACCTTTTGGTGACTGCAGTGGTAAGGAAATACTCAGGTGTGGTGCACGCCTGGAGGACGGACCCTCACCCGCCCTGGGGCAACCAGGAGAGCAGGCGGTGGTCCTGAAGCTGAATCTTAAGGAAGGGGTAGGAGTAAAACAGGCAAAAGGCATGGAGAAGCATCTCCAAGAAAGAGGAGAGCAACCCCAGAAGAAAAACCAGCAGGATGTGTCTGGGACCACTGCCGTTTGACAAGGTTTATATGAGTTTCCCATTGCAGCTATAACAAATTACCACAAATTTCGTGGCTTAAAACGACAGAACTGTGTTCTCTTTCAATTCTGCTGGCCAGAAGTCCGAACTGAATCTTAGGGCGCTAAAATCAAGATGTTGGCAGGGCTGGGCGCCTGGGTGGCTCAGTCGTTAAGCGGCTGCCTTCGGCTCAGGTCATGATCTCAGAGTCCTGGGATCGAGTCCCACATCGGGCTCCCTGCTCAGCGGGAAGCCTGCTTCTCCCTCTCCCACTCCCCCTGCTTGTGTTCCTGCTCTCGCTGTCTCTGTCAAATAAATAAATAAAATTAAAAAAAAAAAAAAAAAGATGTTGGCAGGGCTGATTTCTCCTGGGAACTCCAGCTTCTGGTACCTATGGGCATTCCTTGGCCTCTGGCCTCACCACTCCAATTTCTCTGCATCCTTGGTCAGATTGCTGCTCCTCTTCTGTAGCCTAATGTCTCCCTCCCTCTGATGAAGATATTTAAGATTACATTTAGGCCCCACCCATATAAACCCAGGATAATCTCCTATCTCAAAATCTTTAAGTGCCAAGTGCCTTTAACTACCTAAGGTAACACACCAGATAGGTTGTAGGGATTAGGACATGGCCATTCTCCTTTCCACCACAGTGCTGGAGGATAAAGGACAAAGAAGGTATGGGGAGAAGTGAGGGTGACTGTGGCCCCATCACACAGGATCTTGGAAGTCAGAGTAAAGAGCTTGGACTCTTCCATGGGGTAAAGAGGTTTTGAAGGGATCACATTGTATTTGGAAAGGTCACAGTGCCTGCAGTGTAGAGAATTGAGTGGAGCAGGAGGGCAGAGATGGCAGCAGAGACAACCCAGAGGCTTCGGTGACATCACTGTGTGGTGCCAAGAGCATACAAACAGGTGGACACTTAGGATTCAAGCCCAGCAAGACTTGATTCTCAGACACAAATTGTTTATTTATAAATAAAGAAGGATTAGTCTGGCCAACTTGAAATGCATCCAGCATCTTCTGGTTTTCAGTCTTACTCTGATTTACCCAGAAGGGTGGGTGTTTATACATTGGGTGGTCTCAGCCTTAGTTTGAGTATATTCTTGGGAGTAAAGCCAAGGAAGGGGTCGGCTAAGAATTCCAAATTCTGATCTGTAATTCTCAAACTCAGCCATTCCAGATAAAAGGTAAATCTCTATCAACTAAGGACACGTAAGACCACCTACTTTCTGGACAGGCACTCTGGCTTTCAGCACAGAATTGTTCATCACAAAATTCACCCATTTTCCTGACCAACCTTCCTCCCACCCTAGAAGAGGAAGGGGGAGCTCTCTTGGTTACAGACTTTTTTTTTTTAAGATTTTATTTATTTATTTGAGAGAGAGCGAGCGAGCATGAGCAGACTTCTGCAGACCAGGGAGCCCAGCGCGAGACTTGATCCCAGGACCCCGGGATCACAACCTGAGCGGGAGGCAGACTGAGTCTTTTGAACCGACTGAGCCACCCAGGTGCCCCAGACTTTTTTTTTTTTTTAAAGATTTTATTTATTTATTTGCGAGAGAGAGCACAAGCAGGGCGTGGGGGAGGAGCAGAGGGAGAGGGAGAAACAGACTCCCCGCTGAGGAGGGAGCCTGATGCGGGGCTCAATTCCAGGACCTTGAGATCATGACCTGAGCTGAATGCAGATGCTTAACCGACTTGAGCCACCCAGGTGCCCCATTGGTTGTAGACTTTGAAAAACGTGTGTGTGTGTGTTTTCCCAAAAGGACTACCCAAGCTGCTTCTTATTCACCTGGCTCTCTCCTGGGTACATAGGTCTCAGTTGAGTTGATTGAATCAATTTGATAATCTTTTCACTAACCTTTTCATTAACTAGTAAAATTTTCTTTGTTGACATGGCATGGAAGGTTAGCTGAAGCTGGATGTCACAGACCAGAAGGACAGGAACCTGGAGGCAGGAGAGGCTACAGTCTACTCAATGAACTGGCAGGACCCACACTGTAAGTGATGTCCTGTGTCCCAACATGGGAAGAGGAGAGGGAAGGGGAGTAGTTAGGGAGTCAGGCAAGGCCTGATGGTAGCAAACTTGTTTGCAATATTTGTCCTTCAGCCATTGAGATTTTTTTTTTTAAATCTCTTATTAATTTCTCATATACACACTAATTAACTTCCTAAACCCTTCTTCGAGACCAGTTATCTACCTTTTTAGTCTGCCAGTTTTATCTAGTATCAGACACTCCATGATTAGTTACAGTAGGAAAGGCAAATAAATTTCACCTTGTGTGCCTACTTTGTTGATAGTGGTTCCCTAGAATATTCTGCTGAGGATTTTGAGGTATATACCTAGGCATAGGGAGAAAGAGATCAGTGGTTGATTAGCAGTGTCTGCCTTGGACTTAACAAAGAAAAGTTGTAACTTGTATTTGGAATTGCATGTCTGTTTGATTACTTTTTCACATGATCTCTCCTCCTTCACTGTACATATGTATCACTTTATACTTGACATACACACTCCATGGTTTTTGTTTTATTTATTTTAATTCCAGTGTAGTTAACATAATGTTAAATTAGTTTCAGGCGTACGATATAGTGATTCAACAATTCTGTACATTACTCAGTACTCATCAAGATGAGTTTCCTCTTAATCTCCTTTACCTCTTTCCCCTATCCTCCACACTGGGTAACCATCTGTTCTCTATAGTTAAAAGAGTCTGTTTTTTGGTTTGTCTCTTTTCTTTCCTTCGTTTGTTCACATACACTCTATTGTAAGCACTGGATTTTGTACAAAGCAGGTGCTTAGCACAACTCAGTAACTGTTTGTAGAGACACTTGGAGAACTCCAAGATACAATGCCTGGGAGAATCCTCCCTTTATTTGCTTTATCTCTGGGGCTTTTATCTTTGTTTTTGTTTGTTTGTTTTGTTTTGTTTTGTTTTTTCCTGGGGCTTTTATCTTGATACCTTGAGGAAGTGGGGGGGGGGGTCTGTGGACGTTAACTGTTGTTTAAGAACTGCCTCTTTGGCTTCAAGACAGCCATTAGTCACCCTGAGAGCCCCTATCAGGTTCTCACCATATCCCAGGCACTATACTGCTGCTTTAGATAGACTCTTACTTCGAAAATCCTCAGAGCAACCAATGATGTAGGTATTATCATTTTATCTGCCAGAAAGCTTTCTGTTGCAAGAAATGTAAAACCCAACTAAAACTGGCTTAAATGATTAGGGAATTCATGGGTTCGGGCAAGAGGAAGGCCAAAGGCAGTGTGGTGCCAGGGTCGGTTTGATCCACTCCTGAGTCCATTTTACCTCCACTGTATCCTGGCTGTCCATGGAGGCCATTCTTGCTCGAGGTGGTTGGAGTGAGTTGTTATGTGAGGTGAGCAAAGAAAGCTCAAGTAACCTTGCATTTTGGAGGAGAAGCCTAAAGGCACCTGTCCTGTGAACTAGAGGATTGAATGGACTGTGTGTACTCTTCTCAAATGTAGTCTGTGGGTTCTACATCTCAGTATTTTAATTTGTCTCTACTCTCAATCTCAAGAATGCCTGGCAGAAGCATTCTCAGTGTTTCAGTAACATTTCGAACAGGAAGCACAAACAGGCTTTTTGAAAGGCTACCACTCATTCATTCACTTGCTTAGCAAACACTTACTGAGCTTCTACTCTGTACTATGAATGTCATATACTGTGTCTGGTGCTGGGGAAACAGAGCTGAAGCAAACCCATGTAAACCACCGACCTTGACCACAGTGTGGTAAGTACAATCATAGCATGGTGAGCAAAATTCTGTAGAAACCCAACCTTAAATTAGGCCATATAAATGTTAGTCTAGTTCGTTTCTAGTGCATCCGCCATCATTTCTGTTAGAATTCCATTCTTGACTGGAAGTTCTATCGGAGACTTGTCAGTTCGATTGCTTTGGCCATTAGAACAGTTTTGAAATGTTCAGCAATTTTGCCTTTTGCTGAGGCCTGGAACCAGGAACACCATGACAGGGAATTTTTGGTTTGCCGAGCTGGGGCCCTAACACAGTTTAGGCAACCTTACTGCTGTGCCAGCCCCCCCCCCTACTTCCCCCCCACCCCCAATGTCCAATGCATACCTAAGTCACTTTCTGTTTGTAAAGCCTTTTGTTACATAAAATGGAGCTGTTGGGGTTTTTTGGTTTTTTCTTTTGTTTTTCTTTTTTTTTGTACCACAGGAAGAGAGCTGTCTTTGGTTGAGGAAGACCTGGGATACTTGGTCTTGATAGCTTTTGAGCCCCTGTGCTAGAGGACAGAAGGCCAGACATGGAAGGAACTCTCATGAGAAGAGTCACAATACATTGAGCACAAGTGGCTTGGTGTAGGGCTTGGGTCACAAAGGGGTACAGGGTAGGCAAGTCAGGGAGGAGGACTTCTTCCCCTTCTCTGAGTGGAACCCAGCTCTTTGGCACTCTGAGGATTAGAAGTTTGGGAGTATCCAGGATCTGGGAATAGTGACATAGACACTGCCAATCCTATGACAGGTACAGGTAAGCTGTGTGGGCAGCAGGGTGGACATAGGGTGTTTGGTGGTTGACTCATGTCTCTGGATATATATGAGGCACCCTCTTTGGGATTCCCTACTCATTACTGAGGACTTTTTGGGAGGGAGGCTGAGGCCTTGTGATATAAATAGGAGCTTGGGGCCAGTGTAAAATGGGAACTGAAAACAAATGTGACCATGATTGTAATATAATCTCAGCAGCCCCGGACAAAGTAAAGAAGCAGAGCAAAATGTAAGACAAGTGAAGCAATATATTTACAGAGTCAAAGTCCAAAGACCACTTGAGAAACAAGAGCTGTGACCTGAAACCTAAAAAAATGAGATGGAAAAGAATTATTTTTTATTTTACTTTATTTCCTGACTCACCTTGTCTCCAAGTCTTAGTAAGCAACAGTTTCTTCATCTGAAAACTGTGGATAATGATACTTGTCCTGTCTAATTTAAATAGAGAAACAAAAATTGTGTTTAAATTAATATGAAAACAGAAAAGGTATGACCTGTAGGGTTTAAAAGCAATCACATATTGAGTACTCAGTAAAGCCTGCCTGCTTGCTTTTCTCTCTCTCTTTCTTTTTAAATATTTATTTGTTTGAGAGAGAGCGAGCACTGCTTGAGCAGGGGGAGGGGCAGATGGAGAGGGAGAGAATCTCAAGTGGACTTCATATTGGGCTCTTTCTTTTCCTTTCCTTTCTCTTCTTTCTTTCATCTTCTTTTTTTCTTTTTTAAAAGATTTTATTTATTTATTTGACAGAGAGAGACATAGCGAGAGAGGAAACACAAGCAGGGGGAGCGGGAGAAGGAGAAGCAGGCTTCCCACTGAGCATTGAGCCTGATGCGGGCTTGATCCCAGGACCTGGGATCATGACCTGAGCTGAAGGCAGACGCTTAACGACTGAGCCACCCAGGCGCCCCTCTTTCATCTTCTTTTAATAAAAATGTTGGTTAAGGTATGAGTAGTAGGGTTGGATCCCAGGACCTTTCCAACATAACAGAAGCAACTTGCACTGCTCTAGCCATTTCTCTTTTTCTCTCCTGAGACAAGAGCTTCTATTATTATCATTTCCATGTGACAAAGGGGAAATCAGGGTTGGGGGCTTAAATAAGCTGACCCCAGGTCTCAAAAAGAAACAGTAGCAGTTTGAGACTCTGATCTAGAGCTCTTTTAGGAGTTTAGATAGCTCTCACATGACACCAACCCCAATGTCAACAGTAGCTGTACTTTATAGTCCACCGAGGAGCTTTAAAAAATATGCCAAAGATCACTAGTCAGACCAATTAGTATAACAGGTAAGACAACAGACTTAGGAGCCAGATTCCGAGCTTGAATTATGCCTTTGCTACTCAGTAACTGCGTGACCTTGGCAAGGTACTTAACTTCTCTGTGCTTTAGTTTTCTTTTTTGTAAAGTGGGGATAATAACACCATGTTCTCTGTAGGGTCATTCTAAGGATTAAATGAATGAGGCACTTGGAACAGGGTCTGCGGTATGGTAATCGCTACTTAAAGTCCACCAGAGCAAATACTTTGCTTATTAAATAAATGAAGAGAATTGAATGTGGGGGTCCGTCTTTCGTAAGTACTACCCCCCACCCCCGGGATTCTAATGTACCGCCTAGAATTTCAATCTGCGAATGTAGTGCCTCTTTTGGAATTCCGCCTCCTGAAAAGTTGACTTTAACCAATGGGTGAAGGGACCTTCCCCCCCTCCACCCCGACCCCCCGGGAAGATGTTGAGCCCAGAAACCTGTTACCTGGATCTGCAGGGACCAATGGGCGAAGGAACCCGGGGGCGAAGGAACTCTTTCCATACTTTCTGGGAGTTGTAGTTCCCCAAGGGTCTCGTAGGTGCCCGGTGCCCAGCTAGAAACTACAACGTCCATAATGCTGCGCGCCGCGCGCCTTGCCTCTCTCCCGAGTCCCCCGCTCGGCTTCCCAGTACCGCCTCTTGGCGGCGGCAGCAGAGGCACTATGGCCGACGGCGGCGGCCCTCCCGAGGCGCCCAGTCCACGGGGCTCCCCGGGCCGGGTGCCGCGGGTCCCGCGCCCGGTCGGCCCGGGAAGCGGCGGCGGCTGCTGCGGGGAGACCTCGAGGACGCCGGCGCTGGCGCTGCGCTTCGACAAGCCCATCAAGCAGGCCTTTTACAACACGGGAGCCGTGCTGTTCGTGTGCCTGTGTTGCGGCGCTGCCGTGCTCGTCTACTTCATCCTGGAGGCCTTCCTGCGGCCGCTGCTGTGGGCCGTGCTGTGCGGCACCTTCTTGCACCCCTTCAAGAGCTCGCTGACGCGCCTGGGCCGCCACTGGCTGCAGCGCCTGCACCGCGCGCACACGCCCATCGTACTGGCCGCGCTGCTGCTGCCGCTCTGCTTCGCCGACTACGGCGTGGAGGCCCTGGGCGAGCAGGCGCTGCGCCGCCGCCGCCTGCTGCTGCTGCTCGGCGCCGGCGGCCCGCTCCTCTACGGCCTCTACAGCCTCGGCAGCTACCTGGGCGTGCAGGTGCTGCTGGCACACGCCGGCGCGCTCATCTGCCGCGGGCTGGACTACTTCAGCAGCCTGTGGGTGAGTGAGCGGCGGCCCGGCCTCCGTCCGCGGGCCCAGCGGGCACGCGCGCGCCGCACCCCTCACCACACACCCCTGGTTCCCGGGGGTGCCCTCCCGCAGCTCCCCCTCACCAGTGCGGGGACCATCAAAAGTCTCCGCCCTCCTCCCCGGGCAGCTAAGGAACTTGGCCCACTTCCTTCCAAAGAGAGAGCGGGTGTGGCTCGAAAACAGCCTCCTTGTCCCCCGGCCCCATCTGAATACATCCTCTTTGGGGGACGTGTCCCCAGGTTGGGAATCGCAGGTCCGCTCTGCAGGTTGAGTTGAGCATCGGCAGATGGACTTGAATTTACCCTTGGTCAGAGGAGGGGGAGGGTGGTGGTGGCTCCGGCCATCTGGAGGGCCGCAGGAAGGGACCTTACAGATCCTAGTCCAGCTTGTCATTCTGCAGATGGGAGAGGTGACTTTTTTTTTTTTTTTTTTTTTTTTTACCAGGCCACGGCTAGTTAGGGACAAAGAAGGGACTGGTTGACTCAAGTTTCTCAAGTTCTAATCAAAGCGTTCTTCAAAGGCCGGGGCCGCTTCTGAGTTCAGATGATTTCAGTACACTTAGTGAGAGGGACCTGGGCCTGCTCCACCACACTACTTCTTGGGAACCACCTGTGGAGGTACCCCGCCTCCCGCCTGGATTACTTAAGCAGACTGAGTGAAGGAGAGGTAGATTTGTGATTCTTGGATCACCTGAGTTTATTCTTAGAAAATTAGGGAGCTTTTGAATTGGAAGGGATTTCAAAGATAATCTAGTGGCACATTTCCTAACTCAGACTAGATTGCAGACCAATTAATACCCAACTATTTGAGTGAGGACTATTAAAAACAGGTGGATATTTAATGCACAAGAAGACTAATTTGTCAATAAACAGTACCATTTAAAATTTTACTCACTTTTGTCAGTGTTCAGTGCACCTTGACGTCAAGTTGCAAAATAATTCCCCTTATGTGTCAAACAGGCCTTTGACTTGCCAAGGTTATTTGTAGAAGTGATGATCAGGGACGCCTGGGTGGCTCAGTCGGTTGAGCGGCTGCCTTCAGCCCGGGTCATGATCCCAGGGTCCTGGGATCAAGTCCCACATCGGGCTTCTTGCTCAGCTGGGAGCCTGCTTCTCCCTTTCTCTCCCTCTGCTTGTGCTCTGTCAAATAAATAAAATCTTAAAAAAGAAAAAAGAAGTGATGATCAATCCCAGAACTCCTGTATTCTCTTGCTCTATCACTGCTACCTCTCAGTTTCCATTGAAAGGTGATTGAACATGTTGATGGATACTAGGCTTTGTGTAGGGGTTTAAAAGGAATATGATGCAGGCTTTGTCTTCAAGGTGCATATAATTGTATGTAAACATATTCTCATGGAGAAGACACACAACACACGTCATGGGCCAGCAAGGTATTGAGGAGTGCCTCATCCATAATTTTGGGATGCTGCCTGTGTGATCAGACAGACAAGCTTTGGCCTCCAAGTGGCCTGAGCTATTTCAGTTGTGGTAGGAAGGAGGGATGTGGAATGACCTTTGAACTCCGAGGGCCTGCTGGATTGTCAGGTGGGAGAGATCCTGGAGTTAATGTACTTTTTACTGCCAGATGCCTGCCACTTTTCAGGAGAGGCTTCTTAGGCACAGAGAATGTGATTGTTCCAAAGTCAAACAATGTGAAGAGAGCCACGCTTCGCTTTTATGGAGTATGTCACAGCTCCTTTAAAACCCTGTTATTTATACCTTCAGTGCTATTTCTCCTTTATCTTGTTGCACAGTTCACTTGATTGAATGGCTCATATAAGGCAGGATACTGTATGTTGTTAAGAAATATAAATACTATGACTTGATTCTGAGAAATTCAGTCTTGTCAGAGGCAGACACATGTATGGTTTCTGCTGACATTTTGACTGTTGATACTGCAATTTAGTATAAATTATTGTAGGCAAGGCCAAATAGGGTATCCACCAAACTAGGAAATTGGAAAATAAAAGATCGAACATGTGAATAGTGTAATTTCATACTGTAGTGAGAAGTTGAATACATGGGTAAATTGGCAGGGTTAGTGGAAAGTGGGGAATTTCTGCTAGTTACCCTCAGTGAAAAGAGATGAGGAATTTGAGTACCAGTGAAGAAGTGCCTGGAGCTGAATGTATGTAGTTTTGTATGTGTTTTTACAGAGGAGAAACCCTCATTTTTGTATTTTACTTAAATACCCTAATCTGAGTTGTGGATGAGTGGAAGAGAAGTAAGGGCCAATACTGATTTTGCAGCGGGGAGCGGGGGTTAGGGTGGTCAAGTTAATTAATGATTTTTAAAAGGCTTGAAACAGCTGTTTGGCTATAGTGAAGGGCTCCGGAGAAGAAGAGTCGGGGGGAAACAAAGCCATTATAACAGAAACCGTATGAGTTAATTAGTAGTGAGTAGGAGTGGTAGAGGGGGTTAAATTGAACGAGTAGGTCCCCTAGGTTGATCTGAGTTTGAGAGAAATGAGGCTTGCAGTTGTGGTTTCTTGAAGCAGCACTTAGGGGTGGGTGTTTGGATGCGGGGAGAGGTGTACTTGGGAAACAGACAGGGAGTCCTCAGCTCTCAGCCAAAAGGGCTGATTAAGGCTTGACATGAAGTGAAGGAATGTCGGGTGACTGGGCAAGGGGCCCACTCTGTAACTTTCCTGTATCATAGTTCACTGTCGCTGTGGTTCTGTGAGCCCAAGCAGAGCTGCCAGGTATTGAAAAAGAGTCCATGTTTTCTAGACAACTTGTAAATTTGAGCTTGCTGCTGAAGAGGGATGTACATGGGAAAGGCAGGGAGAAAAGTCACATAGCTGACAATTCATATGTTTAAGATCCAACTTTTAAGCATCTATCACGTGCCAGGCGCTGGATTAGGTGCTTTCATGGGTGTTGTCTTATTCTCACGATTATCCTGTGAAGGAGGGAGGAGTTTTGTTGGTGCAAAGATTGATTTAGAGATTGATCTGTTTATTCTGTCAGTAAAAGGTATTCAGCAGACCTATCAGCAGGTGAAGTCCTTTTGTCAAAATTCTGAGTAACCTTTGATAAGGATTTATAAAAGTTTTCCCCCCACTATATTGTGTTTAAATGTTTTAATTTAACTTTTTAAAATAAAAATTGATTTTAATTATTTGGGAAAAAACATGAAAGAGTATCAGGACTGGGCTAACCATAAATGTTTCCCCAAAGACCCTTGGATTCTAGTCATCTAGAAACCTTGGTCATCTCTTTTCTTCTTTTTTTTTTAAGATTTTATTTATTTGACAGAGACACAGCGAGAGAGGGAACACAAGCAGGGGGAGTGGGAGAGGGAGAAGCAGGCTTCCCACTGAGCAGGGAGCCCGATGTGGGGCTCAGCCCCAGGACCCTGGGACCATGACCTGAGCCGAACGCAGACGCTTAACAACTGAGCCACCCAGGCACCCCATCTGCTTTCTTCTTTTATCTTTGTATCTGTTCAGCTATTTCCAAGTGGCTTGGAAATAGTTTTCCTTTGTAGTGGCTTCAGTACCTGTATTTTCCTTTTTTGCGCGTTTTATCCTTCTAGTTCAGTTCCTCTTCACCTCACTTTTGTGTTTCTTCAGTCTCCTAACACTCTGTCCTGCTTACAAGTAAAGACCAGTAATTTATGGTATGAGTAATTCTTTTAAACAGTTACAAATATATTAGAATTTTGTATGGACTTAGTGAGTTCTAAACACTTAAAAAAAAAAATCCCCTGTTGCACCATGCTCACATGTGACACAGTCCTTGGGGCCCTTGGTGTCTTCCATGATGTGGAGTTGTCAAGATGAAACTGAAAAGCTAATACCCACCCCTCCCCCACCCCTTTTCTTTCTTTTTTTTTTTTTTTTTTTTAAAGATTTTATTTATTTATTCACGAGAGACAGAGAGAGAGAGAGAGAGAGGCAGAGGTTGAAGCAGACTTCCCACAGAGCAGGGAGCCCGATGCGGGACTCGATCCCAGGACTCTGGGATCATGACCTGAGCCGAAGGCAGATGCTTAACCATCTGAGCCACCCAGGCGCCCCCCACCCCTTTTCTTTGCTGGGAGTGTTTTGATCTTCCTCTCCGTCTTAGTTCAGACATGTTAGAAAATTTGGAGACCATTTACAGTTTTTGCAGTAGTGATAGATTTGACTTCTCCATGGCCCCTGACCCCACTGTTTCCATTTTACTTTATAAAGAAGTATGAAGTAGGAAGAATAGTGGTTGAAAGGTGAGAAGACTGTAAATTCTATTTATTTATTTATTATTTTTTTGTAAGTAATCTCTACCCCCAACATGGGGCTTGAACTGAGATCAAGAGTCGCTTGCTCTTCTGACTAAGCCGGCCATGCGCCCCGAGACTGTAAATTCTAAACTGAGCTCTGTCAATAACTTGTTTTGTGACCTTGGATTGACCAGGGCTCTTCTCTGAGCTACTCAACTCCAGTTATGTGAAGTGCGGGGTTGGCTTGGATGATTTCTAAGGTTCCTCGCACAGTTCCGAAGTATTTGTCAGTGCTGCTCTAGAGGCTCTTAGGAAGTGCACATTAGTCAGCCAGCCAGGCCCACTCCATCCCACTTCTGAACCCTTCTCTAGGTGTGTTTCTGCTCGTCTGGCATCAGTAAGGAGAAACGTTTCCAGTGCTTAGGTTCTTTCTCAAAGACTTTGATCAAAAAAGATTCTTGACTCTAAGTTGCCACACCGCAAAAGAGAATAGTTTTCAAATTAGAATAAAGCTGTTTTAAAGGAGGATGAAGTACCTGAAGCGAACACTGTACATTTGTGCAATTGGGATTGTACGTTTTCTGTGGTTTTATTCTCTCTGTAAGACTTAGGAAGCTGTTTTGCAAAAACCTGCAACAGAAGCAAGCCAAGTTATTTTTCTGGCTAATGTCCACATGATGATAAATACAACAGTCTAAAAAGCAAAGTCTACTAATGCATTTAATATTTTATTTAATCAGAAAAGCATATGTGGTTAATTAGCCAGATGAAAGGAAATTGGATTGTTTATTAGTTTGCATGTAGTGCTAAATAAATGTTGCCAGTTTTTATGGGGCGTCTTATATGGTATCTGGCGCACAATGGTGCTTTAAAGTAAGTATTGAATGTGTATTTTGAGAAGGATACATTGTTTTAAAGAACATAAATTTGAGAAAGTATGACCTCATATATAAACTGGTTCGTTGATTTATGGCTAGAAGAAAATTCATACTTGAACAGGTTTGCTCAGAGGCTAAACATAGAGACAAATAAAAAAACTCTTAAGGACACACTAGTAGGAATCCATCCTAGAAATTATGTATGAAATCTGAAAGTACAAATCTTTACTTTTGGTCAAGTTATTTTAAAGAATATTTAGCAATTTCAAAAACTGATTCAAGTAAAACATGTTTGTTATGTAAGAATCAGTTTAAGCATCATAGAAGTCTATATGGTAAAGTGAATAATTTCTTTTTTCTGCCACCATTCCCACTGGGTAGATGTTACTATTGTTAACTGATGAATAGCCTTCTAAATTTATTTGTATGCTTATGTGAACATATAAAATATAGGGTTTTTGTTTTACAAAACAGAAATTGGTAACATAAATATAAAATTTTGCACCTTGCTCTTTATCATTGTATTGCAGACATCTTTCCTTGTTAGCACTTACAGATAAAATTCTTTCTTTTTAGTACTGTAGTATAAAAAACTTTTTTTCAGATGTTTTAGAAAGTGTTCCTATCAGATTGTTGTAGCTCACAATTTGTATTAGGATAATCTGATAAATATTTTTTTAAACATTGGTAATTTGTATAATATGGCTTAATAAAAAAAAATCTCAAGTGCTTACAAATGGTCATACTTTTTGAGCTAATAATATTCTGTGACTCTTTTCTGAGGAGACACTTGAGAATATTGAAAAAAAAATCCATAGCCAAAAGAGTTTTTTTTAAGTTAAAAAACATTTGCTATTTATAAATATAATAATCTTAGAAAATTCAGCACTTGAAGAAAAACAGAAAGAAGCAAATTACCCCCTGAAATCCAACCATCCAGAGATAATATTTTTAAATATTTTGGCAAGTGTATTTTCACCATTATAAATTTATACGTGTATGCATTTATACTGTCATTGAATGTGGATATTCATCACGTCTCTGAAAGCCTGAATAATTATTCCAGTTTTTCGAGGTACCGTTATTTAAAGAGTCCCTTATAAAATGACACATAGGTTGTTATTAATTTTTTAATATTTTATGCTGCCATGGTGAACATTTTCATATCTCTCTGCGCAGTCTGTAGTGCTTCTGTAAACCAAGTTTAGAAGTGGAATTGGGGAGTGTATTTAATAAGTGGTCATTTTATTTTTTATTTTTATTTATGTTTTTGAAAGATTGTGAGCAGCAGTGGGGGAGGGGCAGAGGGAGAGAATCTTTTTTTTTAAAGATTTTATTTATTTATTTGACAGAGAGAGACACAGCGAGAGAGGGAACACAAGCAGGGGGAGTGGGAGAGGGAGAAGCAGGCTTCCCGCGGAGCAGGGAACCCGATGCGGGGCTTGATCCCAGGACCCTGGGACCATGACCTGAGCCGAAGGCAGACGTGTAACGACTGAGCCACCCAGGCGCCCAGAGGGAGAGAATCTTAAGCAGGCTCCATGTGCCCAGTGCCCAGCCTGATGACCCTGAGATCCTGAGATCACGACCTGAGCCGAAATCAAGACTCAGGCGCATAACCGACTGAGCCACCCAGGCGCCCTTAATAAGTGGTTATTTTAAACTGAAATGAGGTTATCCATGAGTTTTAGGTTTACTAGGTGAAAATATGTGCTTCTCTTTAGACCATGCTTTTCCCTTAAAAAATCTGAAATATGAAGTCTTTTCTCTCCCTGTAGGTGATACTGATTCCTTATGAGTCCAGGTAAGAACGAGAAACTTAATGGAGATCAGTTTAAAAACATAGGCTTAAAGTCTGAAAGGATATGTCTTTTGTGATCCTCTAGGTCAGCTTCTCACTGAGAGCAGACTCTCCTGCTTTGTCATCCCTGACAGCTTTTGCTCAAATAAAACATTCCATTTTTAGACAGCTGTAGTTTGTTAGAAAAATTTATTCTCATATTGAGCTGAAATGTGCTGCTTCCTAATTCCCACGTATTTTTCCTACTCTCAGGACCACAGGCAATTAAGGCGAATGCCTCTCCCAGAAGACATTTCCCCAGCTATTTGAAGATAGTTATCAAACCTTGATATTTCCTCCTTTTTTCTAAGCTAAGCAGTTTTTTCTCCCCCATCTATATTTGTATCTCCTATGTTGTGATTTCTATTTCCTTTCCCAGTCTGAATTTTATTGCTGTGGTTCGATAGTGCAAACGTCACTGAAACAATCATTTCCCCTGATATGAGCATTGTTAATAGGCACTCACACCACTTATACTCCTGACTCACACTGAACTGGAGATTAGCTTAGCTGTCCTCTTCCCATTCAGTACTTGTGCAGTTGAGTTTTGAACCTAAGAGCAGATTTTTGTATCTTTCTATTAAATTTAGTCTTATGAGCCGTTTTCTAGCTTCAGCATATTATTTTGAATCATTATAGCCATCTCAGTTTTTATTGACTCTTCCCAGTTTTGTGTAATCTCTGAGTTCAATTAATAAGCCTTCTAGTCTCTTACCTGAATTACTGACTAAATGTTTCATGGGGTGGGGCTGATCACCCCTGTATGGCATACCCACTGAAGACCACCATTTGCTGAGGATCATTTTCTATTTCAACAATTTGTAGTTGCCAAAACAGACTTTTTATTTTTGCTTGTGAATACTGGAGCAGCTTTTCATCTTTATTTTTTTAGCACCACCCTTCTTTCCTCTCACAGTTAAGAAAGCAGACTGTGGATCCAGATTCCTGGGTTCTAATCCTGGCTGTGTCACTTTTTAGCTATGTGACCTTGAGCAGGTCACTCCCCCAAAGTCCCAGTTTCTTTCATCTGTAAAATGGGGATGGTAATAATACTTATTTCCTGGGGTTATGAGGATTTAATGAGTTCATATATATAAAGCATTAGAACAGAGTCTGGTCTGTAGTAAGTGTTATGTAAGTGTACCATTATTATACTCAAGGTTTTGTTTTGAGTTCTACAGCCCTACCTCAGATTCTCTGAATTCGCAGGTTAAATTTGTGTGGTTCTGCAGGCTTGAACTGTTTTGAAGCAGCTGTGGTCTCACTTCCCATGTGCTCATATATCTGGGGCTTAAGACCTCTTGATATTTATGGAGTTGCTTGAAGAAGAGTATTTTTTTTTTTAAGATTTTATTTATTTATTTGACAGAGAGACAGCGAGGGAACACAGTAGGGGGAGTGGGAGAGAAGAGGAAAACCTATACACATGCCATTTAGCACCACCACCTTCATCTTATCTGTGTTGTATCCACAGCTCTCATGCTATATAGATGTGTGCAGATTTTGTATAATTATATGTTTATTTTCATGTGTATATATTTACAACTGTGTCTATATTTCATTTTAAGATCTGGACGTTGGTAGTTGGCTATGTGTTGACTGTTTCATTCAAGTGGAATGCAAGCACTGAACGCTACTTGAGAGCAGTTTCAATTCCTGTCTGGATTATATTGCTTTTTCATTTAGGTGGGTCCCTTTTTCTAAGAAAGTCTAGATTAAGATCAGCAGAGGCTGATCACGTGAATTCAAGTGAATTTTTTTTGTAGTGTTGTATGCTGCATTTAACATTCTGTAAAATCTTTAGAAATTGTGCTTTAATCCTTCTTTAATCTTTAATACAAATGTTATGCTTTAACATGTCTTTTAATGATATTGAATGTTCATTTTCAAAAGGTCCTTTAAAAATAAATATATCTTAAAAAGTAGAGCACCCTTAGACTGTCATGGCCACTTCTGAGTGTCAGACTTAAGGAGGATATAGATAAGCAGTCAACTGTGTGAGCAATAGTTACGGAACCAGAGGTATTTACTCAGGATGAGAGAAGGGGACTGGGCTCCATGGGTGGAGGGAAGGAGGAGATAAAATATGGAAGCCTGTTGCAAATATTTTAAGGACTATGATGTGAAAGAGTGGTTTAAACAGATCTCTGTAACCATGAGGGAGAGATGTCAGAGCAACGAGTAGCTTCAGGGAGACAAATCTGTTCAATGTCAGGACGATCTTTGTCAGCAGCTTCAAGTAATGAGTTCTCTTTACTGTTAGCTGGGTGGCTGCTGGGAGATTGCAGAGTGATTTTTTTTTTTCAGGGACTCTTTTATCTCCAAGTCTTAAGCTTATGGAAACATTAGGTTCTAATAAATACAAAATTCAGTAATCTAGAGCAGTAGTTAGCCTATTTAAAGTAGTTTTTAGAGCTCCTTATTGTTAAAAACCAGAGTTTTCCATGCTTAACCTACTGAGCCACCACGACCTGAGCTGAAGGCAGATGCTTAACCTACTGAGCCACCCAGGCGCCCCAATATCTTTTTCTCTTAATGTAGGCACTTATCACTCTAAAGGTCTTTGCTTAGAGTCTGATGTGGAACAAAACATTAACAAAACATTACTTTCTAGCTTTGCTGATTTGGAATCCTAAGGAGTATGTTATATGTTAGCAAGATCCCCTGATGTCTGATGTGACTCATTTTGAATTTGGGGAAAGCAGCGGAGGGAAATAGGCAGTCCAGGGGGCTCTAGATCAACTCAGGGAAACGCAAATGGCTACAGGTAGGGACGAAAAATGTTAGCATTTTTGCCCTATACACTGAGGATACACTGAAGCTTTTTGCAGTGCCCCTTTGGGCCATTTCACCCTTTCTTGAGAGATGGGAGTTCACACCCAGTGGTATTTTCAGGAAATGAAGTCGTGACTTTAGGTTCTGTGCCTGATGCAGGTCACTTTGGGGTTAAGCGAAAGGCTTGAGTTCAGGATTGTTTTAAATGCTGGTGTGCCTTAGAACAGACTTGATTCCTCAGGTGATAGAAGCCCATTCAGGGTAGGCTGGCACATACCCAGTCCTTTAGAACAGGGGCCTCAGAGCAGGGCTGGATTTAACTGAGAGGAGTCCTGAACTGAGATTTCATCTGTCTTATGGCCTTTAAAAGAATTTGTTTTCCCTGTGAAATAATTTTGTTAATGACATCTATGCCAAATTGTTCTGTCAGTCTACTGAGTCTTTTTTTTTTTTAATCTAACCTTTACCTTCAGATACTGTTGCTAAGAATAAACTGAATCTTTTAAAGACAAGTGCTAGATTTTTATTTAACTAAAAATGTTAACTCTTAATAATTTTCAGCATCCCTGGCTGGCTCATGGAGAATTCCAGTGTTCCTGGTTATTGTTTTCCTGATGTCTGTGGGCACGCTGTATGAGAAACAGAATGGAAAAGAGTCTTCTGGTAAGAAATAGGGCATTCTATTAATATTACTTTAAAGAAGTATTTGAGAAAGTAGCTTTATTTAAAAAACATGCAATGATGAAAGTGCTTTAAATCTGTTTTAAAATCTGTGGTATTTTCTGAACAGAAGATAAACATGTTTAAAATATTTTAGGTTTTAAGACTGTGCCCCACTCTCCCCCCTTTTTTCATTTTTTAAGGGTATAATTCATATAAAATTAACCATTAACTTTTTAAAGGTGGATTTAGTCCATTTGCAACCACTACTTCCATCTAGTTTTAGGACATTTTAAAAGGAAAGGCTATACCCGTTAAGCAGCTAGCCATAAAGTTATTTATTTGCGTTTTTCCTTCCTTCCTTCCTTTCCTTCCTTTCCTTCCTTTCCTTCCTTCCTTCCTATTTTATTTATTTATTTGAGAGAGAGAGAGAGAGCCTGAGCAGGGGAAGGGCAGAGGGAGAAGCAGACTCCCTGCTGACCGGGGAGCCCAATGTGCGGTCCTGGGATCATGACCTTAGGCAGACGCTTAACCTGCTGAGCCACCCAGGTGCCCCAATATGTTTTTTCTTAATGTAGGCACTTACCACTCTAAACTGTCCTCTTAGAACTGCTTTTCCATCCCATAAATTTCATTTGTTGTGTTTTCATTTTCTTTGGGTCGAGATACTCTTTGATTTCTTCTTTGACGCATTGGTTAATCAGAATTGTATTGTTTAATTTCCACATCTTTATGAGTTTTCTAATTTTTTTGTTGCTTGTTCTTTTGGTGTCCTATGTAAAAATACCATTGCCAAATTCAAGATTGATCTTGGGTCCTGCAACTTTGCTGAATTTATTCATAAGCTTTAATAGTTTTTTGTGGCTTCTGTAGGATCATGCATATATAAGATCATGTCATCTGTGAAAAGAGATAGTTTTACTTCTTTCTAATTTGGATGCCCCCCCCCCCCTTTTTTTTTGCCTGGCTGCTCTGGCTGGAACTTCCAGTACCAAGCTGAATATATCATTTTCTCCTAAAGAATATTTTTGAAATGCCCTGGTTGCAAGTGATTTATATCCAGAAACAGTTTGTTAAAGACACAGGTTTCTAATGAGTTGTAAGGTGAGGCGTGGGGTGGCCAGATACTAACGGATCATCAGAGTGGACGTCTCCTCATCCGTCCCTGTGGAGACCGCTGTGACTGGAAAGGTGGGTCTGAGCAGCACACAACTTTACTGCAACTGACATTCGTTCCTTCTTTCTGAGGGCTATACATGAAGTAAAAGCAAATTACTAATCGCAGCAGATTTTTCAAAAAGAATTAATTTCTTCAGTATTTTGTTGTTGTTAAGTTGGAGAAATGAACAAAAAGAAAATAAAAATCATTCAAAACTCCACTGTCCACCTAAACATTAACTAGTGCCTTAAGACTTGTGTGCCTTCAGGCTTTAAAACACAAGAAAATTGGCTGATAGTGAATGTTCTCTTTTGTAATCGACATTTTAAACTTTATGTCATGAGCACCTTTCTGTGTCCGGTATACTTCTACATTATTCTCAGTCTCTTCATTTTATGCTAATCGCAAGGCTATTTGTGGTGTTTTGTACTGCTACCTCATAGTTTTTGTCTTTGTTTTTTAATTAAATTGCTCTTTGGTTATTATTTTGCTTGGAAACCTTCTCTCTCTGATAGTGGAAAATAGGAAAGATTTTATTTTGCTCTCTTTCTGGGTTTTCTTTGCTCAACCTGTCTTCCTGGTCACAATCTGTTAGACTCTGTGGTTTTGTATCAGCCCAGTAGACGTGAACTTCCTGTTTCGACAGCTATTGTGGAAAGCTTAGTGGTCTAAGCTTTCCACAATAGCTGTCTTGTTCCTCTTGGTAGCTTTATCTCCTCTCCCCCAGCCCCCCACCCCTTTTTTGCTCATAGTGACAATTCAGATAACTCAGCTTATCCCTCACCCTTCACCCCAGGACGGTTTTCTTTTTTTTGTTCATCTGGAAAGTCCTCTCTTTCTTTTCTTTAATTTTTTTTCAAGATATATTTGACATACAGCATTGTATCAGTTTCAGGTATACAACAATGATTTGATGTTCGATCAGTACCTTGCAAAGTGATTATAAGAAGTCTAGTTAACATCTGTCACCTTATGTATGTACAAACAAGTTTTTTTTTTTACTTGTGATGAGAACTTTCTCTTTTGGCAACTCTCAAATACGCAGTACAGTCTTATTAGCTTTAGACACCATGCTGTACGTGACATCTCTATGATTTATTTTGTAATGAAGTTTGTACCTTTTGATCCCCTTCACCCATTTTTTCTATCTCCTACCCCCAGCTCTGACAACCACCAATCTATTCTCTGTATCTGTGAGCTTGGTGTGCGTTTGTGTGTGTGTGTGTGTGTGTGTTTAAGTTTCCACATATAAGTGAGATCATATGGTATTTGTCTTTCTCTGAGTTATTTCACTTAGCATAATGCCCTGAAGGTCCATCCATACTGTTGCAAATGGCAAGATTTCTTCTTCTTCTTCCCCTCCTCCCTCCCCTCTCCCCTCCCTTCCCCTTCCTCCTTTTGTGTACACATACCACATTTTCTTTATCCATTCATCCATTGATGGACACAGGTTTTTTCCATATCTTGGCGATTGTAAGTAATGCTGTAATGTACATGGGGGCATATAAATCTTTTCCAGTTAGTGTTTTTGTTTTCTTTGGATAAATACACTGAAGTGGAATTGCTGGATCCTATGGTAGTTCTATTTTTAATTTCTTAAGGACAGTGTTCTCTTCTTGACTGCTTTTGTCCAGGGCTAAGTAAGTATGTTGCTGCAAGTATATGAATGATGTAGGTTAAAATGGATTTCAGATGGGTTTTCTCTTGGGTGTAAATTCTAGTCAGCTATGGGGCGCCTGGACAACACAGTCGGTTAAGCCTCTGACTCTTGGTTTTGGCTCAGGTCATGATCTCAGGGTTGTGAGATTGAGTCTTGTGGTGGCTCTGTGCTGAGCGCAGAGTCTGATAAAGTTTCTCTCACCCTCTCCCTTTGCCCCTCCCCGCCTTGCTTGTTCTCTCTCTCTCAAGTAAGTCTTAAAAAAAAATTCTAGTCAGCTGGTGATGGCAGCTGAGGGAGCTGTGCAGTTGGGATTCTAAGACCAATTTTTGAGCTGTGGGAGAAAGAAGGCCATATTTGATTATTATCATTATTATTTTTCATGTTCGATTATTATTATCAGCGATAAACCCAGCATAGTGATGTGCTGGCATGCCAGCCAGATTTCTGGTATTTGTATTCTAGACTATTACAAGGAAGGAAATCACAGGGACACAGAATACATGTTGAGA
The DNA here is from genome assembly GCF_004348235.1 of Phoca vitulina. NCBI lineage: Eukaryota > Metazoa > Chordata > Mammalia > Carnivora > Phocidae > Phoca > Phoca vitulina. Next base: position 10,319,001 of record NW_022589724.1, on the reverse strand, counting down.
ACAGATTTGGAAATGTTGTTTTTTGTTTTGTTTTGTTTTGTTTACTCTCATTCCAGTCTATTTCAGAATTTTTTTTTTTTTTTAAAGATTTATTTATTTTGTAGAGAGAGAGACAGAGAGAGTGCAGGGAGGGGCAGAGGGAGAGGGAGAGAGAATCTCAAGCAGACTCCCCACTGAGCTCGGAGTTCTACCTGGGGCTAGATCCCTAAACCGTGAGATCATCACCTGAGCCAAAACCAAGAGTCAGGCACTCAACCGACTGAGCCACCCGGGCTCCCCTAGAATAGATTATTCTTGATCTAGAGTCCTTTTACAGATTTCTAGTCTAGATAATCTTCATCATAAAATAGGCCTTTTAAACACTTTTTTCCCCTAAATTTCTGAGTCTTCTTGCCCCTAGAACCTTGTTTCTTTTAGGCATCGGAACTCAACCCATCTAGTCCATATCAGGACAGCCTTTCCCTTTTATTATAGTCAGTTCTGTCCTGAGATGTCACTCTAATATACTTAGGCCCAGGAAGGCTTAAATGCACTGCTGTGGCAATGTGTGCATTTATTCCTTATCATTTCCAGTGTCCCATTGGAGGATGTGTCTGATAGTCAACTGTGTAGGCATCTTTCTCTGTGTCTTCTGAGCTTTGACTCTTGCTGTTGTAGGAGCTTTTAGGGTGTATGGTTCACTGGATTCACAGGATAAATCCTTTGGATCAAAGCATGAAGGCTGTTTAGTTCCTAGATCTGGAAAACTCTTCTTGTGGATCATCATGGAGTTAGTTTCAGTGGTTCCTTCTGAACCCAGGGGCCTTACTCAATGGTTTTCTCTTAGACCTTGGGAACTCTTACTTGGCATTTTCTGGAACTCCAAGATAATGGAGGGAAAAAGTGTTAAGTGTGTACTGTGTTTTAAAATGTACTTTTTAAATCCATAAATAATCCCCAACCCCTCCCCGCCAAAAAAACCCTTGTAAAGTAGATATGTCCATTTTGCTGATGAAGGCATTTAATTTCAGAGTTTAAGTAACTTGCCCCCACAGGCGACTGGTAGAGCTAAGATTTAAAACTTAGGGTCCTTGACCCTGAGCCTGGTGTTCTTCCCCTTTACCAGGCTCTTTGAACAAGCATCAGTCATCCTGAAAAGGGAGTGACTGCTGATCTCTCTTGTACTCAGTTGTAGTTGTGAGCTCCTCAGTCTTACCTGTGGGCCCCGTTGGCCTACCACAAGTTCAGGAACTAGCTTCTGTGCCTCCTGGATCATGTCTCATTTGGTAGAAACCTGGAATCCAGCTTCAGAGTGTGCCCTTGGCTTGTGAGGAAAGAACACTCACATTGTTAATAATAGCAACATGAGGGGCGCCTGGGTGGCTCAGCCGCTAAGCGTCTGCCTTCGGCTCAGGTCATGATCCCGGGGTCCTGGGATCGAGCCCCGCATCGGGCTCCCTGCTCAGCGGGAAGCCTGCTTCTCCCTCTCCCACTCCCCCTGCTTGTGTTCCCTCTCTCGCTGTGTCTCTGTCAAAATAAATAAATAAAATCTTAAAAAAAAAAAAAAAAATAATAGCAACATGAGTGAGGCCCTGCTGGGCTCTTTAAACATGCTATCTTATTTAATTTTCTTAATAATCCAGTGGGGTTGGTACTTATTTAATTAATTAATTAATTAATTAATTAATTTATTTATTTATTTATTAGATTTTATTTATTAATTTGACAGAGAGAGACACAGTGAGAGAGGGAACATAAGCAGGGGGAGTGGGAGAGGGAGAAGCAGGTTTCCCGCTGAGCAGGGAGCCCAATGCAGGGCTCAATCCAGGACCCTGGGACCATGACTTGAGCTGAAGGCAGACACTTAATGACTGAGCCACTCAGGTGCCCTGGTTGGTACTTATTTTACAGGTGAAGAAACGTAGACACAGAAAGCCATTTACTCTGAGTAAATTTACACTTGAAAGTGCTTTTTCAAAAGCTAGGCAAACAAGCACCAGATGTACCTTTGATAACCTGGACACCCAGTCTGACAAGTAAGGGCAAGTACAGTTGGGTCTGTTCCTCCAAATATTGGTGATTGTTTATAAATGATCAGAAATACCTTGCAGGGAAGGTGTTAGGAATACCTTAGGAAGGTGTTAGGAAGGTATCAGAAATACCTAAGCAGGGAAGGCTTAGTAGTTGCCTTAATCATTTTGGGGTAACATGTAATATGAGTGAACAAGTTTGGTCCAGTTGAGCCCAAACTGGAAAAAGAAAAGGAATAAACTAAATTTCTTACTGCTCATCTGTCACTGCCCGGTCTGACACAGTCATTTAAAGAGGCCTAGAGAAACTCCTACTGGTCCATATCCAAGCCCTTGCTACTGACCAGTAGTATAATGAAGTGATACTAGAAGCCATTGAGAGGGAGGCATATTTTCCACATTATTGATGGAAACAAGCCTTCTTCAAAGGGAACTTTGCATGCTGGGGAGATTTTACTTGGTCTGTGGTAGAGCCCCCTTCCAGTAAGCATCCTTGGATGTATTTCTGGCATCTGCCACTATCACTGTCAACGAGCACTAAGTAGATCGAGTATCTCCTTCTTTAGACTGTTCTCGAAATATATCATCCTCTGAGTATTAGAAACACTGTTCTGCCCGTTGTTGCGCTAGCCATGTTAACAGATACTGTCCAAACATGTGATTGGTGTCTTATGTGCCAGACCGTGAGTTTCCATCCCCTGGTGCTAGGCTGCTAATGTTAGTGTCCTGCTTGCTTGGCCTTGTGTTAGGTCCCTGTTATTTGGGCCTCCACTTGACGCTGGCCCTGTCCCTGGGTAGATTGATACTTGAAACCTTGGATGCTCTTTCCTTTTTTTGTTTATGGTTCTGAGGTCCCAAGATTATGTGCCCTTGTCTGTGTGCCTATTTTTAGCTGGGGTTTCTTTTCGAGTACCGTGACTTTGCCTAGATTCTCTGTCCTGGCGTTCTTGTGTTTTTAGTTCATCATTTCTGCCAGAACCCTTGGGGTTTTTGAAGTGATGATTTCACTAAAGCAGAAATCGTTAAAGTGCCTGTTTGATGAATAAGAGCAGTCGTCACATCTTACATCCATGATTTTCAGGTACTCTGGATTTTCCCTGTGTGCTACTCTTTTCATTCCTTTGCAATGTTTCAGGCACTCTAAAAATTTGTCGAATTGTTTGTGTATCAACGAGGATGATATTGCATAGTTTTCATTGATTTAACTATGATTCACTGAATATTTACTGCATTATTTTAGTGACATCAGCAAGTTGGAGAGTCTTTAAGCGATAATTGTGAAGGTTTAATTTACTGGCCTTTTCCTTGAGTCTGTCATGCCTACTGGATGCAAGATATTTCGCATAACTCTGTGGGGAGATCTAAAAATGTGGCTGAGGACATAAGATCTAGGAAAATGGCTATACAATGAAGTAGAAAGGGGATGAGAAGCACAGACAAATAGTACAGGAGTGCTAGTGGCTTATGCTCATAGTTTATACTATCAAAGCCAGTGGTTTTGAAATAGCTAACATTTATTGAGCAAGCCCTTCATACCAGGCATTGTTCTGATTATTTCATATGTATTGTTTCACTTAAATGTCACATGAAATAGGATTTTATATAAGTCCGATACATGAGGATTTTAAGTAACTTGCCCATGGCCGTCTAGCTAGTAAGGAATAGACCTGGGATTTGAACCTGGACGGTCTTGTTTCCTCCCCTGTGCTCCCAGCCACTGGGTTGCACGGATTGTACTGCCTGGGTGCCTAGTAAGTATGAGATGCTCCGTTCTCCCTCTGCATCCTTGCATCTCTTCGCTCTTCTCATTGTACCATACGTCCTGGCCTTATTGGACTTCTTAGAGTTCTTTGAACAGGACACTCTGCTTTTCCTTGCCTTTGTGTCTTTACACCTGCTTTTTTTGTCTTTTGGGAAACCTTTTCTCCCTCTGCCTTCTGAGATACCAGCCTCTTCCTCTCCAAGACAGACTTGCTGTGTCTTTTTTTTTTTAATCTGGATAACATATTTAAATGGATTAAAAGAGTGGCATCTTTTACCATTCTTGTCAGGTAGCACCTTTGGAAGTCCTTCCCTGACCTCCCAAGCATGGATTAGGTTTCCATTTTCTGTGCTCCTCAAATATGCTACACTTGTGTTTACATTAGCTCCTAATGTACTGAATCGTAACTGATCATCTAAATATCAGACTGAGCTTGGGACTTGGCTCTCAGCGTCTTATCTCAGCATGTAGCCTAGTCACCTGTTTGGTCAATGAGGATTTAATGGGAGTTGAGAAATATAAGTCAAACTGCAGCCGAACTGAAAATCCATAATTAAGGAGCTGTAACATCATTACTGCGGAGCGACTTAATACAAGGGACTTATTTTTCAGAATCTCTCAAAGATGAGTCACTATTTGATTAAATTACTTGTGAAGAGGCGGGTTTAATAATTTAGGACCCTTGACTAGTCTTTAATCTTACATAAGGGAGAATACTTTGTTTGCATTCTGACTGGAGGTCTTTTTCTGTCTCTGCTGTGCTGTCCCAGGCCATTAGTCATCAGGCATTCCCATCCTCTTTCTGGAGTGGAGCCTAAGAAACCTCTCTTGGGTGCACAGAAAGCTAAGTCCTGTCTTGTCTCCGGTGTAATCAGTTTTTGAAAATTCTGTCTGGAAGTCTAAAAAAGCATGTTAATATGTTCAGATCTTCCTCCGTTTCCCCTCCATGGTTGTCAATATGGTATTCCCTTGTGGTTATCTGTATAACCATAATCTGGAAACTTGGGGCTTACCTTTGACCCTTAATCTCTTTCATTCCCTTCATGGGTTCATCATCACGTCTGGTCCACTTTGACTACTCCCTGCCTCTTCAGTGTGGCCACTTTTCCGACACCTCCCCTGCTAGCTGCTGCAGACCACACTATCATCATGTCTTGCCTGTAGTATTGCCGTTAACTTCTCTCCCTGTACCCATTCTTGGTCCCCTCCAATCTGCTCTTGACCAGACAGCAAGAGTCATCTTTTTATATCTCAAAACTGTTCATTTATTTATAAACCAGGCAGCTGGGTGTGCTCCTGAAGGGGCAACATGAGAGATCCTTGCAGTGATGAACCTGTCCTGTATCTTGTGTCCATGATGATAATCCTGATCACAGTACTGTGCCTCAGTGTGGCAAGATGTTACCACTAGGGGAAACTGCGTAAAGGGTAGACAAGGTCTCTCTGTCCTCATTTCTTAAAATTGCATGTAAAGCTACAATTATCTCAACATTTCAGTAGAAATATTATCACCCTGTTTAAAATTCTTCACTACTTTCCTACTCCTTTCAGAATAAAGCCTAAAGTACTTACTTTGATCTTCTGTGACGTGCATCATCTGACTCACCATGTCCAGCCTGGTTTATTAGATACCGGTTTCCTGCTAGCTGTGATCCGGACACACTGACCCTCTTACACTATCTTTAACATGCTAGTGTCTTCACTTACAGCCTTCCTACTCACTTCCTTCTGCCCAAAATACTGTTCTTTACATTCTCTTGATGAATTCCTTCTCATCCTTTGTATATCAGCTTCATTTTCTTTTCTTTTTTTGGCATTTTATTTTATTTTAATTTAAATTCAATTTAATTAACTTAGTGTATTATTAGTTTCAGTGGTAGAATTTAGTGATTCATCAGTTGCATATAACACCCAATGCTCATTCCATCAAGTGCTCTCCTTAATGCCCATCACCCAGATACCCCACCCCCCCCCACCCATCTCCCCTCTAGCAACCGTCAGTGTGTTTCCTGTGGTTAAGAGTTTCTTATGGCTTGTCTCCCTCTCTGTTTCTGTCTTATTTTTCCTTCCCTTCCCCTGTGTTCATCTCTTTTGTTTCTTAAATTCCACATGAGTGAAATCATGTATTTGTCTTTCTCTGACTTATTTTGCTTAGCATAATACCCTCTAGTTCTGTCTACGTCATTGCAAATGGCAAAATTTCATTCTTTTTGATGGCTGAGTAATCTTCCTCTGTGTGTGCGTGTGTATGTATACACACACTATATATATATATCCCACATCTTCTTTATCCATTCATCTGTTGATGGACATTTGGGCTCTTTCCATATTTTGGCTATTGTGGACATTGCTGCTATAAACATTGGGGTGCATGTGCCCCTTCAAATCACTATGTTTGTATCCTTTGGATAACTACCTAATAATGCAATAGCTGGGTCCTATAGTAGCTCTATTTTTAACTTTTCCAGAGTGGCTGCACCAGTCTGCATGCCACCAGCAGTGTAAGATGGTTCTTCTTTCTCCGCATCCTCACCAACATCTGTCGTTTTCCTGAGTTGTTAATTTTAGCCCTTCTGACAGGTGTGAGGTGGCATCTCATTGTGGTTTTGATTTGTATTTCCCTGATGCTGAGTGATGTGGAGCGTTTTTTCATGTGTCTGTTGGCCATTTGTATGTTGTCTTTGGAGAAATGTCCACGTCTTCTGCCCATTTCTTGACTGGATTATTTGTTTTTTGGGTGTAAGTTCTTTATAGATTTTGGATACTAGCCCTTTATCTGATAAGACATTTGCAAATATCTTCTCCCATTCCATAGGTTGCCTTTTAGTTTTGTCAACTATTTCCTTTGCTGTGCAAAAGCTTTTTATCTTGATGAAGTCCTAGTAGTTCATTTTTGCTTTTGTTTCCCTTGCCTTTGGTGATGTGTCTAGCAAGAAATTGCTGCAGCCGAGGTCAAAGAGGTTGCTGCCCATGTTCTCCTCTGGGATTTTGATGGATTCTTGTCTCACATTTAGGTCTTTCATCCATTTTGAGTATATTTTTGTGTATGGTGTAAGGAAATGGTCCAGTTTCATTCTTCTCCATGTGGCTGTCCAATTTTCCCAACACTATTTGTTGAAGAGACTGTCTTTTTTCTATTGGATATTCTTTCTGCTCTGTTGAAGATTAGTTGACCATAGAGTTGAGGGTCCATTTCTGGGTTCTCTATTCTGTTCCATTGATCTATGTGTCTGTTTTTGTGCCAGTACCATACTGTCTTGATGATTATAGCTTTGTAATATAGCTTGAAATCTGGAATTGTGATGCCTCCAGTTTTGATTTTCTTTTTCAACATTCCTTTGGCTATTCGGGGTCTTTTTTGGTTTCATACAAATTTTAGGGTTCTTCGTTCCAGCTCTGTGAGAAGAGTTGATGGTATTTTGATAGAGATTGCATTGAATGTGTAAATTGCTCTGGGTAGCATAGACATTTTAACGGTATTTGTTCTTCCAATCCGTGGGCATGGAATGTTTTTCCATTTCTTTTTGTCTTCCTCAATTTCTTTCATGAGTGTTCTATACAGAGTACAGATCCTTTACCTCGTTGGTTAGGTGTATTCCTAGGTATCTTACGGTTTTTGGTGCAATTGTAAATGGGGTCAATTCCTTGAATTCTCTTTCTTCTGCCTCATTGTTAGTGTATAGAAATGCGACTAACTTCTGTGCATTGATTTTATATCCTGTGACTTTGCTGATTTCCTGTATCAGTTCTGGCAATTTTTTGGTGGAGTCCTTTGGGTTTTCTACATAGAGAATCATGTCATCTGTGGAGTGAGAGTTTGACTTCTTCTTTGCCAATTTGTATGCCTTTTATTTCTTTTTGTTGTCTGATTCTCAGCTTCATTTTCATTTCTTGAAGAGAAGCTATTCCTGATTCTCCAGACTAAGTCAGGTTTTTTCTGTTAGGAGTTCATAAGATAGTATGTTTCCCTTATAGCAGTCACTATAGTTTGTATGCATTCACATTTGTGTGGGTTTTTTTTTTTTTTAGTTTTTTATTTTTAAGTAATGTGTACACCCAGTATGGGGCTCAAACTCACAACCCCGAGATTAAGAGTAGCACACATGCTCTCTATCAAGTGAGCCAGCCAGGTGCCCCTCTTTTTTTTTTTTCTTTAAGGTGAATTAACAAATTATTCCCTAAGTATGATAAGAATTTTTTTTTTCCATGTGGTTCTTTAATTCGTATCTGTCTCTTCCACTAAACTCCATGGGGGCAGAGTCTGTGTCTTTATCCCTAGCATTCAATACAGTGAGTAATGAGAACATGTGAGACATGAAAGACAGTGTCTTTCTTTCTTTCTTTTTTTTTTTTAAGATTTTATTTATTTATTTGACAGAGAGAGAGACAGCGAGGGAGGGAACATAAGCAGGGGGAGTGGGAGAGGGAGAAGCAGGCTTTCCGCCGAGCAGGGAGCCCGATGCGGGGCTCGATCCCAGGACCCTGAGATCATGACCTGAGCTGAAGGCAGGCGCTTAATGCCTGAGCCACCCAGGCGCCCCAACAGCGTCTTTCCCTCTCAACCTGTTCCCTTATTGGCATGTAAGAAACACCTTACATACTTAGGCCAGAAGAATAGGTCCCAGTTGTTCTCTTCCCAGATCATGAGTTTGACTTTCTCTTGGATTGCCTAAAAACAAACCTCTGTTAGGCATTTATTAGAGGAAGAATAGGATATGGTTGAGTAAGATGAATGCTCTTGATCCTGATGGTTCGGCCTACCGGTGAGCCATTTCAGGGCCTGGCCTACTTGTCTCTGGGAGATGGCCAGCCTTGGATTTGTTGAGTAGGTGGAATTCATTTGGAGCTGAAATTCATTGGCTTTCTGAATGGTCAAAGCTATTTTCATTGGTTTGGCAGAATTCTCTGTTGTTACATTGTATATTGGCCTACCAAAAGTGAGGTCCCATCTCTATGAGTGTGGGTGTATGATTTGGTGAGTGTTAATGTTCTTAGTTGTGGACAGTAGAATCCACACTAGCTAGAATAGAAAGAGATATTGGTTAGCATATAGAATTTTGGGGAAGACCAGACAATTAAGCTTGGATCTGACAGAGGCAGAAGCAGTATAACCGGGAAAAGTGCTCAGTGACACCAAAGGACTATTTGAGCAAAATGCCACAGCTGCCACAAAGTTAGAGATCAGATAGCAGAACTTTCAGAACTTCTGCTAAGTAAGTTCCTGCAGAAAAACCATATGCCTCCATGACTGTTTGACACTCGAGTGCCCAAGTTACAGTCAGTCCCACTTTGGTCTTCTGGGTCTTGTACAGGTGTGCCTGCCTGGTAGAAACTGCCTGTACATGGGACCTTAGCTGCAAGGGGATCTAAGGAGTACAGTCTGTAGCTTTCCAGTCCCTTGGAGGAGGAAAGCATGCTAGAACCTGGCACTGGGTGAGCTCGTCTGTGTGGTCTGCCATAGCAGATGAAGGGCTGACCATTACAGACAGACCTCATTGGGAAGTGTTTTATTTGAGTTTAGTGCAAATGATTAAGCTTGGTGTACTACCTTTTGGAACTTAACATGGGAACATATAACATGAAACAGAGTAATGTATTTTAGACTCTCAGTGGTGGATTTTGCCTGTGCTGAGTTATGCACCTTATGGAGCTATATGGTTTTGCATTGTACCCATATGTTTGCCTATTCATTCATGGAATGTTCTTATCGAGGGCACTGAGTGTTGGCTGTTCCGTACGGTACTGGGAGCTAGTAATGCAAAGGAGAGTAAGACAGTCTGCATTCAGGAAACTCACAGACTTGGTGTGGCAGTGTTTTTCAGCAGAGATGTGCATTTACATTAAGTTGTGAAGTTAAAAAGTAAAAAAGCAGGACTCCACATTTAGATCTCCACTCTGAGCTGCATGCACCAGTGTGAGGTTCCTAAGGGAGACTGATATGCAGAGTCCAGGAGCCAGATTTTTAGCAGACTTTCCTATTGATTCTTAAGCATTCTCCCTTGGTAAAGAACCCTTGGTCCAGTGGATCAGTTAATAACCATTTTGTTTTATTGCTTTTGAAATCTTAGGACTATATTTCCGCTTGTAACAGTTGTTTCCCACTTTGCTTTAAAAAGTTGTAAAAACACATACTTGTTTTACAGGAGCAGAGTTACCAGGGCAGGTTATTTCCATGGCAGCTTCTACTCTGGCAACCTTGGCCATCTCCATCACAGGGTACGAATCAAACCCTGAGGACCCGCCCTCCGCCCACCCTGCAGGTGACTGACCTTACGAAGGAATGTTTTCAAAATCATTCTGAAAATGAAAGACGCTTTATAAAGGATAAACTTAAGGACATGAGCATCACAGAATGTAATTTACTGGTCCTTCCTTTTCGTCTGATTTCTCTTTTTACACTTTTTCCTCCTCTCATCTTTGTTCTCACATAATCACTTTTTTCATGCTTTTAATTATTTACCTTTTTATGTTTCTTATCTTGAATCTTTATCTTTTCCCTTTTTTTTTAAAAAAAAGCTTTTCTTATGTTTCTTTTCTTGAATCTTTATCTTTTCCCTTTTTTCTTTTTTAAAAAAAGCTTTTCTTATTTTTCTTTTGTTATTCCTTCTCACTTTCCTTTCATTTTATTTTTTTTTCTTGGTGCCCTGTGTACCTTTTCCATATTTTTTCCCACTCAATCCTTTCCTTGTTTTCCACTTCTATAGCTGTCAGTTCTTCTCCATTGTTCTGTTTTGCTCTCTTTACATTTGTTCTCTTTACATTTTGCTTTTGTTGTTGACCCAACTTTTTTTTTTTTTTCCTCTCTCTTACAGTCATCCATTTCTCTGGCATTTCTTGCTTTACTTCTCAAAGTTTGCTTTGCATGCCTCATGCTGTTACTATATTAACTGTTTCCCCTAAAGCGGGCTGTTTGGTTGTTCTGGATACCATGCTCCAAAAGATCCAGCTGGTAGATTTACATCAGCTTTAAAGTCACACTGTCCTCACACAGGGTTTAGGAATGGAAAGGGCCATCTCTGTGCCAAGCGGTCTACTAGTGCCAGGGGATTTGCAGTTACAGAATATTTTTCGTGAGCTCTTCCTGAACAACTGACTTTAGAAAACTCTTGAAAGGAGGGATCAGCTAAGAAAAGTCATTTGGAGTGGTAGGAAAACACATTTTTATTTCACATTGAATCATGTTTTCAGAATGAAGGAGGGGATGATGTTTTGGTGATGAACATACTCTTCTTCTAAGTATCTACCACACCCACCAACATGCAGTTTCCAAATTAGAAAGATTCTTAAAGAGCAGAGTCAAACAGAAGCGTATTATAACTAGTTGGGCTTTAGCCCCAGACCTCAGGGTGGAATGTTAGTTCTGGTGAGATGGGCCGACTTACAGCGTTCTAGTGTGTCAGTAGTAAGAGTTTACTCACAGATAAACATTTAACATTAGGAGAGGCACTAAGGACATTATAATACAGCACTCAGAGGGCTACTGTGTAGTTCCTTATGAACATTATGAAATGAGACGGAAGGTTGTCTTTCAACAGTATTTAGGGAGCACCCACTGTATGTCAGGTACTATTCTGTGTGCTGTTCAGCGGAGGGAGAACAAGACAGACAAGGTCTTAGCTCTCCTGGAGGTGACATTCAGCTGAAGGAAGAAAGTGCGACAGGGTAAGTGGAACACGATATAACTACATAAAACTATGTAAAAACTATGGGACAGGATGGGGGTTCTTGTTTCTTTCCTTTATTTTTGAGACTTTATGAAATATAATATTCTTTTGTCATTAGCTTTTTTAATGGAAGGCAAAATGCAAGTTGTAGGGTGTTACTCATTTTCATCATCATGGCATATACTGAATAATATTGCTTTAAGACTTACATGATTTCTGAGGTATATGGTATGTTTTGGTAAAACCAGGAAATAGAAATAATATAACCCTATAGTAAAAGGTAACTTGGTAGTTGCATTGTTAGAAAACAGTACTTTATGTGAACTCATTCGGTATGGTCTCCTTTATTTGAAAATTCCTCACCCCCAGCAATCTGTCGTTGTTTTATTTCTCATTCTAAGGGAACGACCTGTTTCAAAGCCCTGGGTTTGTTTTTATAAGAGCAGTTGGCTCCATTTTAGGTGAAATGACACTGAAAAGCCGTGTTGTATCAGAAATACATATATATCTAATAAAATTATATTAAAAGAGGTGACATTTTTATATCTAGGAATTCTGTATCTTAATATTTCTTGCTTTATACAGTTTGAGGAGTTTTCATGGGGTAATTATAATTCTCAGCTATTTTGTCATAATTTTTATTTAAATTACATATATATAAAACTTTGAACAGTATGAAATGTATACAGTAAAATATAAAAAACTCACCATACCCAGCTCTACCCCCCAACAAACTCAATTTCCCTAGATTTTTTTTTTGTAAAGATTTTTTTTTTTTTTTTTTAGATTTTTTATTTATTTATTTGAGAGAGAGAGAATGAGAGAGAGCAAGCACATGAGAGGGGGGAGGGTCAGAGGGAGAAGCAGACTCCCTGCCGAGCAGGGAGCCCGATGCGGGACTCGATCCAGGGACTCCAGGATCATGACCTGAGCCGAAGGCAGTCGCTTAACCAACTGAGCCACCCAGGCGCCCTAAAGATTTTTATTTATTTATTTGACAGAGAGAGCGAGAGTGAGAGCAGAAACACAAGCAGGGGGAGTGGGAGAGGGAGAGGGAGAAGCAGGCTTCCCGCCGAGCAGGGAGCCCGATGCGGGGCTCGATCCCAGGATCCTGGGATCATGACCTGAGCCAAAGGCAGACGCTTCACACCAATGGAGCCACCCAGGCACCCCTCAATTTCCCTAGATTTAAATACGGTCGGTAGTGTAATTCTCCACACGTTTTTCAGTGCATATGCAAACACACATCCAGATCCTTGTTTCTTTTTTAACCCAGTGTAATCATGCTGTCAGAGTCCATTTTGAAGGCTTACAGTAGAGTAGCTTAGTGAATTGCGCCGTAGGACTGCTAACTAATGTGGACTAATATGGTGGTGATTTTACCCCCCTTTTCAGAAACCATGGACAGAGGAGAGCCCCCTCCAGCGCTGTCCTCCTCTCCTTCAGCTTCCTCCCCTTCACCCACTCTGGGCAGACAAAGGCCTGAAATGGGAACGTTTGTCAGGAAGAAGAAGACCAGCGACATCTACTTCGTGTCCCTCGTGTGGGCCATTATTGGAGTCCAGCTCTGGTTGAACCTGTGGATTATACAGTTGCTGCCAGTGCCTATTGCAGGTGATCGGTCCCTGTGGTCTGGTCTTGGAAGCCTTCTTTTTCTTTAAATTTTGGATTTTAATATTTGAGGTAATATTATTCTCTTTTAAGATAAAACAATTGTATATTTAAAGCTGTCTTCTGAGGATGGAAAAGTAAGTAATTCAGGTGAATTTTAGAAGAGTCTTTTATTTCATGCTTTCCTGATTGTTTGGGCTTAACCTCTTACTGCAGTCAGAACCTTTGCCAAATTTATTTATTTATTTACTTTTTTTTTTTTTTAAAGATTTTATTTATTTATTTGACAGAGAGACACAGTGAGAGAGGGAACACAAGCAGGGGGAGTGGGAGAGGGAGAAGCAGGCTTCCCGCCGAGCAGGGAGCCCGATGCGGGGCTCGATCCCAGGACCCTGGGATCATGACCTGAGCCGAAGGCAGACGCTTAACGACTGAGCCACCCAGGCGCCCCTATTTATTTACTTTTTAAAAGATTTTATTTATTTGAGAGAGAGAACGCGTGCGTGAGAGCACAAACAAGGGGGGAGGGGCATAGGGAGAAGCAGACTCCCCGCTGAGCAGGGAGCCCTGTGTGGGGCTTGATCCCAGGACCCTGAGATCAGGACCTGAGCCACACAGGTGCTCCCCTTTGCCAAATTTATTAAGTCCTCAGTTGATGCTCAGGGTCCTGCCATCCAGATACCGCCTAAATTTGATTAGTCTTTTCTTTATCAAAGCTTTTCATTATTGACTTAAACATAATTTCCTTTTTGGAAGCCTGTTTTCCACCATGGTTTAAAAATCTAAACTCATTGGACCATTTACCTTCTAGATCCTTAGTTTTAAAACTTGTGATTCTCATTAACTTGGACAGTTAATGAAATAGTTACCTTTTTTTAAAAAAAATGAAAGATTTGTTAGGACCAGAACGCTGTATAATGCCTGTCCTTAGGGAACATAGAATACGAGGTCGAAGTTTGTCTGTGCTTCTTGCATCCTCAAACAGAACTTCTGTTTGGCAGTTGGAGCTAGTCACAAAGTACATACCATAGCCATGCTTTCTGTTAAGGAATTTATAGAAATGCTTAGTGAAATAGTTTAAATTGCTCTTTCTGGATTGTTCCATACATTTTTGGTTTTGCCAAATGATTTATTTTATACTGCCAAATTGTGTCAGGTACTGTTGGAACCCCCTTCTCTTTAAAATTTGTTAGCAGGAGTTAACATTTATCCTAGTCATTTCTTGACCTTCAGGCCATCATAACAATTTGACATGGCTTGGGAGAGCAGGCTTTGAACAGGTGGCCCCCAGAACATTTTCTACAGCCTGTAATTACTCTGGGCTTATTCTAGAGACCATAGGCGCTTTCCTAGGACCTCTCTAGAGATTTAAAAATGTTAATGATGGAATTGTTGAGGTGGTATGTAACACTGACCTCACGGTTCAAAAGAGTAAACTGTGAACCATTAGATTGTATGGCCAGGGGTAAGGACACAGAAATCCTTGGAATTAGGGAAATTATAGTAGTTGGGATCAGTTATCCAGGGTCCAGACTTCAAGGCACCCCCACAGATAAATAGCACTTCCTTCTGGCCCCACCACCTTCTTAGGTGGCCTTTAATAGGAAGCTCACCCCCTGCTTGCAGGGTGACCTCGCTGCCCAGTGCAGAGGGTACATACATATTGTGCTCTGTGAGTGGTCTCTGCAGAAGCTGTGCCCTGTGTAGCCTCAGGGACCATTTGTAACAACCCTGCTTGTCCCTACTCTACTTCTCTACTGAAGCCTGCTCAGAGATTCGGATGTACAGAGCAGCATCAAGTAGAGAAATAGGAATACCAGGGGTATAAAATCATGATGCAAATGGAATACCTGATACTTTCCTGGCCACTAACGTTAAACATCCAAGGAGAAGAATAACATTTGGCAAGAGCATCTATAATAGCCAAGGAAATTGGGACATGTCAGGGGTTAGGATTCTTCATCCCGGAAGGGTAAGGTGTGAGGGGCCAGGATTGTAGTCACTGAAATCTTCATGATCAGAATATCTTATGTTTATATGGTCTATGAAATAATCCCTGGCTCCTTCAGGGATTCGGACTTCACAGCGAAGGTAGTATATGGGCAGGTGGGGATTGTGTAAAAAGTTATTTGTCCTAATTCTGTCAGTTTGGAATACCATGAACTTTTCATTTCTCCCCTTGCCTTTTTTTTTCTTAACTGATTTTTATTTAATATTAGCTTCACTGTTTTAGAAACGTCACATGAAATTAAAGGACCTTTTCACGTTCTGACTTTGTAATCTATGTTTTGGTTTTATATGCATTCGTTCCTTCTAGTTTGGATCCTCAAAAAGCTTGTTATTCACTTTGGAGTTGTGGACTTCTTGGAGAAACGCTGCCTCGTGTGGTGGCAGGCCGTGGAGCACTTCCTCAGGGAGCGGCAGGAGGCTCTCGCCCCGTGGCCCGTTGTTGGGCTTGGAAAATTCTTGTTAAAAGTCGATAGCAAGGTATTGTATTTTAAGACTTGGGCTGTTTTAATGGAGTTTATATATGCATATATTCCATGTCATGGTATTTGGTATTCATACTATGATTGTCAATAACACGTTTCATGTCTACATCTGTGATGAAATTTAAAGTTTAGAATTATGGCTTCTGTAAGGGTAGGATAGATTTAGGTTGAGTCAGTATTGTATAAGTAGTTTTCCCTCTTAAAAATGGGAGAAAAGGATGTTAGGGAGCACCTGTTCAACTCCCTCATTTTATAAGGACCAAACTGAAATCTAGAGGGGCTATGTGACTTGCCTAAAATTATATTGCCAGGTAATGCTGCCTCAGTGCAGTATTTCTGGAGTAATTCCCACATGTCAGATAATGGGCTAAGTCCTCAGGAAAATCCACTGACTCACAGAAAACTAGATGCAGGAGCTCTGTTTAGTGGAGAGACAGCAGTCCATTAAAATTTAGATGCAGTGGTTAGGAGCATGAACCCTGATCCCAGTTCTGCTATTTACTAGCTATGTGATCTTGGATGAATTTCTTAACCTTCCTCTGCCTTGTTTTCCTTACCAATACAATAAATATAATAGCATGTGTCTCGGAGAACGGCTGTGGGGGTTAAATGAGTTAATAGACGTACAGTTCCTAGATTGGAGCCTGATTCATAATAAGCTCTGTGTGTTAGCTGTGGTTTTAATTTGTGGAGGAAAGTATGTACAGAGTACAGTGTTAGTACTGAGCAAGAAAGGACTCACTATTGGCGAGGCAGTGGGAGAGGGGAGGTTTTGCAGAAGAGGTGGTGCCACAGCAAATTTTGAAGCACAAGTAGGAGTTTCTTAGGTGACAGGGCAGGAGGAACAGGTGGACGGAGCAGGGCAGAGGTAGATAGAGACTGCCGCAGCCTGACTTCTTAGGGAGCACCAAGGAAACAGGCATGGTGGGATATATGCAGAAGCGAGGCTGGAGAGTCAGGCGAGACCCAGTCGAGGTCTTTGTGGGTGCTGTGCTCTGTGAGCCGGACTTCCTCACAGAGCCTAGTAACTGTTTCCCTGAGCAGGTCCGTCCATGACTTCAGGTTAGGTGAAGTCACTAATACTGTTAGATGAAACCAGCATAGATAGAGATGAGAAGAATAACTGGAGTTCACGTGAGGTGGAAGGAAAGAAATCTTTTAAAGCCATGGTAACATCTCCTGGGCAACAGAGATGCAGGGGGATATGTTTTTCTGTTTTTGTTTTTGTTTTTGTTTTTTTTTAAGATTTTATTTATTTATTTGAGAGAGAGTGAGTGAGAGGGAGAGGTAGAGAGAATTTGAAGCAGACTCCGCACTGAGCACAGAGCCCAACGTGGGTTTCGATCCTGCAACCGCGAGATCATGATCTGAGCCGAAACCAAGAGTCGGTCTTTCTGTCTTCCAGAAAGCTTGCCAGTTTTAATTACCATCAATGTAACATAAGGCAGTGCCCATTTCCTGAGCTCTTGCTAATACTAGATGTTATAGTGTAACAAAATGTCCTTTTCAGTTTCATAAGAAGAAGTATCTCAGTGTGGTTTTAATTTGAAATTTTAAAAAATAGAGTTTGCTTATTGGCTATTTATATTTTTATTTTGTGATTTGCCTATTTGTATTCTTACTTTTTTCAACTTTTTAAATAAGAAGTCTAAGACTTCCCACAAATTTTAACATATTTATCACATCTTCCTGGTATAGGGTGCAGCTTTGTCTTACTAGAGCAGATTTAGTCCTTCAGACTGTTTAAAGGGGGC
The DNA here is from genome assembly GCF_004348235.1 of Phoca vitulina. NCBI lineage: Eukaryota > Metazoa > Chordata > Mammalia > Carnivora > Phocidae > Phoca > Phoca vitulina. Next base: position 10,301,709 of record NW_022589724.1, on the reverse strand, counting down.
GACTCTTATTTCAGTTAACTTCTGACAGCCGTACCACTATCAGAAGGGATGGACACTAAATCTTGTTTTCAGAATCCCACGGACTTGTATTTGGAACCCTTCACTTAGGACGACTCTATAGTTGTGTCAGTTGAAGTTCCGGGGGTATCAAAAGTATTTGTGATGGAGTAGCCTTGTCAAAATTTGTCATTTTTTTATTCAAATTTATATGCCAATTTGTTCTTCTTAAGGGAGATAGTAAAATGAATAAAACTAGCATTTTGGGCTATAATAATAAAACATATCAGAATAAATGTCTATCGCAAACTGAGTGTCTAGTGATAATTGATGCCATAATTATATTTTATCTAATATAATATATATGGGCTGCTGCTTTGGGGAATAAATCTGTTTTTCATGTTTCTGTTAAATTTCGATTGATTAGACTACTGTTTTTGAAAATATTCCTCTACAGGAGATTGTTTGAAGTATAGTTTTAAACGTGCATTGAGTGTACTTTTAGTAAAAAACTCTGCAAAGAGCATTTAACAGTTACTCTGATAAAATTATGCTTTTTAGCTTTTATACTTTTTATATCACTAATAATGCCTTAAATCCTATGTTTAAGAAGTTTTACATCGTGTGTCCACTAACTAGCATTAGTTATTATAGTGCTAAATATTGTGAGGTGTTTAGATGAGGTAATGTTAGTGTGAAAGAAAGGATGTTACATAAAGTAGAAGGATGTGTGCCAGAAAAATTGAGATGGAAGGAAATACACCAAATATTAACAGAATCTTGGATGTGTCTGCTCTTTGGCCAGGTGTTCATTGTTCCAAATGAGCTCTGATGTGTTTTACTGTTTAAAAAAATGTGAAATAACCAATACTATAAAGCTACAACCACAGAGTTCAATGAACACATAGTATATGAACATTAATTAAAAATCCTTTTGGTACATGATATGTGAAAGAATCTTAGTTATTATTCTGATCTTTGGAATTTGGTGTGACTATTTAAGCTGATAAGCATTCAGGCTATTTTTTGTATTTTTAATTGTTGAATTGCCCACAAAGCTTGTGGTTATTTCAATCATTGTGTATCTTAAATGAATACTATATTCACTTGATTTTAAAACTTTGTTAATGCATTACAATTATTTTTCTAGTTTTTGTTTTGTTTTTTTGGTCTGGGATTATTTCCTCCTCATACTCTCAGTGACTTTCTTTTCTTTTCATACTATTATTGCATTCTCTAATGATATTCCACTGTTCTTATCTTCTCTTTCTTACCTTACCCCCTATCCTCAAGCTCTGGCACTGGCTAAATAAGAAGGTAAATGAACACATGGATGTTGGTTTTTACTATTGAATTCTGTAACTTCCCCCTGTATCTCCATTCTCATTCTGTTTCTGTCCATATGTCAAAATTAGTTTTTGCTTTTAAAGTTCAAATTAATAAGCTATGGAAGGTCGTGAAATGTTGATACTATCACAGTACAATTTGCTAAACACCCAAAGCTATATATTTAGGATATATGGTTACTATCTCCTTGCCCAGGTGTGTGTAAGAAGTTCTGTCTTATAGTCCTTCTGTCCACAGTGAGTGAGTGACGTTCCTTTTCAGCTCTAATGTAGCCCTACTTTAGTCTTCTTTGATGTGTGAGAGCACATTAGGCAATAGTTACCGAAAAGGAAAGAGAACTTTTTTTTTTTTTTAAAGATTTTATTTATTTATTTGAGAGAAAGAGAGCACGAGCCGGGGGGAGAGGCAGAGAGAGAGGGAGAAGCAGGCTCCCTTTTGAGCAGGAAACCAGATGCCGGGCTGGATCCCAGGACCCCGGAATCAAGACCTGAGCCAAAGGCAGATGCTTAACCAACTGAGCCACCCAGGCGCCCCAGAAAGAGAACTTTTTATTGCTACTTATTTTATAAATGACACAGGAATTTTTTAAAAAGATAAATTTGTGAAATACTCGATTTACTTGGCTGGTAATTTTATATAGTATCTTTTTTTTTTTTTAATAGCAGCTATTCTAGAATTTCATTTTTAACTTAAAAAAGATGGTGGTCATGGCCTGTGACCTCGTATTTCTCAAGGTATGAGGTTGTATGTGTGGTGAATGCTTCACATGATTTGCATGAAGTAGGTACATTTTTAATAACTTCGATAAAGGATAATCCAGATAAATTAGGAGTGCTGTACTTGTGACATGTAGCCCACATATAGTAGTTCTAGACTTAAATTCAGCAAATCCCTGAGACAGATAGCAAGAGATGACATTTATGTGTATTGTGTTTAGGCACAACAAAACTCTAAAATTGTCAGTGGAGATATTATAGCAGACCTTAAGAAGAATGTGGTACTTCTTAGAAATAGACCAAGGTGACACATTTGGGTTAGAGTTTAGGGTTTTCTTCTTTCTTTTGAAGAAGAAGAAAGAGGGGACTTCACAGTGCCTTAAACTTCTGAACTTTGGATTGAAAATAAACAGTGTGTAAAATAAATACATACATACATACATACATACACTTACCGGGCACTCCCTCGCTCCCACCAATGTACATGCTGTTGTCTGTACCTCCATTCCCTGCAAAACTAATATGAGTAAATGAGTTCAATCCTTGGCAAATGATAGTGCTGCAAACAAAAGTCACATTTTCTTATTTTGATCAGAAGAGGTGGTTTTATATACTGCTCCAGCTTGTGTATATTGAAATGAAATTGTCCTCAAGGGATGAGAGAAAGGAGAGCTAAAGTCATTAGGTGCAATTTGATTTAACCTTAGGTGACTACATGAGTTAGATCACCTAATTTAGGAGCCTAATTCATAGCTAACCAGTTGTGACTCAGTTTTAAAAGATTCCTAAGAGATCAAGTGACGGTTTCCTTTCTTTGATGATTCCGTGTAGCACAGGTAAAGCATTGGTGGAGAGCAGGAGTGCTGCTGTAAGTTCTGGGACTGTGTGTTCTAGGAAAGCACATAAATAAGTTGAGGTCTGTTTTATTACATTACATCCAAGGTCAGAAAATTTACAGTATTGGGTATTTGGTTTTTCAGGTTCAAGTGGAGTGAACTAGGAAACTAATTCAAGGGAAGGGAGGGTGAGAGAGAACATATCTGTGGTTAATTGAGACATAACCTATTTCTCAAGGCTTGTTTTATTTTTTAGTGTTGGTTATTTGCACTAAGACTCAACTAGAATTTGGTTCAAAAAACAAAGCAAAATGAAAGGCCCAGAATAATGAAATAGAAAACTCAGTAATGGAACGATAACTTTCTTAATAGCTTGCTATAAATAAAGCCAGTTTAGAAGTTTCAAAGTCTTGCAGTATAACCATACATTTACTGACCTCTCTAAATTTTAAAAAATGCATGCCCTTCATTCACACTGGAAACATTTCAGAATGTCATTTTAAAATTACTCCCCTTCCCCTTTAAGAAAATAAATTTTAATAACTAAGATAATTTCTCAGAGCTTAGAAGGCTGGGGAGATCACCAGGGACAGTGTGATTTCTACAGGCAGGCATTAATGACAGCTGATGGCAGTGATGACAGGTGGTGTGGATCCTGCTGCCCAAAGCTGAGTACAGCACAGAGTCTGTCTCCTTGGACAGTGCCTCTGGCATTTCTTTAGGAATTCTCTCCTCCATTCCCTTCTGCTTCTCTATTGCTTCTTTTGTCCATGTTTCTCTCCTTTTCTTTTTTTTTTAAGATTTCATGCATTTATTTGAGAGAGAGAGTGAGTGAGAGAGAGAGCACAAGCAGGGGCAGAGGAAGAAACGCACTCCCCTGCTGAGCAGAGAGCCCAAAGCAGAGCTTGATCCCAGCACCCCGGGATTGTGGCCTGAGCTGAAGGCAGATGCTTAACTGACTGAGCCAGCCAGGCACCCCTGTGTTTCTCTTTCGATGTCCGAGTTTCTGTTTCCTTGAGAGTCTTGTTCCATTCACTCTTTCTTGGGGTTCTTATCCTCCATTTAAGTTTTCTGTCCACTTCGTTATTTCCTCTTTATTGATTGGTCCTTCGTTCTATGCACCAGTTGCCCCCAGCCACACATTTTTTTCTCCTGTTTTGACCTTTAAAAAAAAAAAAAAAATCTCCCTTTATTCTTTAATAAGTCTTTCCTGGTCTCTCTTTCCCACTCCTTCTCTCTCTGTCTCCCTTTTTGTCCTGTTTTTTCACTGTACCTTAGCTGTCTATAATGTGAATAGATTCTCCTCCCCATCTTTTTTAGTTTATATATTGAGCATCTTAAGTGGTTTTATTTATTTTAAATTTTGAATGAAACCTCTAACCCTCACTGTTAGCCCTGAATATAAATTTTTATTTAGGTGACTCTTAGTGTGGATTTTTTCCAATCCCTAGGTATATGGCTTCTAGTAGGAAAATTCTACCGTGGTTTGAAAACATAAAGCTTGATTTTGTAATGTTGATATTCATAATGTGTTTGTGAATTCCATGTTTTATATGTTAGAAATACCTGGTCTTAAATTTAGTTGTACTTTCTAAATCATCATTTACATTTAAAAAACATTTCAGAATAGACATTTTTCAAAAAATTGGGGCTCCGAAGTTATTTTTAGAAATTGTAATTTGTGAATACAGATCTGGTCTTAATTCTGAAATTATTTATGTTTGCCTGTTCAGATATATATTTGAGCTTTCACCATGGGCCGTGCACTGTCAGGCTTGGGAACTACAAAGAAGAATAATACAACCCTAGCTCTTTTCTCAGGAAACTGTCTCAAGAACTCTGTGTAGAGCTGGTTTCTAATTGTGAAACTTTTCAGTTTCATTGATTTTAGAATGTATATTCAAAATATGACATCTGACCTTCCATATCTTAAAAACTTGATACTACTTTTTTTAATCTCTGCATTGTCTTTGATGCTTTGGTAGCATGCACTGAAAATTAACTCTTCTGTTTGAAGCTGTAATTGTCAAGATAAAAGATGAACTTTTTATCTTTGAGCTCACTGCATTGATCTTTTAGTGATAGTATCTTTCATGAAAGATAAAGGGATGCAAGCTTTTAGCCTGGAATGGAAAATGTTTTAGAAGTCATGTTTTATTTTTAACCACCATTTGCTCTTGTTTGTTTAACTCACTGGAGAGCATAATTCAGATTTAAATTAAGACTAACTTATTCAGCAATGCTGTAGCTTATGTAGGGGTTGAGGGGTGCAATGTGGTATTTCAGCAGTCATCTAATTGATTTTATTTTTGGAATGTTAAATGTAGCTTTGCATGGCAGAAATTCTAGAAATCTGTCAGAATTATATATTCTGAAAACAAACATTTTTTTAAATGTAGGATTATTTGTGATTGTGAAAGATGAGAGAAGTTATACTCAAAATGGAATGTCAAGTAGCATTTAGGAAGAGCATAATTTTAATTATTGATTAAGGAATAACCATTACAATAATGATTATTCTTTATTTACAGCCAATTTGTCCTAAAGCTTATGTTTTCAAAAGAATGGAGATTTCAAGTGGAATATCAGATTTTAAAAAGTATTTTGTTAAGAAATATTTCAAATATAAAAAGATGTAAAGAACATCAGTGAGTCTGTCCTCCAGCTTGATAAAACATAACCTATGTAATTAAAGCCCATTTTGTACCCCTCCTAATTGTGCATCTACCTGCTGACCCCCCCCCGGTAGTATTCTGAAATTGATATTTATCATTACCTTAACATTAGATTTTTATTATTACTATTTTTGTAACCCTAGTGGCATCAAAGGGAAAAAATATTTTGAATGTAATTCCTATTTTAATTTGCTCCTATTTTATCTGTATAATTTAGAGCATACCTGTTTTGTAAGAGGCCTATTTTTTGTAAAGCTATCTATATTTGCTAATTGACAGTAAAATTTCATGAGATTTGAGGTCAGCTAATGTATTATCATTATTTCATTTAAATATTTTATGTTGTTTAGAATATTTGCCAATTACAAATTACAATTTGAAATGTAAATATACCACTGTATGAGAATTCAAACGTAAATATGGATTATGTTCAAATTGCCTTTTCTTAGATAGGACAATAATAAACTTTTTTTTTTAATTTATTTTTTTATTATTATGTTATGTTAATCACCATACATTACATCATTAGTTAATAAACTCTTTTTATATAACAACAGTAATTAATGCTATTAGTTAATTTTCTGAAGTTGCTTACAGCTTTAATCATTATGCCATAGTTTGATTTGCAATGCTGACTATCCTATTTTGTCTTAATAATACTTGAATATGTATGCATTTTTATTAAGTTGTGCTTGAAAGATAAGTAATTCTCTTTTTTGTTTCTGTGCAGATGATCATCTGGTTGGAGAAGATGTTAGACAAAATAATAAGCATTTTCATCATATTTTTGTTAGTAATAGGAACCCTTCTTTTAGCTCTACTCCTGACTGCAAAGGTAGAGTATGATAATTACTATTGCCATTGATAAACTCTTGTTGGAATTGTAGTATGCAGGGGCGCCCGGGTGGCTCAGTTGGTTAAGAATCTGACTCTTGGTATAAGCTCAGGTCTTGATCTCAGGGTTGTGAGTTCAAACCCCTAGTTGGGCTCTGTACTGGGCGTGGAGCCTACTTAAAAAAGAATTGTAGTATGCACAAGAAGCTGGCAGAAGCTGGCATGGAAAGCTTACTTTGCTTATAAATATATAACAATTAAATTATTTAGATTTTTGCATTATTTGTTTTTATTTTTTTTTAAAGATTTTATTTATTTGAGGGAGAGAGAATGAGAGAGAGAAAGAGAGCACATGAGAGGGGGAGGGTCAGAGGGAGAAGTAGACTCCCTGCTGAGCCGGGAGCCTGATGCGGGCGGGACTCAATCCCGGGACTCCAGGATCATGACCTGAGCCGAAGACAGTCGCTTAACCAACTGAGCCACCCAGGCGCCCTGCATTATTAGTTTTGCCATGAATTTGCCTACTTTTAATTTTCTTACGTGCATTTTAATTTTGTTATCAAAGTCCTCAGAAATGAGCACAAATTAAAAAAAATTGAGATAGTGAAGAATAAATGGCTTCTTTTTTTAATGGGAGAACTGTGATCTGGTCTCATGAGTCCTAATCTAGTTAGTTCCTTATTTACTAGATCAGAATTTCTTAATTAGCTCCTTCCCTTCTTGTCCCATTGGTCTTTCTGCTAATTTACCATAGAATCTTTATGTCTTACTGTCTAGGTCCTTCCAGCTTACACTTCCATTTCTTTCTCTTCTTAGTTTGGACTGCTGTAACAGAATACCGTAGACTGGGTGGCTTAAACAACAAACATTTATTTGTCACAGTTGTGGAGTTGGGGAGTCTCAGATGAAGGTGCCACCATGGTCAAGTTCTTGGTAAAAGGCACTCTGTCTGGTTTAGAAATGACCATTTTCTCCTTGTACCCTCACATGGTGGAGAGAAAGATCACCTCTCTTGTGTCTTATAATGACACCAATCCCATAATGAGGGCTCCATCCTTGTGAACTAATTACTTCCCAAAGGCCCTATCTCTTAACCATCATATTGGAGGTTAGAATTTGAACCTAAGAATTTTGGGAGGATACAAACATTCAGGTTTTAACACCCTTCATTATTTAAAAAAAAATTCTCTAAAGTACAGCTAAAATTTTCTCGATAGTGATATATCTTACTGACTTTTAAAATAAATTTTTATTATATATCTTAATCTTTATCTGAAGTCCACTGAACTTCTCATCCTAGATTTTGATATGTTACTTTCCAGGAATTGTGAAGTTTATGTGAAATCATGGATATGAAAAATTTTCATATAGTGCTGTAGAGATATGTTATCAGTAGGATTTCATTGTTTCCTGCTATGTGAATCTCCACTTGGAAGTCCTGTTCTCAGTTATTTTCAGACTCAGTATGTCCTCAGTCTCAGCTTCTAACAACTTGCTCTCTCCATATCTCTGTTTCAGTTTCTATGTAGTTCTTATCTGTTCTTTGGATATTGATCATGTATAGTCACTTACATAAACTGTATAGACTTGTTCAGAGACCTTTTTTGTTTTTGTTATATTTTGCCTAAGCCTGCCATTATACATTCTTACCTTCTATTCTAGTTCTTAGAAAAACCTTACACCAGTATGATCTTCCATTTTTTTTTGTCTCTTTTTCCTTTCTCCTGCTCTTCTATTCCACTTTCCTTTCTTTGTTTCTTTGCATAGGGTCTTCTTGACTGCTCACGTCAATTCTATTCATTTTTCACATCCTTTTTCTTTGTTCAACCCATGCTTCAGCAAGCTTTTGCTTTCCTGAACTTTGATAACATGTATTACTGAACCACTTTTTTGTGGTCTAGGACTTATGCAAACTGAGCTTTTGAAGGAAACTTATTGGTTATCTAGTTTATTCAATAATGGGATTCTCTAAAATATCCACTTGAATGTCTAATAGCCTTCTGAAATATAACATGTCAAAAACTGAATTTCAGCTCTTTCCTTGCTTGTCTGTTCTCCTGATAGTCTATTTTGGTGTAAATGACCACTCCATTCTACTTGCTTAGGTGAAAAACCTTAGGGTCATCCTTGACTACATTTTTTCCTTTTGTATCCATACCCAGTTTGTCAGAATTCTTTTTGGCTTCATCTTTGGGTAATAACAGGGCAATGATGTCAGATAATTCCTTCCCACAGAAAGGAAGAGCAAAACAGTATAAAATTATTAAAAACACTGGGATGCCTGGGTGGCTCAGTCGGTTAAGTGTCTCACAACTCAGGTCATGATCCCAGGGTTCTGGGATCGAGCCCTGTGTCGGGCTCCCTGCTGAGCAGGGAGTCTGCTTCTCCCTCTCCCTGTGCCCCTCCCCCTGCTCGTGCTCTCTCTGTCAAATAAATAAAATCTTAAAAAAAAATTATTAAAAACACCATGTCAGGGCATTGGAAAACCATCAGTTAGGCAACAATTTGAGGAGTATTTCCTCATGAAAAACTGTTACTGCAGCTGGTAAAACAGGTAGTTTGTGGCTCTCTTGCTTGGACTTTTTCTCATCCTGCTTGGCTTGGGCAACAGAAACCTGCAGCTTTTCCTGTGGGAGGTGGTAGACTTGGTTTGGGGCTGGTAACAGAGCAGCTATAAATTAAAGGGGGAGGTTCTGGAAGCAAGAGAACCATGAAGGGCTTAATAATAAGAAGATTAATAAGCCATACATCCTAAACTGGTATATGGGAGACCTCAAGGAGCCCTGTGCACTTTGAAAGCCTGGGGAGATTTGCAAATTGGTTGTGCCTTTGATTGCATTTCTCAACTCACACATCTCAGGCTGCAGAGAATGAAGATTTGTATTGTGAAGTATCTGGGCATGATTTCTGCCAGAATCATTTGCTGTCTGCTAAGCTATGCAGGCTCAGGGGAAGGCTTTAGGCTTTAAAAAATAATAATAAAAAACACCGAGCAGAAACATCAGTGACAGGGAAGGCAGATTTCGCAGCTTAACTACAGAGAAGTTAATTGCTTGCTGAAACAAATAACAGGTCTCAGAAGAATAAAACAAAATCCAGAGTTGCTACAACACATTTTTTAAACAATTTTTTAACCAGAAATTACCAGACATAAAAGAAACAGAAAAGTGTGACTTGGAGGGGGAAAAAAAACAGTCAAAAAAGTGGATACTTAAGTAGTGCAGATGTTGGATTTAGCAGCTATTATAAATATGTTCAAAAATTAAAGGGAAGTATGCTAATAATGTGTAAACAAATGCAGATGTTCAACAGAGAAATGGAGACTATAAAACAGAACCAAGTAAAAATCCTAGAGTTGAAAAGAGCAGTAACAAATGAAAAATTTACTAGATAGGCTCAACAGCAGATTTGAGATCCAGAAAAAAAAAGAATGAATTTGAATGATTAATAGAAGGTATCCAATCTGAAGAACAAAATATTTTTAAAATAGTGGATGAGGAGAGACTCAAAGATTTATAGGACAATAGCAAAGACTAACAGACGTGTAATTGGCATCCCAGAAAGTGAAAGGAGAAGGAGAAGAGTGGAAAAAATACTTGAAGAAATAATGGTCAGAAACTTCCCAAGTTTGATGAAAAACGTTAAAATAGCCAAGAAGTTCAACAAATGCTGAGTGGAATAAATACATACAAAACAAAACCATACCTAGACACACATCGTAGTCCAACTACTGGAAGCCAAAGAGAGAAAAAAAATCTTGAAGGAAGCAAGAGAAAAATTACACATCACACACAGGAAAACAACAAAACAAATAATGACTGACTTCTCATAATAAACAGTGAGTACCTCAGGACGTTGGAATGACATATTCAGTCTTGGGAAAAAAACAACTAGTCAACCAAGAATTTTATATTCACTGACACTATTCTTTTTTTTTTTTTTTTTTAAGATTTTATTTATTTATTAGAGCAACGTGCACATGAGAGTGAGAGAGCGGGGAGCCCGATGCGGGGCTCGATCCCAGGACCCTGGGATCATGACCTGAGCTGAAGTCAGACACTGACTGAGCCACCCAGGGGCCCCTCTAAAACTATTCTTTAAAAGCAAAGGCAAAATAAAAGTATTTCTAGATAACCCAAACTGAGAATTTGTTAATAGCAGACCCGCACTGTAAGGAATGCTAAAGGAATTCCTTCTGATTGAAGAGCAATGACTCTAGAAATAACTTGTATCCAAAGGGAAGAATGAAGAGCACTTGGTAAATATGTGGGTATATATAAAAATTATATCCCCCCCTTTTCAGTTTATTTAAACAACAGGACTATTTAAAGGAAAGTAAAAGAGTAAAACACTGTATTGCAGAGTTTATAATACACATAGATGAACTATATATGTATAACCATAGCACAAAAAGAAGACCAGGAAACAGAATTATACTGGTATGAAGTTCTTATATTTTATTGGAAGTAAGTCAATATTAACTTGAGGTGATCTGTGATAAAGATGTGGTAAGCTCAAGATAAATAGCAACCACTAACAAATTTTAGAGGAACTAAAATGGTATACTAAAAATATAGTTGCTTAACACAGAAGGCAGTAAAAGAATAAGAATAGGGATGAGACAGAAAGCAAATAGCAAAATGGCAGACCTAAATCCAGTCATATCAATGGATGTATTAAATGTGAAGCAATTAAATAATCAAATGGCAGAGATTTTCAGACTGGATATAAAACAGCAAGTTCTAGCTAAATGGTATCTATAAGTGTTTTACCTTTGAAATTCAAAGCCATGAAGGGGCGCCTGGGTGGCTCAGTTGGTTAAGTGGCTGCCTTTGGCTCAGGTCATGATCCCGGGGTCCTGGGATCGAGCTCCACATCGGGCTCTCTGCTCAGCGAAAAGCCTGCTTCTCCCTCTCCCTCTGGCTGACGCTCTGCCTACTTGTGCTCTCTCTCTATCTCTCTGTCAAATAAATAAAATCTTTAAAAAAAAAAAAAAATTCAAAGCCATGAAAAGATTGATAGTAAAAGGATGAAAAAAGATATACCATGCAAACTGTAAACATAAGAGTTGTAGAATGATTATATTAATATCAGACAGTGTAGTTAAATATTACTAAAGACAAATAAGAAATAAGGACTTTTCGTAATGGTGAAGTAATACTGCAGTAGGATATACCAATTTTAAATGTGTATGTTCCTAGCAATAGAGCTCTAAAATACATGAAGCAAAATATTCAAAATTAAAAGGAGAAATAGAAAAACCAGTGATTCAGTAATACTCCTCTTGCAGAAATTGAGAGAATAAGTAGATAGCAAATTAGTAAGAATATAAAAGTCTTGAAAAACACTATCAGCCAATGTGAAGTGACCACAACAGAATCATGTTGTTTTTATTTTTATTTTTTTATTTTTTATTTTTTAAGATTTTATTTATTTGCGAGAAAGAGAATGAGAGACAGAGAGCATGAGAGGGAGGAGGGTCAGAGGGAGAAGCAGACTCCTTGCCGAGCAGGGAGCCCGATGTGGGACTCGATCCTGGGACTCCAGGATCATGACCTGAGCCGAAGGCAGTCGCTTAACCAACTGAGCCACCCAGGCGCCCCAGAATCATGTTCTTTCAGGTAAACATGGAATACCAGGATAAACCATATGCTCAATATGCCTAATTTAAAAATAGTAAAATACTTGGTAAAAAAAAAAAAAAATAAATAAAAATAAAAATAAAAATAGTAAAATATAGGGGAACCTGGGTGGCTCAGTCCATTGAGTGGCTGCCTTCCGCTCAGGTTGTGATCTCAGGAAGTAAGCCCCATGTTGGGCTCCCTGCTCAATGGGGAGTCTGCTTCTCCCTCTGCCCCTCCCCCTGCTCGTTCTCTTTTTTTTCTCTCTCTCTCTCTCCAATAAATCTTTAAAAAAAATAGTAAAATATAGAGCATGTTCTCTGACACTGGCTTGTTTCTTTTTATCCCTCTCTCTTTTTTTTTTTTTTTATTAATTTTGGGGGTGGGGGAGAGGGGGAGGGGCAGAGGGAGAGAGAAAATCTCAAGCTGACTCCACGCTGAGTGGGGATCCTGACACAGGGCTTGATCTCACAACCCTGAGATCATGACTGGAGCCGAAATCAGGAGTCAGACGCTTAGCCAACTGAGCCACCCAGGCACTTCTGTCCTCCTCGTCTTGTTGGTTATTTAACAAAGTAAATTCTGAGGTGCAGTTTCAGCTGGCTTTGTTTTTTGTTTTTTTTTACTCCAAAGCTTTACTAAATTCCTTATTTGCTTGTATGTCTCACACTGCATCATAATTTTGTAAGCTCATGCACCGTTGGTTTTGCTTACATATACTATAGGCACGTGTGTGAACTGAATATATTTACTTATTTGTCTTGTGTATATGTATAAATATTTGAATGTATCATTTTATGTAATTTTTCCTGAAGTTGTTGAGCTTGAAGTCAGGGAGCTGTTATGTACTTTTTAAATTCCATAGTGAGGGTCATAGGACATTATGTATAGCAGCTGTTCAGTACAGGGTTCTAAATTAATTGAAACTAAGATGCGTAATTATTTGACTCAAAAGCATAGTTCCAATAATAGTGTAGAAAAATAAATGTTAAATTGGGCTTATTTTTTATTGAGATTCTTTTCTATCCATAATACAGGTACATCAAGAGAGTGTACACATGATTGAAGTCACAAGCAATTTGATTAATGAGACTCTAGCAAATCACCCTGAGTGGGCAAAGTAAGGATATTATTTTGGCAAAAATAGAAATGGATGCCCTAGGTTTAGTATCATTTCACGAAATGATCTTCATTGATGCAGCTACCTTGGAAGAGAAAAGATGGGAAGAGAAAAGCTTTGATGAATGTTGTCATTTTTGCATAAGAACGGCATGTTTTGGGGGTGGTGGGAGAGGGAAGTACTTAAGATTTTGGGAACAGTTTATGGTCAATGTCTTTATATTTGAAATGAGATTTACAGTTTATAATATATTTATGATTTGCAAAGCACTTTCACCTACAGTGTGTCCTGTGTTCCTAACAGTGACTGAGGAGATTGAAGAGACAATCCCCATTTCACAGATGAGGAATCAGGATCAAAGGTTAAGAAATTGAGATAATCCCCCAGTGGCAGAGTCAGCAGTGTTTCCACGTTGTATCTTTTTTTTTTTTTTTTTTTTAAGATTTATTTATTATAGAGATAGAGCAGAGTGGGAGGAGGGGTAGAGAGAGAAGGGTAGGAAGAGAATCCCAAGCAGACCTGCAGCTGAGCGTGGAACCTGATGCAGAGCTCGATCTCACTACCCTGAGATCATGACCTGAGCCGAAACCAAGTCAAGATGCTTAACTGACTGAGCCACCCAAGCACCCTCACATTGTATCGTTTTGGAGGCAAGGTTGGCAATCTGTGGCTCAGGGCGACTTCCAACCACCTATTTCTGTAAAGTTTTGTTGTTGTTTTTGTTGTTGTTTTTAAAGATTTTACTTATTTATTTGACAGAAAGAGAAAGAGAGCACAAGCAGGGGGAGTGGCAGGCAGAGGGCCAAGCAGGCTCCCTGCTAAACAAGGAGCCTGATGTGGGGCTCGATCCCAGGACCCCGGGATCGTGACCTGAGCCGAAGGCAGATGCTTAACCGACTGAGCCACCCAGGCATCTCTGTAAAGATTTATTAGAACAAACCACACCCATTCATTTACATACTGTCTATGGCTGTCTTGGGGCTGCAAGAACAGGTAGAATTGAGTAGTTGTGACACAGGTTTTATGTCACAAAAGCCTGAAATACTTACTCTCTTTCCCTTTACAGAAGAAATTTGCCAACCCCTGTCTTAGAGGATCTCTTTTTGTACTTGTTTAATTTGGCTTCTGTGAAAGGGGTTTTTATGTTACCTTGTTGAATTTGATGACAAATTGTATGGCCTCTTTTTTTTTTTTTTTAACTCCAAGGTAGTCACTAATTTAAGTAGGAAATATTCAGCCAGTTTTAGGATTGTAAATTGACATTTAGCTTGGTTTTCTCCTTTCAGTTGACTTTATTTCTTTATGTAAAACCTGCTTGGACATTTCTTGAACTTGGTTTAGAATCATATTTGAATATCCTTAAAAGGATATCTTTCAGAATATATTTCTCTGCACTTATCTCCTGTTACCCAGAGCATACTCAAGTGCTTGTCCTTAATATTTCTGATTAGTTACAAATTGTAGTATATCCGTACAAAGGAATAATACTTAGCATTAAATAAAAATTAACTATATATGCAGCAGCATGGATGAATCTCAAAATAATTATGCTGAGTGAAAGAAGTCAGGCAAAAAAAAAAAAAAAAAACAGTCCATACAATATGATTCCATTTATGCAAAGTTCTAGGAAATGCAAATTAATCTATAGTGACAGAAAGATCAGTGGTTGTCTGTGGATAGTGGGCTCTGGGAAGGGAGTACATAGGGGCACAAGGAAACTTTTGAGAATGATAGATATGTTCATTATCTTGATTAAGGATAGAAGAAAAGAACTGGCATAAACAGATTTCATTCTAGAACAGTTTTTCCCTCTGTACTGTGGAGAAAAGATGGACCAGGGTATAAGATTTGAGCCTTTTAGATCAGTTAAAAGCCAGAGTAAACCAGGTAAGAGATGATGAAGCCCTTAATTGTGGATAGTTATAGTGGCAATGAACAGGATGGACAGATTTGGTGATTAGTTGGATATAGTTGGAAGAAATCTAGCATTACTTGTGTTTTTGGCTTTGTAAGTTGGCGGATGATGGTAGATTCACCAAGATGGGAAATAGAGGAGCAGATATGGTGGGGAAAAGAATTCACTTACTTTTTTACTTGTTGAATTTGAGGTGCCTATGGTAAGTATAAGCAGAAGCATGCGGTAGGCCATTGCCTTTGTTGGTGTGTAGTTCAGGAGAGAGATCTGGAGTGAAGTTAAAAAATTGGCAGCCTTAATATCTCAGTGGCTCCTCTTCTTTGATGGTCATTCTTCTGTAGTGGAAATGAGTCCAGACGTCCAGAGCCTCTCTGTACTGGTTTTCAATTGCAATAGGACTGACTATCTCTACTACTGTATTGAAGGCACACACAGTCTGGGGAGCCCTAGATCAGAGTAGTTTAGAAAGTTGCTTGTTTTTATTTTTAAATTTTGAAATAATTCTAGATTCACAGGACATGGCAAAGAAAGGCACAGGGAGGTCCCATGGACTCTTCACCCCACCTCCTCTAATGTTGTCATTTTGCATAACTATAATACAATAACAAAACTAGGAAATGGACAGTTCACTTGTTTTACATGCACTCGTGTGTATGTGTGTGTGTGTGCTCACAGTTTTTATCATATGTGTAGCTTCCTGTAAGCTATCAAGACCAAGACCATCAAGATACAGAGCTGTTCCATACCACAAGAATCCTCATGCCACCCCTTTATAGCCACACCTACAGAATAATTCTGTTGAAATTCATTGAAGGTGTTGTATGTATTATTAGTGTGTTCCCTTTTATTGCTGTGTAATATTCCATGCAGGCAGTTTTGTGTTTTGTTTTTTTTTTAAGATTTATTTATTTAAGAGAGCACACACAAGCGGGGGGGAGGGGCAGAGGGAGAGAGAGAGAGAAACCCAAGTAGACTCTGTGCAGAGCGGGGAGCCGGACGCGTGGCTTGATCTCACAACCCTGAGATCATGACCTGAGCCGAAATCACGAGTCTGGCACCCAACCGAGTCACCCAGGTGCCCCATGCAGGAAGGTTTTTAAAAGCTGTTTAGACTTTGATGATTTGTGGAAAGTCTGATTCTTTTGCAGCAGATTAATGGGGGTGGACATGAATACTAATGGTTCTTATAGTCTCAGTACCCAAGTGGGTTCCTGTCTTGAAGAAGACAGTTGACTTTGTGGAAAATTCATGTGGGTATACCTAGTGGAGGAGATACAGTTAAGAATTGGTCAGGGGTCCCTGGGTGGCTCAGTTAGTTAAGTGGCCGACTCTTGGTTTCAGCTCAGGTCATGATCTCTAGGTCCTGACATCAAGCCTGGTGTCGGGCTCTCTGCTCACTGGGGAGTCTGCTTCTCTCCCTCTGCCCCTCCCCCCACTTGCTCTCTCTCTCTCTCTCTCTCTCTCAAATAAATAATCTTAAAAAATAAAAAAGGAATTGGTCACATATATTTCCAGTGTGCACATTTTATACACCCTATGTAGGTACCTTGACTCCCCATGAGTGTATTCAGTGAGCTGATGAATAATATGAAGACAGGATAGTGTCATCTTTACAGAGCTTCATAGAAAATGAAGTTGAAGTTGGAGCACATCTTAATTCTTGTCTTGGATGGTTCTGTTCACTTGGAGTCCATTTCCTGCTTTCTGTTAACTAGTCTCAAGCCTGTTGATTCTCATGGCCCTCATTAGGAGATGACATTAAAATGGTAATGAATGTGACTTAGCCCTTCCCTTACTTGGAAGGAATCTAACAGGCTAAGCTAAGTTGTTTTTAATTGTTCTCTTGGTAGGTCATATTGTGATACAGATTAACCTTTACCCAGGAAGATGAGGGTACACCAGTCCAATTTGTAGGAACTTGGTTTCTCCTAAGGGATCCCTCTTGACTTAGTGTAGGAGAGTTAGTGATTGGCTCTGGTTGGTAGAAGGTCAAAGCGCATCCCAGCGTGTCCCAGCCAGGGTTGCTCAGGTGGTTTTGGCCCTGTGTCTTCTAGAGGGCACTCCTTGTGAGGAGGTCTGGACAGAGCCAAGATCTTTGACTTGGCCTCACAACAGCTCCTCTCATCTGTGGCTCTTAGGATACCTGTGTGAGTATTTTGGCAAAGTGTTTTCACAGTAGCCAGCAAGAATTTATCAGGCCTAATAGATACTTGTTAGTCATTAAAGATCTATTCAAATACTAATGTGAATTCTCATACTTTAACACTAGAGGTTATAATTTTCCCCATAAAATGTCATACTACATAATTGAAAATATTCAGCAGTTCCTTCAAAGCACTGGTGAACCTCTAAATACTAGAATAATTTAAAATCTACTAAATTTCTCCCAAATCCCATCTCTATTTAAAGATTTCAATTTCCGGGGCACCTGGGTGGCTCAGTCAGTTAAGCGGCTGCCTTCAGCTCAGGTCATGGTCCCAGGATCCTGGGATCGAGCCCCGCATCGGGCTCCCTGCTCAGCGGGAAGCCTGCTTCTCCCTCTCCCACTCCCCCTGCTTGTCTTCCCTCTCTTGCTGTGTCTCTCTCTGTCAGATAAATAAATAAAATATTAAAAAAAAAAAAAAAAAGATTTCAATTTCCTGTTCATGTCTTCATACTTAGATTATTACATTTGTAATCATCTCTAAAGTTTTGTCTTAACTTGCTGAGAAATATTTGAGAATTTGCCAAAAGTTTCAGAAATACTTTATTTGGATGTAGGAAGAACTGATTAAAGATTGAAACCATTACCAATTTGACATTGCACTTTCTAATGTATCCAAAATGTCTTTTTCTCTGTATCATTACATTTGTCCCTGTCAGTGGCAGTTGGCTTTCTCTTTAGGACCGTCTTTCTCTCTCTCTCTCACACACGTACACACACACTTCCAATTTACTATATAGAGTACTACAAGTATGTAAAACTGCTGTAGGTTGAGAACATTGCTCATTTGACTTGACTCTTTCCCATAAGCCAGCTTTGTGTTTTGTGTCATATTTAGGCCTCAGGAAAGTTCTTAGTTACTGTTTGCCTTGGCCTTTGGGCATCAGTCATGGATAGTTGAAATCAGGACTATTAAATTTGTGAATGCCAACATCTGTAGTGTACAACCCTTTGAGGTACAATTTAAAGAATATATGAGGGGCTCCTGGATGGCTCAGTCAGTTAAGTGTCTGTCTTTGGCTCAGGTCATGATCTTGGGATCCTGGGATCGAGGCCTGTGTCAGGGCTCCCTGCTCAGTGGGGAGTCTGCTTCTCCTTCTCCCTCTTCCCTTCCCCCTGCTTGTGCGCTCGCTTGCTCTCTCTCTTTCTCTCAGATAAATAAATAAAATCTTAAGAAAAATAAAGAATACATGAAGGTATTTCTCCTTCGGAAAACACTGGGTATAGGTAATGTGTTATTGATTAAGGCAGATGATACAGTCTGCTTAGTTAACAGGATAGTGGGGAGGCCGTCTCTCATGGCATGAAGAGTAAAGCTTGTAGACGCAGTTCCTTGTATAGCTAGAACTCTGCTCAGGACTTCCTCACATCATAACGAAAAAGATCTCCATTGAAAACAATGATTTGCCCTCTTTTCTTGTTTTCTTTCTCAGTTCTTCACTCAGTTCTTAGATCATGTATCAGAATCACTTTCACAGCTCATTAAGGATACTGGTTGCTGGGCCGCAGCCCCATTTCTTTTTCAGTAGGTCTGGACCTGGGCCCAAGAATTTGCATGTGTAACAGGTTTCTGAGCCTTCTGATGCGGAATAAGGCTGGTGTTGAATAAGGGAGATGATCCGGGACATGTATGGGCAGAGACACCAGGCAGAGCAGAATGAAAGGGAGTTTGTGGGGAAAGTGGGTCTAAAAGCTAAGGAGAGCTTGAAGGGCCTCTCTGATGGTAGAATTAAGTGTTAGGCTTGGAAGTCAAGGATTCCTGCATGAGATTCATTTGTATCTGCTTGTGATGACTGAGCAACAATTTGTCAGTTACTGATTGTTTAAATACATGGAATTCCAAGAGTTACTGACACAGTCCACTAAAAATATACTAGCTTGTAATTTTTTCTTTCTTTTATTTTAAATTAGTTGGCTTCCTGAGGCTCAAGTAGTCCAAAGAGCCCTCAATTCTGCAGCTAACAATGTGTACCAGTATGGAAGAGAATGGATAACACACAAGGTAAGGGAAGAGCCTCTCTCTGTGGCTTTCTCTCTGCAGGGTCTTCATTGGTAGGGGCTTCCTGCTTTGATGAAGTATAAGTAGAGATTCCATTTAGAACAGTTTCCATTTTTTAAATAGGCTTAAATATATAAGTCAACAAGAAACATACAATGAAAGTAAACTTTCTGGAGGCTTTATTTAATAGTGCTAGTAGCCTGAACAGAGAGGTTTGTCTTTTGCTTCTTGTTCAAGGTAAGTATTCATTATTTGTGCATTAGGACAGAATGATCATTAAAATTGGGTGGTCAAATAAGGCTTTGTGGAGAAAAAAAAAGGTTGTTAGCAAATATTAAATATTATTATCTGCTGGTGACTGTGCTTGGCAGTTTCCAGTTTGTTTCATTTAATCTTTCCAAGAAACCTATAGTAGTCTAAATTGTTTGGCCCACTTTACAGAGGAAGAAACAGGTTTAGCAAGGCTAAGTAAATTCCCAGTGGTCATGTAGTAAATTGCGGAGCTTGGTTTCAAACTGAAGAGGAATTCTAAATCCCTCGTTCTTTCTGCTGTACAGGCTAAGAAGTGCATGCCCAGAACTGGGTTAGGTGCTTTACTGTGGCACTTGAGATAAACCTTGAAGGAATGAATGATAGGTTTTCGATGAATAAAGAGAAGGCATTGTGTATTTTAAGGTGTGTTTATGTGGGTCAAGATGTGGAGGCAGGAGTGTGCTTGAGGAGATTAGCTTGTCTGAAGCTTTGTGGAAGGACATGAAGGATAGAGGATAAGGCACAGTTACTGCAGGTAAGGGTCAGACTCCATGATACAGATTTGGGATTGCCCCCCCTGCCCCATATTGCCTATGAGAAAGAAGGTAATTTGGAATTTTAATATATTGAAGTAATTAGGAACATCTAGGGATTGACAAGATTTGTTGCAGTGAGATGTATGCCCAGAAAAAAAGTATTGGTATGTTCAAAATTAAAAAACAAAATCTCAAAAAAAAAAAGTTATCTTAAAAATTATACTGTACACATGTGTATAGTAATCTAACCTAAGGATGAAATTGTGGTCAAGTAAAAAGTTAAAAGAAAGATCTGTGTAACTGATTTTCTTGAGTCCATACCAGGTGACCTAATCAAATGCCACATGAAAAGTCTTTAAAAAATATTTGCTGAGTAAGTGAAAGATAAAGTTTATGGGTATAGATCTCCTAACTATCATAGAAGAAGATCCAGTCCAGGCCTTTTAGACCTCTAGAACTATATTGGCTGATTTACTCTGCTGAAAGCATAGCATTTACTTTTTTGGTTTTTCTCTTTGAGTTCTGGAATTCTTACCTATTTGGAAAGAGCTGGAGAAATATGCCTTAGATTTTATAGAAATAAATTTCAAATTACGTAGAAGATAAGTTTGAAACCTTTTGCTCAGGACTCGAAAAGGGAAGACAGTTGAAGAGAAATGACATTGCTAACAAAGGTTGTAACATATTCATGTCCTGATTTGGAAGACATGGGGATAATATCTAAAACCAACCATTGAATGTCCGTTGACTGATGAATGGATAAGCAAAATGCGGTATATCTCTCTAATGGAATATTATTTGGCCATAAAAAGGAAGGAAGCACTGATACATTCTACCATATGGATGAACCTTGAAAACATTACACTGAGTTAAAGAAGCAGTCAGACCACATATGTATGATTCCATTTCTATGAAATGTCCAGAAGAGGTATACCTACGGAGACAGAGAGTAGAGTAGTGGTTTCCAGGGGTATGGGGAGATTGAGAGAAATGAGGGAGTGATTGCTAAGGAGTATGGGGGTTCTTTTTGGGGTAATGAAAATGTTCCAAAATTGATTGTGGTGATGGTCCCATAACTCTGAATATACTAAAAGAAACTATTGAATTGTACACAGAAGTGAGTGAATTATAAGGTGTGTTAATTATCTCAATGACTCAGTAAGTTAAGTGTCTGCCTTCAGCTCAGGTCATAATCCCAGGGTCCTGGGATTGAGTCCCACATTGGGCTTCTTGCTCAGCAGGTAGCCTGCTGCTCCCCCTGCTTGTGCTCACTCCCTCTCCCTCCCTCCCTCTCTCTGTGTCAAATAAATAAATAAAATCTTTAAAAAAAAATTAAAAAACCATTGAAATTGTAGGGGTAGCTTTTTTTTTTTTAAGATTTATTTATTTATTTTAGAACTTTAGAGCATGCTCAGAGTTGGGGGGGGTAAGGGGGAAAGGAGAGGGAGAGAGAGAATCCCAAGCAGACTCCTTGCCGAGTGGGGAGCCCAGTGTGGGGCTTGATCCCACAATCCTGAGATTGTGATTGGAGCTGAAATCAAGAATCGGATGTTTAACCTACTGAGCCACCCAGGCGCCCCTGTAGTGCTAGCTTTTCTAATAAGCTCAGATCTCATCTAGCTAAAAATCATGTGAGAACTGGGTCCTGAGAGCTAAAGTGTAGGAAGGGCTAAAGCTAGGGGAAAAGGTCATACTCAGAAAACGAAGAGTTTTTTAGGGTATGTTTAGGTATGAGCAGAGAAGGTTCCTGTCTGCCTGCCCCAGTGTACCTTGTCAGCCTTGTCTCCTGTATCCTCCATGCATTATTCTACCCAGACCTGCTAGTTTGCTGTTTGCTCAAATCTAATTTACTTTCTTCATTCGACATCCTTGCTTGAGCTAACCTTTCTGCTTAATAGTCGTGAATGGGTTTTCTCTGTCCCTCCTCCCATGCCTAGAATGAGGGAAGTGACAGCCAGTCCACAAATGTGCCAGGCACTGTTCTAAGTGCTGGGGAAAAGCGGTAGACCAGAAAGAGTTACCACCCTCCCGGAGCTTACTCTAATGAGAGGAGGCAGACGTGAAACATGTCAAGAAGTAACCATTCCAGTTCTAGAAGTGCTGTGACCAGGTAATGTAGAGAGTAACCTAGGGTGATGCCTTAGCTAGAATGCCAGAGAATGTCTCTCAGAAGGTGATGCTTTCACCAACACTGGGAAAAGAATGTTCAAGTTGAGGGCATAGAAAATTCAAAGGCTCTGAGATAGGAACACGCTTGGTTGAAGGAAAGAAAGAAGGCCAACATGGCTGGAAATGGGGGATGTGGTGACAGGACGAGCCATAGGTGATAATAAGAAGTTGGGATTTTATTTTAGTTACAGAGATAAACATGGATTTAAAGCAGAAAGGGACATGACCTGATTTAGGATATTGAAAGCTCATTTTGGCTGCTTTATGGAGAGATGGGCAGGAATGGAGAACGCAGGGGGCTGGCTAAAAGAATATTCCAGTAGTCCAGGGGAGATGTTGATGACTTGAACTAGGATGGTAGAAGTGGAAATTGAGAGAAATGGTCACATCTGGGATATATTTTTGAGGTAGTTCTGACAAGAATTACTCATGGATTAGATGTGGAGTGAAAGGGAAGGAAGTTTTGGTTAGCCCACCTGGAAGGGTAGCTGTGCCCCTTCCTGAGATGAAAAGACCTGGAGGTGGTGGGGAGGGTGGGGGGTGGGGTGGGGAATTACAGATAGATGGAGCTGTAATTCTGTTTGGGGCATGGTAAGTTAGAGATACCTAGCAGATATCTAAGTCAAGGCATCAGAAAAGGCAATTGGACATACATAGCTGGGGCTCAGAGGAGAGATCGGGGCTGTAGGTGGAAGTTTAAATATCATCAGATAGTACCTATCACTCTACCCATCAGTAGAGATGAACTGTATTAGTTTGGTAGGGTTGCCATAACAAAGTACCACAGGCTGGGTGCTCAGACAACAGAAATTTATTTTCTCATGGTTCTACAGGCTGGAAGTCCAAGATCAAGCAAGGTGTTGGTGGGATTGGTTTCTTTTGAGGCGTCTCTCCTCAGCTTATAGATGCCTGTGTCTTTTTCACATGGTCTTCTGTCTGCGTGTGTCTGTCTCTTAATCTCTTTTTATAAGGACACCAATCATATTGGATTAGGGCCCACCCTGATGGACTCATTTTAACTTAGTTACTTCTTTAAAGACCTTATCTCCAAGTACAGTTATATTCTGAGGTACTGGAGGCGTTAGGATCTCAACATATGAATTTAGGAGGGATACAGTTTATCCCATAACATGGCCTAAGGAGACAGCACAAACAGAAGAGGACCAAAGATAGATTCCTGGAGCACTTATGCTTTTGAAGGTCACAGAAGCGAGCCAGCAGTGAAGACTGAGGAGGAGGAGTAGCCTGTGAGGTGGGAGGAACCACCTGTGTGTGTCTTAGGGGCTGAGAGAAGATTTTGCAAGAAAGACTTGGTCAGCTGTGGCAGATGCTGGCAAGGTTCCAAGCAAAGTGAGAGCAGAGAACTGCCCACTGATTCCCCATCCCCATTTTATAGATGAGGTTATTCGTCTTAAGTTAACAAAGCTCTCGGCGGCATTCTGACTACTCTTAGTGCTTCATTGTCTTCCGTATGCGAAGAGCATCTCCTCTACCACCAACAGTACCTGTGCTTTGGTGATTCTTCTGAGAGCAGTGATGTGGCCGCCAGGCTCCTGCTCTCTGGCCCAGTCTTCCTTGTGATTTGTGATACGTACCGTAAGGTCACAGGCTGGTGTTCCGGGGCTGATGTTCTGTGGCCGGCAACACCACAGGTTTGAAGTGACGCTGAATTCTGCCTTCAAAGTCGTGGTGTTGTAGAGTTACTCACTGTCGTGCTGGGATAAAGGGGGTGCGGGTTTGAGAGACTGCTTGATTGTGGCAGAGGCCGCTGGGTGGACAGCCAGCCCGGGGGCTCTTCTCGGTAAAGAAGGGTGTCAGGAACTGAGCGGACAGTGACAGAAAGAGCTGGTAGTAGGAAGTCTGTGAGTATCCAACAGTCGTGATACCTAAAAGACAAATGCAAAGTAATTAAAGGAAATTAGACTAGGGGTAATTGTGGCTTGTAGTTATTTTGGGCAGTTTGCTGTGTTAGGTGTTCCTTGTTCATAGGTTATAGATGCTAAGTTGATATTAGAGTTTTTAATCCTACCTCTGCCAGTTAGCTGCCTGACCTCAGGCCTGTCATGGGTCCTTTCTAAATCTGCTTTCTCATCTTGAAAGAACAAAGGTGATAAAAACCTTTTTCTGCCTAACTCTTGGGTTTGTTGTAAAGATCACATAATGTAGGGGAAAGCCATTTGTAAATTGTAAAATGCTGTGCAAAGATAAATGGTTTTTATTATATTCACTCATTTGCATTTGGTTTATGAATCAGTATAGAGGAAAACATTGGGCAGATATGTTTGCATCCAATATGTCTAAAAACTGGTTCAGATATCTATAAGGACAGTGTCAAGTGAGCAAAAGGTGTGGATAGGACACACACAAGAAAATACACATTGAAAACCAACATGGAAAAATGGTCACTCTTGTAACTGAAGAAGAAAATAATAAATAATTGGTTACAGTTTCACACCTATTAAATTATCTAATAGTTTATCAGTCTATAAGGCTTTGGAAGAATTGGTTTATTCATACAATGTTGGAAAATATTAATTGGTACAATTCCTATAGAAGACAATTTAGCAATGCATAGCAAGAGCCTTTAGTAAAGTGCCTCTATCCTTTGATTCCTGTACATTTATCTTACTATTAATAGTAAGAAAAAAATTGTGTGTAAGGACGTTCATTGCAGCGTTACTTGTGATATTAAAAATTGGGAACCATCTCTATATTCCTTGATCAGGTAATGTTAAAATAATACCAAAACTTCATGAACTGGGGTGCCTGGCTCGCTTATTCGGTAGAGTGTGCGACTCTTGATTTTGGGATTGGGAGTAGAGATTGGGTGTAGAGATTACTTAAAAATAAAATCTTAAGGGCGCCTGGGTGGCTCAGTCGTTAAGCGTCTGCCTTCGGCTCAGGTCATGATCCCAGGGTCCTGGGATCGAGTCCTACATCGGGCTCCCTGCTCGGCAGGAAGCCTGCTTCTCCCTCTCCCACTCCCCCTGCTTGTGTTCCTGCTCTCGCGCTCTCTCTCTCTGTGTCAAATAAATAAAAAATCTTTAAAAAAAAAAATAAAAAATAAAAAAAATAAAATAAAATCTTAAAAGAAGAAAAACTTGAACTAATATGGAACCATTAAAAATGAAGATGAAAGTTAGTGATGAAGTGATGAAGAATTCTAAATTTCTATAGACAGGCAGAAAGTTGCAGAGGATATGGAAAAATAGAAACAGTTATGGTAAGAAAGTGGGACTATAAATTCGTATTTATCTTTTAAAAAATGTCTTTGGGGCACCTGGGTGGCTCAGACGGTTAAGCATCCAACTTCTGATTTTGGCTCAGGTCATGATCTCAGGATCATGGGATCGAGGCCCATGTCAGGCTCTGCACTGGGCATGGAGCCTGCTTAAAATTCTCTCTCTCTCTCTCTCTCTCTCTCTCTTAAATAAATTTTCTACTATTAGGCTGTGGTTTTAATAACAAAACATGTGGTATTATAATGAATCATTTTCCTCAAAGTTATCTTGTCTCACTGTACTTGATTCCCAGAAGCCCCACCAGTCTCATTAGTTGTAACTCTGAGACCTGACGTCTCTCAGCAGACTATGGGAAATATTTGTGTTTATAACTAAGGTTCTAAAATTTTACTTAAAGTTCTGTGGTAATTCTTATACCGGTGATAAATGTAGCATGGGATTTCTGTGTAACGGATGAGCACTTGGGCCACATGCAACAGATTTTTCTCTGGGCAGATTTGCTGAGTCTGATCATGGTTTTATATGACCATTCTCTTACAACCTGAAGTAGCTCTCTTAAAGACCCAAAAATAGAAGGAAGCAAAAAGCCAAGAAAGGCAAGGAAATTTGCTAGGAATATTGAAGAGTAGAGTTTAAGAAAAGATCATAAGGTAGCTAGAGGCAGTTAAATAGTCTGGAACATTTTAGTTTGATTTGGAACAAATGTAAAGACCAAGCATGAATTAATTTTACTGGATTGTTGTCTGAAATATTAAACCAGATCATATCTATATTTCTTCCAGCTTCATAAAATTCTGGGAGATAAGGTGAACAATACTGCTGTAATTGAAAAGCAAGTACTAGAACTTTGGGACAGATTGTATCATTCTTGGTTTGTAAAGGTAAGTTATTTTATTAGAGGATTTCAGTTGTAAACTAATAAAGTCCTTTTATTTTACAGACTCATTGACTAGATAGATGTTAATTAGATAGATTATTAACATTGGGATATCATTTATTGAAATTTTTAAGCTGCAAGGTCTTAAACTTCAGGTTACTAAAAGTCCACTTGAATTGATGGCTAATCTGCATGCAGAACCCACCAGTCCCTGTGATGGGGACTGAACACAAGATGAAAAACAGCATCATCAACAGCATCTTATCTCATTATGTAGAAATGCAATGTAAACCATGTGTATAATGTTAATTTTTCTAATGGCCACCTGAAAAAGCTAAAAATAAACAGTTGAGATTAATTTTAATATTTCACTTACCCCAACATACCTCCAATATATCATCATTTCAATATGCAAACAAGTAGAAAAAATCTTAGTGAGATATTTTATATCCTTTGTTTTTTTTCTTACAAGCCTTGGAAACCTGGTGGTGTATATTTTATACTAATGCCGTTTTTGGACTCTCCTGTTTTTGGACTAGCTCCATGTTAAGTGCTAATAGCCACATGTGATTAGTGGCTCCTGTTTGAGATAGTACAGCTCTAGACATTAAGAACTTTTTCTTTGAGGAAGTAAAATAGATCCAAAAGTTTGGAGATCTTGATTTTTTAATCACCTTTACCTGTTCTTGTGCTGATATACTATTATTACTTCAGAAATTGTGATGGAAAATAATACCATTTTCCATCCAAAACTAATACAATGTTATATGTCCAATGGTATTAGTTCCAATACCATTGGAAAATGGTATTATTTTCCAATAAATATAAAAATGCTGGTTTTGACAGCAGCTGGTTGTGTGGGGTCATGCTGTACACCGGGTTGGCTGGGCCCGTGGGCCTTCAGGAGCAGCAGTGTGGAAGAGGACTGTCCAGTGGGGAAGGAGTAGAGAACGGGACAAGTTGGTGGTCAGTTGTCACAGGGTTGACAGGAGAAGAGGAGCATGTATATATCAACCTCTTCACTTGGGGTGGAAGGGAGGAAAGCTCAGTTTCAGGTTTGAATTTGTTGCTCAGTGACCTGTTTTTACTCTTCCCCTGGGACGAATTGAGGGAATAGTGTTGGTTTTTGGGGGTTTCAAAGAGGGGAGGTTAGAACTAATTGAGGAATTTGTAGGTAGCTATCTGCTGAAGAACTGGTCAATTGGAAAGGTGTCTTTTTCCTCTGCTAAGTCTGGGGCTTCTGCTTACAAACAGCTTTTTCTATCCCTCACCCCCATTTAAAAGCTTCATTTTATGGTCCAGGAAGCTCAGTGTTTTAAAAGCATAGGTCTGTAAGCAGGCAGGTGTATTCCTTTCTTTATATCTTCTACTAGTACCTAATGTCTTCATTGCGTAATGAAGAGTGATTTCACTGTGCCGTTGGCAAGTGTCAGAATGCAAACAAAATGTTAAGAAACAACTTCTGTTTCTGAATGTTAACCTCACTAGTCACTTTGTTTATTCTTATCTCTTTCAAATTTAATTATTCCTGCATTCTTGTCAGTGTAATTGTCTTTCATATGGAGTTAGATTCCCCCCCATTCTTGTTTCTTTTTCATTTTCCCCCATTTTGTCGAGATAGAATTGACATATAACATTGTATTAGTTTTAGATGTCCTTTATATTCTCTCCCCCTTTGCTCTCTTTATCTTGTGTGGAAGATTAATAAGGGGGATGAGAAAAGGAGGAAAAAAGCAAAAATGGGAGACCCAAAAAAAGGTAGAGGGGCTGAAAAGAAAAAAGAAGGTAAATGCTTTGTTGGTGTATAGTTGTACATATTGAGGAACAAAGTGTGTTCACAACTGTATTTAGGAAGGGAGCACTTGAGCTAGGCTGACACGTGGTATTGAGAAGATAGGCAGAAAAATAGAGTTCAGGTCTTTAGATGGAGTTCTTGGCTGATTTCTTAAATAATGCAAAATTTTTCACCTTTGAGTAACTGCTAAAGTGTTCCAGTGGACCTAAACTGAAATGGGGTATTTATACTTTTTCTGCTTTGGATTAAATGGAGATTTCATGTGTGAACCATTTTGTTCCGTAGAATGTAACGCACTCTGGAAGGCACAAGGGACACAAGATGCATATAAATCGTCAGAATAGCTGGCTGGGAGACATCCTGGACTGGCAGGATATCGCCTCCTTTGTTCACGAGAACATCGAGACGTTTCTTTCGGTAAGAAGTAGTATTTTTAGTGAAACTGGACTTAGAAATAAAAACAGAAATTCTAATTTCCAGTTTTCCTTGCACTGTTAGAGGCCTTTAGTTACCCTGTTTTTAATGCCATGACATTTACAATTTTGAGAGTTCTAAATGCACTAGAAAGATGGCCAAAAGCCATAGGCCTCAAGGGTAAATAGTTCCCTGGGTGCCGTCTCTGTGGTTGAAGAGTAACTGAGCAATGCTGAGTCAGAAAGCAAGTGTGCAGTGTTGTGGACTCTCACATTCTGAGAGACAGGTGTTCATGTCCCCTCAAGCTGACTAGGATGTCCCCAGGCCGGACTCCTAGAGAGAGAATGGCTTTTCTGGTGGGCAAGGTCTTTGGCAGATGGAAATATGGTTGCAGTTACATTAGAGAGACTGGATGTTCTTTAGTCCACACTTTGGCCGTGTACCACGCACCTCTGCCTTGTTTGCCAAAGGGTCAAAGGCAGCAGGGAACCATGCTTGGTTCCACATCGTGTTTTGTAAAGTGTCTTGGCATGTGGCTTTTCACAGAGATGAGAGGAATTTTCTTGCAAATAGACTCATGACTTTCATCAAGTTAACGAAAATTGAAGTTTGCAATGTAGTTTTTTTTTTTTTTTTTTTTTAAGATTTTATTTTTAAGTAATCTCTACAACCAAAGCAGGGCTCAGACCCACAACCCTGAGATCAGGAGTTGCACACGCTACCAACTGAGCCAGCCAGGTGCCCTGCAATGCTAGATTTTTTTAAATTTAATTTTTATCAAACTAATAGATGACCATAGTGGAGAGTAAGGAATATTTTAAGATTTTTTTGGTAAAAGATAACAGTGACCTGCTTTGTGCTTCCCCACTTCAGTCTCATTTTCTAGAAACAGTTGTCAATTCTTTTAGCTTTCTCTGAGTATTTACCTCTAAATTTCCAAAATAACATTTATGTTGGTCTGTCTTGGTTTTGCAATTTGTGATATTATATTTTGGCTCCCTGATGTGGAAGATGAAGATAAAGATGTGCTTTTGAAGTCTCTCTGTGCTCTCTTACACCACCTTTGGGGTTTTCTTACAACTCCCTTGGTTCTTCCCCTGTCCCTGCGCTCACACTTGCCCTTCCTCCCATGCACCTAATACAGCTGATCAGAGTTTGGAGTTAAATCTAGAAATTCATGTCCGTCAGTCCTAAGACTTTATGGTTTTGATAGTCCCCTCCCTCTGTTTCCTCTAGTCCAGTGGCCATGAAACTTTTTGGTCTGAGATGTTTGTTTTTGTGGGTTTTGTTGATTATTATTGTATCAGCAGTTAAAACTGAAACAAATAATATATATAAATATATATATTTATATATATATATTTATATATATATTTATAATATAAACAAAGTGTTTGTTTTTGTGGGTTTTGATTATTATTGTATCAGCAGTTAAAACTGAAAACTTTAAAAATATTTATCAATTCACTAAAAATAACATTGCGTATTAACATAACACATTTCTTGCATCTGCAAAGTAACCTTTTTCCAAAACGAAATATAATTTTTTTAAAAGATTTTATTTATTTGTCAGAGGGAAAGAGAGAGAGAGCACAAGCAGGGGAAGTGGCAGGCAGAGGGAGAAGCAGGCTCCCCGCTGAGCAAGGAGCCTGATGCAGGACTCAATTCCAGGACCTCGAGATCATGACCTGAGCCAAAGGCAGCCGCTTAACTGACTGAGCCACCCAGGCATCCCCAAAACAAAAAATTATTTAGTGAGAAGAGTGGCTTTCTTTTATATTTTTTGCAAATCTGTTTAATGTCTGGATTCTCATATATTCTTCTATATTCAGTCAATTGGAATACGTTGTTTTGATTGATAAAAGAAGAAAATCCAGCCTCATACGGATATGTAGATGGAAAAGAGGGGAGTCTTTTAATAGCCTTTTCAGATAATTGTGGCTCTTCTTTGATCCTACACCAAAACTCAACAAACGGTATTTCTTACAGGTTAGTTGCAGTGTGGAATTTGAAACCGTATCAATAAACTTTTTGTACTGTCTTGTATTAAAGTCCATTGATCTATCTTGGCTAGAAATGGGTCTTTTACTCTTGCATATTTTTGTGATATGCACTGGTCATTTGGAATATTGGTTCACTGATTTTTGTACATCATCTAAATATCAACATATATTCTTACAGAGTATAAAACAATCACATTCTTTAATATAACTACCTGTCTCATCAGAAAAAAATCTTAAGGTGTGAAGGTCAAACCTTGATCAAATTTTTTTTTTTTTAAGATTTTATTTATTTATTTGACAGAGAGAGACACAGCGAGAGAGGGAACACAAGCAGGGGCAGTGGGAGAGGAGAAGCAGGCTTCCTGCGGAGCAAGGAGCCTGATGCGGGGCTCAATCCCAGGACCCTGGGATCATGACCTGAGCCGAAGGCAGACGCTTAACCGACTGAGCCACCCAGGCGCCCCTCAGATTTTTTATTCCTGCCTTCATACTTGGAATATCCAAAAGCTCTCACGTTCTAAACCTTTCTTCCTAATCCCCTTGGTTACACAGAAAGGTTACTTGATTGTTGTTGGAGACTGAGAGTTGACAATGTATTCAGTTAATTTCTTAAGAATTACAACAGAGTATTTCCTGTCAGTGTGACCCAGAAACTATTTAAATTTTTTTTTGATAAAAATTCCAAAAT
Organism: Phoca vitulina; assembly: GCF_004348235.1. NCBI lineage: Eukaryota > Metazoa > Chordata > Mammalia > Carnivora > Phocidae > Phoca > Phoca vitulina. The sequence continues at coordinate 10,270,470 of NW_022589724.1, read as the reverse complement.
GACAGAAGCCCGCAAAAGAATGCATGTAAAAATCACAAGTAAGGGCATTGTTGATTTGTTTCTTGGAATCAGTGGTGTTTTTCATTCATTCTTTATCCCACAAGGTCAAATGGTCAGTCATGCATATTTTTGTAGGCATTGCGAAGCATTTGCAAGATTTTCTGTAAGGAGTTATTGTAAATGAAACCAGCCTGCAAAAAGCTCTCCCATGAAGACTGAGCTGAGGTTTGCAAGAAACGCAGGGACAACAAAATACGCCTTTATAAATGGTACATTTGAGATAGGAAAGGAATGGATAGGCCTTTCATAGAACAGATGGTATAACTTGCACATATGACAAAAAACAGAACTGCTGTTTTGGAAAGGGCACACCAAAATAAAATCAGACATTAGACTTCTGGTCCCAGTCTAGTTCCACTTCTTAGCTCCAAGGCCCTTGGGCAAGTTTTAAAAAATCTCTGAGCTTCAGTTTCTCTATCTTTACAATAAAGATCATGTCATCTGCATTGCTTCTGTCACAGGGAACAGATGTTATCATGAGGGAATTTAAGTTCATGGGGAGATAGGACATGAAAACATGTAGATGTGCCATAGATATCCTACATCTTCTTTAAGAGGTATTAATAACTATTTTAATAACTGGTTCTAGTGAATTTGCAGGTGATGGACTAAATGAACATTTTAAGTCTTGATATAAGGGTCATCGTCTATCTGAAGAAAGATCATCAGCTGCAGAGTTCTGCCCTTGACCTATTTCTTTTACTATGATTTTAGTGAAATCATCCAAGTGATGCTTTTGTGTTTGTAAGTGAATCTAAGTTGGAGGTGGCAAGGGGGGAGGCGGCTAATAGGACAAATACTAGAATATTCATGATCTACACTTGTGATCCTGTACAGGTTGCCTTCTGGCATATTCTCCTGTAGGTATTTTTTCTATAAATATCATTTTTACATAGTTATAATCATGCTGTATATAAAGTTTTTATTTCCTGCTTTTTTAGCTTTGCAGTGTATCAGAAAATGTTTTTCTGTGTTATAATAGAGCTATCTTTAATGGCTACCTAATATGATTTGGAGTTAGGTTCACCATGGTTTTCTTAACCATTTTCCTTACTATTCAACGTTCACGTGATTTCAGGTGATTTTTTTTTTTTTTTCATTTAAAATAATACTCTATTTTCAGTTTCTGGTACTCACACTTGTACTAAAAGCACAGCAGAGAGCTGTAGAAACTTCTTTCTGGAGGATTAGTTCTGATGTTCAGCTTTCCCTCGTCATCAGATCTTGGAGTCTCTGTGGATTGTCATGAGCCGGAACGTGAGCCTGCTTTTCACCACCGTCACCACTCTCCTGACCATCCTCTTCTACAGTGGGACTGCCCTTCTCAATTTTGTCCTGTCTCTGGTATGTACATGTAGATAAGTGCATGGCGCCTCTCCTTCCACAGTAAAGCACCTTCTTGGTTCCATTTATGTTTCCTTCCTGTAGTTTCCAAATGTGATTTTTTAGGAGATACTATCCTTTGTTTTGCAGATAATTTTCCTGACCACCCTATTTTATCTATTAAGTTCCAGCGATGAGTACTACAAGCCAGTGAAGTGGGTGATAAGCCTGACACCACTATCTCAGCCAGGTCCTTCTTCTAATATTATTGGCCAATCTGTGGAAGAAGCTATCAGGTAGGGAGAAGATTTATGCTGTTCTTCTTTCCATTAGAAACTGCTTTCTGTGAGAAGCCTGTTTTCTGTCTTGAGCCTTTCTAATAACATTCGGTGCTAAACTAGTGACGTACCCTGGTATTTTCAAAAATTTTTATTTCCTTTTGAGAGAATGATGTGAGCAGTGCAAGTGTTGATAAGAAAAAAATTCAGTTTCAGTTTCCTGCTGTCAGTCTTAGGAGTTAACAGCTTTCCCCCACTGCAGCTCTTGCTGTAGCTGCAGCTCCTGTCATCATGTCACTTGCTGGGGAGAACCCTCTTGGCACCACACATACCTCCTCTTCTCTGGGAGCCCTCCTATTCTCAGGAACTGCAGCTGTGCCCAGGGAACGGCAGCAGATGGTCTTTCTGTTTCTTCCTCTCTTCCTCTGTAGCCAGGCTGTGCCCTTTGCATGAGGGTAGATCGGATACTGGAAATGCAAAGTTTCTGGTTATTTTCAAGTCACAGGCTATGTGTGCATCACAGGTTCTGGCCAGAAACTTCCATCATGTCTTGTAGCGTCCATGTATTGCAGGCTTGGCTTCTGAATTAGATGATTCTTCAACTTTTTTTCTCCATGTGCGCTTTCCAAGTCTTTGGCTCCTGGTTCCCCACGCCTTCCTCTTTGTCATTTTGGATAGGGAAAGGCCTCTTGCAGCTCAGGCCTATCTCCGCTCCTTCCCTACCCTTGTCCCCCATTGCTTTTAGCTCATTAGGTTTCTACTGTATTTTTACTGCTTACGAATAGTTGCCCAAATTGAATCCTCATGTTATCCATCAGAGTTTCTTTTTCAAATAAGTTGTTCACTAATGGTCTTAAACTTATCTTGAATAATGAATTTTTGGCTGGCCTTTATGTTTCCACTTACTTTTAAGAAATAGCATTCCTTGGAACTAGTCTTTCGTAGAAATCTTGATTTGACCTGCTAATGCTGTCTGACTGATCTTGGCTTATCTTCATTGTGTTCATTTAACAACTGATTGAGGATATCACTTTGGTCTCTGGAAAACCCTTAGTTACATTCAAATAGCATATATGTTCCTAAAATACATTCTCTCTAGAAAGTTTGCTGGATTATCTTTCTTTTTTCCTATTAGCAAGGCCTGGGTAAAGTCTTCATCAGTATCTTGCTTCCTTTATTAGCCATCAGGTAGGATTTTAAAGAATGTCCTTATCCTCTGTGGTGCTCTTGGGTATCCCATGTGGGACCATCTGTGTAAAGATTCCAAGTTTGGGGGGCGCCTGGGTGGCTCAGTCGTTAAGCGTCTGCCTTGGCTCAGGTCATGATCCCAGAGTCCTGGGATCGAGCCCCGCATCGGGCTCCCTGCTCAGCGGGAAGCCTGCTTCTCCCTCTCCCACTCCCCCTGCTTGTGTTCCCTCTCTCGCTGTGTCTCTCTCTGTCAAATAAATAAATAAAATCTTTAAAAACAAAAAAAAAAAGATTCCAAGTTTGGGAGTGTATTATCTAATGTAACAGTTTTCAAGGTGAAGCTGTCTTCTTCAGGGAAGAAACTTGCTGGCTTTAGCATCCCTTGTAAGTCTATATGATCATGGGGTATCATCTTTATTGAGTAAATAAAATGTTGAAAACTCTAGCAATAAATTCACGTCAGTTTATCTAAGTGACCTCTCTCTGACTCAAAGAAGTTTATGTAAATCACTCAACCAAAAAGAAAAATAACCTTCTACCTTCCTAATAGGCCGAAACTATCAAATCAACCATGTCAAAGGTTGGCAGAATTCTTTAGTCAATGTGACTAAAGCCAAGCCTTACAGAAAATTATCTGCCTTGTCCCATTAAGAACTTCAAGAGAGTTACTTCCTTTTCCTGAAATAACCTTTATTAACACTGACTCTTATTCTCACAAAAGCTTTTCTGTTTTCAAATCACGGTTCTTGAATTTTCTCTTGTCCTGCTTTCTTAGAGTGAACCACTGGTCAACTGTCCTCTGTCATTCCAGTCAATTTTGTTTTCATACCAAATATGCCACCTCCTTTGTTTTAAACTTAATTCTTTAATGTCATGGTTGCTTGGAATTGGTAAGCTGAGCTGTGATTTGTACGTTGGTCCCACTGGTTGAAAGCACATATCCTGGAGCCCCTGGCTGGCTCAGTTGGTGGAACAGGTGACTCTTGATCTCAGGGTTGTGAGTTCGAGCTCCACGTTGGGTATATAGTTTACTTAAAAATAAAATCTTTAAAAGAGCAAGCAAGCAAGCACATATCCTTCTGGTGTACCATGGTGCCTTCTTCCAGGAGTTGCTGGTTGGAGCAGAAGATTGTGAGTTTAATTTGTGACACTGTTAGGACTGTTCAAATGGACACATGAGGTTGGCAGCTAAAAATTCAGGCCTTTGACTCATCAAGGGAATTTGAGGTTAGAAAGAGTATGGTCACATCTGTAGGGAGAGGAAATATATATGTGCCTTTTCATCAATTAGATTTGCCTTATCTTCCTGGGATTGTACACGCTTACGCACTATAGCAGCAGCCCATGTCTTGGTTCCAAAGGATACTGGTATAAAAACCATTCATTTTGTCATATTTTTAATTTTGGAAAAAGTTTAAGCCCTCAGTACCAGAACTATAATCCTAATGGTTGTCAAAACTGAAAAATACAGTACGGACTAGATAACTCGTCTGGACCATTTGTGTAACCACAGCTATATCAAGTTATGTAAAGTAAAAATTATAACTCAAGACAGTTTTTAGCGGTCCAAGTGCTTTTTGTCTCTTTCTTTACTGGGTCAAATTCAAGACCTAAAATGGACAGGTTTTACATAGATGCCTCTGAAGAACCTTCTCACAGGTGTAAGATAACAATGAGTTCTAGTTCTCAGAGCTCTTGTCAGAGTTTTCATTCTGAAGGATTGTGTTCAAGACGGAATATGTTTCTTCATGGACAAAGATTTTAAGAGGAAAAATATTATACAAGTGAATATGAAAATGTTATAAAGTCCTGAGAGTGCAATTTGGTCTGCAAATCATCAATGAAATCAGACTTCATAAACATCAACCATTAGTCGTCACCACTGTTATGGTCAAGTGAAAATTATTCAACTCGTTTTATATGATCCATCAATAAGTTGAAAGTGGAATTGAAATTGAGAGTTAACTGCATGGCCAGGCAGCCCAAGTGTCTAGGCTCTCGAAGCTTTTCCTTCCGAAATATGTGGCTACTTTATGTTCACCGTCTTGTTGAATTTTTGAACCTCAGTTATGATTCTCAGTTCTGAATAAGTAAGTGTTTTTTCTAAATTGAATATGTTTGTGTATTCATTTGGATTTCCATTTCATGAATTTTTGAGTTAGTGGCATGCATCTTTTTCCCCCAAACCATTGTCGTCCCTGTAGAGCATGTTGTGTCCTGAATGTTTGCATCGCACCCTTCTGCCCCGATGCCCCCATTCTGCTTGCTCTGGTGGAGATATTGCACATTACTAAGTTGCATGTTGTCACGGCCTCCGTGCAATTTAGTGTGTGTGATATTTTCACACGAGTGCATGCACACGGGTATGGCTCTTGCTTGTGGGATTACAGCTTTTCAGTGCCGGTGGGTGGGAGTCCTACTTACGAATTGGATGGGAGAATGTATGTACTGTGAGATTTATTTTTTCTTTTTTTTTTGTTTTTTGGAAAGTGAATGTGCTTCTCACCTCTACCCCCCAACTCTGGAAAATTAAAAGTATTTGGGTTAAAAAAAAAAAAACTGTGTCGATCATTCAGTAAATCAGTATTTCTATTTTTGACTTTGAACAAATTAAATATTGGTTGGAAAGAAATTCTCATGAATTTAAGGTTATAAACATTTGTTTAAATTAAAATGTATAAGGAAGAGTTTAAAGCTGTAAGAAAATGTATTTTCATTTATTTGAAGAGGTAGCTCTCCTAACACTGGAATAGAGAGACAAAATCTCTTATGCATATTTGGGAAGATCAAATTAACTGAAGTTCTTAAGTAATAACCCACTCAGTAAAAATAATGCCTTTTTAAACTACTTGATTATAGATTGGTCTAATAATCTTAAACCTTTATGTCAAGTTTCCAAGGAAATGACTTAAGAAACTTTGTCTTGTATTTAGTTTCCCATTGTGATGATTTAAAAATTGTTAAATTAATTTTAATAGCCTTATAATTGAATTAGTGTTGAGATACAAATGTTTGCTATTTGTCTGTATGATTGAAACAGCCCCTTGTTAATGTTTTAGTTAGCATTAGAGTAAGCATCCGTGATCAGTGAGCACCGTCAAAGACACAAAACCATGTACTGGGGCGCCTGGGTGGCGCAGTCGTTATGCGTCTGCCTTCGGCTCAGGTCATGATCCCAGGGTCCTGGGATTGAGCCCTGCATCGGGCTCCTTGCTCAGCAGGAAGCCTGTTTCTCCCTCTCCCTCTGCTGTTCCCTCTGCTTGTGGTCTCTCTCTCTGTCAAATAAGTAAATAATCTTTAAAAAAACAAAGAAAAAACAAAACCGTGTATTAATGTGTAAAAATATTGAATTAATATTTCTACTGCCAAGAATTCCAGTTGATTGAATGTGATGTCACTGTTGTATGCTTCTGTGTGTGACGGTGACTCACTGTTTTTTCCAGTGGGGATGGAAGGCTTCCACAGAAGCGGCCTCTCCCTGTGCTTCTCAGCAGCACACTAGGTCTGCTCGTGCAGCCTGACCATTCCCCTCTGCAATGGGGAAATCCAGTGTCAACCAGGTTTCTGTACACTTCACCGTGGAGCTGGGTCTCTGGGGCAGATGAACCAGGAAATGGAAGGAGATGTAACTTTTCCTTCTTTTTTATTTTTTAAAGATTTTATTTATTTGTTTAATTGACAGAGAGAGGGAGAGACAGCGAGAGAGGGAACACAAGCAGGGGGAGTGGGAGAGGGAGAAGCAGGCTTCCCGCCGAGCAGGGAGCCCGATGCGGGGCTCCATCCCAGGACCCTGAGATCATGACCTGAGCCGAAGGCAGTCGCTTAACGACTGAGCCACCCAGGCGCCCCGAGATGTAACTTTTCAAGAGAGGTTAGGTGTTAATGAAGAGAGCTGGGGGATACTTTTCCCGATTGGTAATTTTATCTGCTGTGTTTCTGGAAGCTGGCCTGCCCTGTCTACTCCCTAGCCTTACCTGGAGGAGCAGTATATTGTAGTGAGGGTAGAACACTGGTAAGGTCATGCTCGTGGCTGTTTCCTGAGGGAACAGTAATCTGGTAAGTCTTCCTATTTGACCTTTAGAAAGAAAAAAGGGCAGAACCAGTGTAAGGAAGTGTTGGGAGTAGGCAGAATTTGATTTTGGACTCTTCTTCCTTAGACACGTGCACTCTACTTGTCTATGGTCTAGAGCCTGGTGTCCTCTGAGGGCATAGAGCTTCCTGACTGTGGCTTATCGTTCTCTCCAGCCCCCTCCTTGCTTCAATCTGATTCCATTAATCCAGGTCGTCTGATCAAATCCTGGGTTGTCTGGCCAATTTTCTCTTACTTGTTTAGAAAAGTAACAACACCCCTTTCTTCTTCTTCTTTTTTTTTTTTTTAAGCTTCCTCACCATCTCTCCCTACAAGAACACCCTTTTGGTCAGAAATGAGAGAGGGCTGAGAGCTGAAGGAAAGTATTACCTAGCTTGTAAAAGAGTTAAGTTTCATCTTAGAGTTTAGTTTGTAAAGGGTGAGGAGAGAGCTGGTTAAGAATTAAATCCTAATCTAACCAGGCATTTTTTTTTTAAAGATTTTTAGAAAATATTTATTTATTAGAGAGAGCATGAGTAGGAGGAGGGGCAGAGGGAGAAGCAGACTCCCCGCTGAGCAGGGAGCCCTACGTTGGGCTCGATCCCAGGACCCAGGGATCGTGACCTGAGCCGAAGGCAGACACTTAACTGACTGAGCCACCTAGGTGCCCCCAGGCATTTTTTTTTTTAAAGATTTATTTATTTGAGAGAAGAGAAAACGTGAACGAGGGGAGGAGCAGAGGGAGAGGGACAAGCAGATTCCGTGCTGAGTGGGAAGCCCGATGCAGGGCTCAAGCCCACGACCCCAAGATCATGACCTGAGCCAAAATGAAAGAGACAGACACTCAACTGACTGAGCCACCCAGGTGCCCCTAACCAGGCATCTGAAACTAGTTCAAGTCCCTGGTGCAGAGGAGTTAGATATGTAGTTCACCCGTGAACAATGTGGGGGTTAGGAGACACCAACTCCCTACACTGCCGAAAATTTGTGTATGACTTTTGACTCCCCAGAAACTTAACTACTATAGCTTCCTGTTGGCCAGAAGCCTTACTGATAACATAAACAGTCAATTAACACATACTTTGTGTGTTATACTTGTTTTATACTGTATTCTTACAGTGTAGTAACCCAGAGAAAAGAAAATGTTATTAAGAAATCATAAGGAAGTGAAGATATATACCAGATTGAAAAATATCCCCATAAAAGTGGATCCACATAGTTCAAACCCCTGTTGTTTAAGGATCAACCATGTAGTTGTGTAAACGACGCATGGACACACACCTTTAGTGCCATATAGTATAAATCCACAATAGTGTTTATTAGGGGAAAACTTAGACAATAACTGCTTGTGAATGAACTTGGAATTTTTATTCACAGAGAAGTATGCTTAGGTGGGGCCTGACTGGATTGGATGCACTGGAGCCTGCCTTCCAGTTGAGGGGAAACCCTGCCCTTTATGGGTCTGCATGTAGCATGGGGCAAGGGAACGTCTACAGGACTATCTAACAGTGGAAGGTTTCTGAATGAGGCTGTGGCCTTGTTAGAAAGGGGGAGCTTCCAGCTCTGTGGCTGGTATCAGTCTCATCCCTTGAGCTAAATCAGACTTGTTGCACCAGCTTGACTGAGCTACCAAAAGAGGGGAGGAAAAGGGCAGCCAGGGTCTTCTGAATTTGATTCTCTTAAACTGCTGAGTGTTAGGAAAGCCTGGAGATGTAGTTGGAGAACAATGTCAATGATCTTTGAAGAATCACTGAAAAAAGAGGTCCCAGAAGACTGGGCACAGGCAAACACCCTATTCAAGAGAGAGGACTGAAGTAGACAGTAGAGGAAAACTAAATGTTACATGTATATTAACCTGATGAACTTGATGCAGGTTTTCCGTGAATTTCTATAGTAGATGCTTGATCATATGGTTGTGAACAGTTATAAAGGGAAGGGTAACTTCCAGTGGCACCGTGCGTTCGTGCAGCACAAGTCCTACATAACCACCCTTAGAAAATGCCACAAGTCAGAGCTTTTGTGATTTTTGCAGATTTTTTTAAAATTTTATTTTGTTTTTTTTTTTAAGATTTTTATTTATTTATTTGATGGAGAGACAGAGAGAGTGAGCACAAGTAGGCAGAGAGGCAGGCAGAGGGAGAGGGAGAAGCAGGCTCTCCGCGGAGCAGGGAGCCCGATGTGGGGCTCGATCCCAGGACCCTGGGATCATGACCTGAGCCGAAGGCAGACGCTTAACCGACTGAGCCACCCAGGCACCCCTTTTAATTTTATTTTGATGAAGTATATCATAGTGTCTTTCTTTGATGACAAGATAGGAAAATGCTCACTGAATTTGAGTATCCAAAAGTGTTGATTAATGGGTTGATATCAATGAGTGAATGAAATGAGTGAATGATGATTATAAGGAATAAATACTCTTTGCATTGATTAAACTAGTGATTTCTGGTAACCCATTCAAACTGTATTGTGCATGCCATTAATTATGTGCCAGATAAAGTTGTATTTGATTTGATTATGAGAATGAACAATTCCTAGCAGTCTCTGAATTTTAGGTTCCAAAGAACCTGAGAGATGAGTGATTATATACACTGTATTTTGGGTTTTTGCTTATGTAGCTTCATCAGTACCTTACAATTTAAAATCATTAATCTAAGACTTTGTGGTATGCTTCTTCTACTCCCAGCTTTGCCATACCCCGTATCTCTTTAGGACACAGCAAAAATTGGTATACTTCCGGGGCGCCTGGGTGGCTCAGATGGTTAAGCGTCTGCCTTCGGCTCAGGTCATGATCCCAGGGTCCTGGGATCGAGTCCCGCATCAGGCTCCCTGCTCCTTGGGAGCCTGCTTCTCCCTCTGCCTCTCTCTCTCTCTGTCTCTCATGAATAAATAAATAAAGTCTTTAAAAAAAAAAAAAAAATTGGTATACTTCCAAAAACTGCAAGGAGAAAAAAGAAAGTTACTATGTGCATTATTTTTAGCCTTACTAAAATGCTAATTGGTAATAATGACACAATTGTCTAATAGCACCAACTTAATTGCGTGCTTACTGTGCACCAATCACTAAGCTTATCACTTTAGTTGCATTATTAATCTTCATAATAACATCAGGAAGTGAATGCTTGTCTCTGTTATCTCTGTTTTACAATGAAGGAAAGCGAAGCTCAGAGAGGTTTTACAGTTTTGAAGATCATGCCACTAATCAGTGACAGAACTGGGATTCCAGAGCAGTTGGTGACAGACCAGAGCTCTTTCAGGTCTTGTGACACCCATTTCTGTATTCTTGCTGCCCAATCCACATCCTGTTCGCCTTCATTAACATTTCTCATGTATTACCTCATTCTTGACTGTTGCCTTCCTCACCGCCACTCCTTTCGTTTCATTCATTACCTCTCGGAGTCTCGTAACTTCTGGGCTCATGACCTCCAGTTCTGTCCCTTCTTTCATCCATCCTCTACCTGACATTTGCTGAGTACCCGCTGTGCGCCAAGCACTGAGTTACACGCTTTGCATATATTATTTCATCGATTTCCTCTTGGGTCCCCTCATTCATCCAGAAAAGAGACCTCTGGTCAGATATCAAGAGAATCTTTTAATCTGGGAGTGTAGTTCAGTTTTTTAAAAAATGAAGGCAAAAAAAAAAGGCTCAAAATGAGGGCCTGAGTTCTTCCAAGTAAAAAGGCAATAACGAAATTGTTGGATCTGTACTAGATCAGCCTGGTGTACTAACTCCCAGTCCAGGCACCCGACTCACTAAAAGCCCAACATTTGGTGCCGCAGTGGTTCACAGAGCTCTCCACAGAGTTGTGCCAGCAAGGCATGGAGGTACACACTGTGGGCACTGTGTGCCGTGTCACATCTCTCATTGCTCCTCGCCCCATCCTCATGTTCTACCTCTATTTTCCAGAACATCTCACTCTAATAGGGTGAATAGGACCCCAGTTTGTCTCAGGATGGGTATACTGAGCCCCAGTCCCCTTTGGAAGTGGGCAGCTAGGATGGCCACTATTGAACAGTGGCCCTGGCCAGAACCAGATGTGGGCGTCACGCGGCTGCTCAGGCTTCTGTTGGTGGTGTCTGGGCTTTGAGAACCATTAAGTATGTGTTTGGCCTGCAGGTGAGTATCTTAGTAATATTTAATAGGAATCTGGATACCAAAAATACATCTTTATCCAACATTTTGAGCTTTAGTGAGTTGGGTGCCTTGACTGGGAGTTAGTATACCAGATCGATCTAGTACCCAGATCCAACAATGTCCAGAAAGAGTTTTCTTGCCTTTTAACTGTAAATAGCTCAGCACCACCCCCCCGGCCTCCGTCCTCAGTTTGAGCTTTCTTCTTCTTCTTCTTTTTTTTTTTTAAAAAGATGTGCATATGCACCTTCAGTTTAACAGATTTATCTGATTTTTGACTGGGACTCTTTTCTGGAGGAATGAGGGGACCCAACAAGGAGTCAGTGGAACCACACAGGCAAAGCATGTTAACAGCACTTGGCACGTAGTGGGTTGTATTAGTTTCTGATTGTGGCTATAACATGACCATAAGCTTATTGGCTTAAACCACAAAGATTTTTTTTTTTTTTTATCTGACATTTCTGGAGGTCAGAAGTCCTAAAATTAGGGTGTCAGCAGGGCTGTGTTCTTTCTGGAGGGTTTAGGGGACCGTCTGTTTCCTTGCCCTTTCCAGCTTCTGGAGGCTGCCTGCATTCCTTGGCTCATGGTCCTCTCTCCATGTTCAAAGCCAGCAGTGTAGCATTTTCAAATGTCTCTTTCTCTCTGACCTCTGCTTTTGTCCTCATGTCTTCTCTAACTCAGACTCTCCTGCTTTCCTCTTTTTATAAATTGTTTTTTATTGAGATAAAATTCATATGCATGAAATCCACCATTTTAACCATTTTTAAAGCATACAGTTCAGTGGTTTTAGTATATTCACAATTTGTGCATCCATCACCACTGTCTTCTATCACAGCCTCCTTCTTATAAGGACTTCTGTGATTACATTGGGCCTACCCAGTAATCCAGGATAATCTCCCTAATCTCAGAATGCTTAGCTTAATCCCATCTGCAAAGTCCCATTTGCCATGTAAGGTAACATATTCACAGGGCCTGGGCATTAGGATGTAGATATTTTTGTGGGGCTGTTATTCAGCCTACCACACGGGTACTTAGCAAACGTTAGCGTCTCTTGAACTTACCTTCTCAATTCAGATACACTAAGCTGTTGTACTACAACCTTCTAGAGTTTTCATCATCAGAATCCTCTGAGCATTAATGAAGTCTACTGTTCTCAAGAACTAGAACTGTAATAGCTCCTGTTTATTGGGCACCCAGCATGCACTGGGTCAGTTAGGAGGGGATTTGGATGCATTGCCATTTAGCTTTTCGTGAGGTTGAATTGCTCTTTCTGCCAGTGTTCACCCTCATAATACCATAAGTATGAAATTGAGCCTCACACCTTGAAGAGATGTGGGGTCGTATAGCAGGAAATGACTTCTGGCTGATCGTCCATGGACTGTACGTTTTCTTTGAATTGAGAAATCAAAGGAATTGCTAGTGTTTCTTACAGAATTAAGACATACCACATGACCCAGCATCTCCATTTCTAGGTACATACTGAGAAGCGGTGAAAGCAAATGTCCACGCAAAGACTAGTGCTCGAATGTTCAGAGCAACATTATTCACAATAGCCCCAAACCAGAAACAGCCCAAGTGGCCATCAGCCGGTGATTGGATAAACAAATTGTGGCATATCCAAATAATGGAATACTACTCCGCAATTAGAGAGCAACAGACTGCTGATGATAATGTGAGTGAATCTGAAAATATGGTAGCAGGTTGAAGAAACCAAACACAAAAGCTATATAATGAAAATGTGAATGTCTTTGACACTACTGAACTGTACAGTTAAAAATGGTTAAATGGCAAATTTCTTGGTATGTATATTCTACCACAGTTTTTTTAAAAAGCTACATAATGTATGATTCTGTTCATACGAAATTCTGGAAAAGGCAAAACCATAGTGACTGTAGTGACAGAGAACATACCTAGTTGGTGTCAGAGATCAGGGTTCAGGGAGGGGTAGACTATCCCGGGGCATAACGTTTTAGGGTGATAGAAATGTTCTACATCTTGGCTGCAATGGTGGTTCTGCAGCTGTATACATTTGCCAAAACTTACTGAATTAATACACTTAAAGATGAGTTTTATTGTTTATAAATTCTAGTTCAGTAAAGCCGATAAAAAGGAAAAAATGGCTAGGAATTTGATGGAGTTAAAAAAAATTCTGTCTCCTAGTAAATTGTTAGGGGATTTGTCTTTCTGTTCTATAAAGCCTGTGTACCAGATCCTAAACAATAAGATCGAGGGGAATGCATTGCCTTTTCATCCCTCATTGGGTTATGTGAACATGTTTAGTAGCTGTAAACAGTATCTAATACGTTTAGGGTCCACAAAGTTACTTGAAAGTTGTCTTAATGAGAATGTTATCAGCAATCAGTATTCCCAGAGGTAGAGGAAGGAAGACTGTGTGCTGTTTCCTACAAGTGGTCCTTTTTGGATTGAGTTTTGCCTACTTGCCACCCAGAGGGGTGATTCAGTTGAGATATTTCATTGCACCTTTGATATCAACTTCATTTTGGTGTAACAGTTTTTGAATAACAGTTGGTAAAACATTTTGAATAACATAAGGTTGGTGAAAATATCTATATCTTTTCTCATTGATCTTCCCAGTTCTGGTCAAATTCTTTACCTTTTTAAAAAATTTTATTTTTTATTTTTTTAAAGATTTTATTTATTTACTTGAGAGAGAGGAGATATAGCTAGAGAGAGCACAAGCGGGGAGGAGAGGGAGAAGCAGGATCCCCGCGAGCAGGAAGCCCAATGCGGGGCTTGATCCCAGGACTCTGGGATCATGACCTGAGGCGAAGGCAGATGCTTAACTGACTGAGCCACCCAGGTGCCCCTGTACTTTTTTTTTTTAAGACCTTAGTCTTATTAATCTCCCTGGGGTATTTGACCTTAATATCATCCCCTCTTTCTTAAAAGCTGCTCTCTCCTTTGGTCTCTGGGAATACTGCACTCTAGTGATTGTCTCCCAGCTGCAGGTGTGATTTCATTCTCTCTTTGGCTGATGTATCTCTGTCCTTAGGTCCCCTGTGGGAACACAGCCAGTTGCCCCATTTTCTCTGGGTTTGTCCCTGGAGTATCTTATCCTTTCCTGTGATTAATCTCTTCTGGCACATCTCAAAGCTCTTGTCCCAAGTTCTCCATCAACTTTGTCTTTTACTTCCAGCTACCTCCAGGGTTCACCATCCTTATTTCTTACCATTGCCCAAACTAAATATATTCCCCTTTCTTCCATGTCCTCTCTCATTTGGGGCTTTTCCATGCCCTTGAGACACTGCTGTTCTTTTCCCCTCAGGTTGAAAACCTGAAGCTCGGCTATTTTCCCTTTTTCCCCCATCTCCTCTATTTATTTACTGTTTGGATATTTTCTGTTTCCTCTGGGCTCTCTCCCTTCCTTTCAGCCTTTTTGATACCACTTTAATCTGTATCTTTATTGTCAGAGGTCACATGGCAGTTCCACATTCTCGAGTGAAAGCTGCTGGTCAGCATGACAAAGGAGGTTTGACAATTTGGGGAGCCCTGTGTCGCCGAGTCCATGTGTCAGAACCCTAGTAAATGACTGAATCTCTAGGTTCTGGAGCTTGACTTTGCTCTTACAGTCTATCTCTTGGGATGCTTTGGAAAAGCGCGGTGTGTCCTTTTGTGTGTCCAGTGTCCCCTTTGCTGCCACAGCCTCTGATTTTTTAATGACAGCTTTTCCTTCCCTCATGAGTATATGCCCATGCTTCCCCTGTGCCCCACAGAATCCTGGGTTTTGTAATTTTGTGATACCTTTGGGATAACTTAAGGTTTGCTGCCTTTGTGCTCTCTTTGAGCAGTTCCTAATTTCTCCTCCTGACACAATAGTGCCTTAATCTTCCAACTGAAAACGAAAGCTGAAGCACCTGACATTGCAGATTTTCATGTACTTCATTCCTATTAATCACCAGTTATGTGGGTCTGTTTTTATCCCTTTTGTATTTTCCTCTCTGCTTTTACTTGGGAGGTAATAAGATTTTTTTTTTTTCCATAAATTCTCTCCAAATGACTTGCATTTTTTGACAGCATTTGTAGAAGTGTCTTTGTAGGCTTGGTTGCAGAGTTGAAGGAACATGGGAAAATTTTGTAAATAAGACCCATGAAGTGCAAGTTATATTATCCTGCACTTGTTCTTCCCAAAGAGGAGAGCTGGCCACAGCCTGTATTTCTTTTTTTTTTTTTTAAGATTTTATTTATTTATTTGACACACAGAGAGATAGAGAACACTAGCAGGGGGGAGCAGCAGGCAGAGGGAGAGGGAGAAGCAGGCTCCCCGCCGAGCAGGGAGCCTGATGTGGGACTCGATCCCAGGACCCTGGGATCATGACCTGAGCCGAAGGCAGACGCTTAACTGACTGAGCCACCCAGGCGTCCCTCACAGCCTGTATTTCTTTTTTTTTTTTTTTTTTTAAAGATTTTATTTATTTATTTGAGAGAGAGAGAATGAGAGAGAGCACATGAGAGGGGGGAGGGTCAGAGGGAGAAGCAGACTCCCTGCCGAGCAGGGAGCCCGATGCGGGACTCGATCCAGGGACTCCAGGATCATGACCTGAGCCGAAGGCAGTCGCTTAACCAACTGAGCCACCCAGGCACCCACAGCCTGTATTTCTTAAAATTTAACTGCATCCTCAGAAATAAGATAGTCATGCTTAATTTTTTTTTTCCATTTATTTTGGCGGTGAAAGATGTGCTTCAGAAGTGAAAAGTTGATGAGTTATTTCAGTGAATAGGCATTTTAAGGTGTTATATTTCAGTTATTTTTTTCATCAGAGAAATTTAGTTAAACATGAAGCCAGAGGCCTGGAAATATTGATTTTTCTGAATCACAATGTGATGCTGTGTTTATTTACTGTCCCTTTTATCTTTGGGCATTCTAGAGGAGTGTTTGATGCTTCCCTCAAAATGGCTGGCTTCTACGGATTGTACACATGGCTGACTCATACCATATTTGGCATCAATATTGTCTTCATACCATCAGGTAACAGTAGTATCATAACTTCCACTGTCCCCTGTTTAAGGAAAATTAAGCCATTTTCTGTACATTGGGAAATGTCATCTTCCTCAAGCTTAAAATACTAAATTTTAGAGATCTAATCTAGTCCAGAATAGGAGCAGAAGTATGATTTGTAATGTGTATTTATGCTGTATTTCCAGTAGCTCGAACGATAACCCAGCACATAGGAAGCAGTGCATAAGTATTTGTTAAATGAGTGAATGTCCCAGCACTTAGCACAACACCTAGTATCTATGTACTTGGCACTCAGTAAATGTTTGAGTTGAACTGATTGGCAGGGAGCAATGAGTTGGTCAAATAGCTTTGTCCCATGAAGGATACTGTCCCAGGGGCAAGATGAATGAGTTGTCTCCATACCCCGTAGGATCAATTCCATATGCTCATTCCATAAGCACCAGAATGGTTCAAAACCACCCTTTACTTTTTCCTCTACATTATCTCTGCTCCTCTCCTTCCACTTTTCCTTCCTTTATTTCTGTGGTTGCTTGACTTCCCGGATATATCTGCCTTCCACATTTACCCTCTACCACCCTTTTTTCCCCTTTTGGTCCACACTCCCTTTCTTCCTTACATTCCCAAGTTCATTCATGTTCTTTCCTACTTCGCTGTCCACTAAGCCACCCTCTGATGTGCGAGCAGCCTGAGAACACATGGCGGTCGTTGTTTCATAACGACCTTGTGAAGCAGGCAGGGTCGGTGGGGTTCCTGTCGTAGAGATGAGAAACCACACGTTTTCCAAGGTCACATACCTGGCAGGACCAGAACTAGATCCACGTCTGCTTGACTCTTAGTCTGGAGGGGAGCCAGAGGAGAGAGCGAACACGCTGCTGTGGAAGGGGATGAGCTTGAAGTGAGTCCTTTGGCGAGTAGGGCTTTTGGTTTTGTTTTTGTTTAAACTACATTTCATTTTTATTAGAAAGAAACAAGGTGAAGGATATACATTCATCTCTGAGGTTTAGAAACTAACTTCTAATTTGGCTTTGGACTCAGTATAAATTTGACCAATGCTTTACTGTTGCATTATAGGGTTGTATATTAATTAACTAACCATTGATTCAAAATAACAACTGTGGGACACTAGAATTTTGTTGCTTAAGAAGAGATTCATGAAAAGAAAAAGAGATTCATGAAGTAGACACATACTTTAGAAAGATTTTCAGCATCAGCTTTTGAGATACATATCAGACCTTCATTTCACTAACAAATTCAGTTAAACGGGGCGTTATCATGCACTGAGTTTGTGTTTAACTTGTTTTGGTGTAATTGTTTAAGTAGGAGGAGCTAGTGCTTAGGTTCTGCTGTTTTGTTATTGTTTTAGTGGTGATGTTAAGTTGCTTTCCTTTTAATCTTAGCTTTGGCAGCAATCCTGGGAGCGGTACCATTTCTGGGGACGTACTGGGCAGCAGTACCGGCAGTTCTAGACCTGTGGCTTACACAAGGCTTAGGGTGCAAAGCCATCTTACTGTTGGTTTTCCATCTCTTGCCAACATACTTTGTAGATACTGCCATCTATTCGGATATATCAGGGTAAGTATCCACAGAACTTCTCAAGTTGCTGGTGAATCATATCCAGGGATTTATGTGGCCTTGTTAAAGAAAGGTTGTTTTGTTTTGTTTTCCCTTTTGGGGATGGGAAAAGGGACAGATGGTAGGATTTTTCAGTGAAGTAGTCTTTTGTGATCCCACTGATACAATCAGATTTTAATGTAATATAATTAATACTGTTTGCAAGGTATGCTATTTTGTTGTCTAAGTATTTACAATATATGAGACTCTGTGTTAACACAAAATTGTGAATAATCTTCTGTTTTAGTGATATTTAAGCTAGGAAAGAAATATTATTAGATGTACATAAAACATTTAAAGTACAGAAATGAGTTAGTGGTTATTTTTAGAACTTCTTTGCTTTTGGAGAAAAACATTTAGTTGTAGGTCTGAGGTTCTCCATGTGAAATCAAATCTTATCAAGTTAATGTCTGATAAGCAGAGAGCTCTCTTTACTTAAGATATTATAGTATGGTTCTAGGATGAGTACAGGTTAAATTGAAGACAGAATCCAAGCTTTGGCTATGTAATATAATAAATACCTGTTTTTTAGATTTTGGTATCTCTTAGAAATTGCATTAAGTAAATCAAGCCAATTCTTATTTAGTCACATATCCAGATTCACATTGCTTATTAGAATCTAGGATGTAACCAAATGCTGAATTTTCATCAGTTACTCAAGTTCAGAATATGCCTACTGAAACTGTCATAATAGTTAATATAGTAAAATTCACCATCACAGTAAGTGTAGACAAGGGCTCAGTTCATAGAAAGAGTACCCTTCAGTTAATTTGAGAATATACAGGGACAAATTATATGCCACCTTGTTTTCTCTCTAGTAAGTTGAAGTAGAAAACAAATGATATATAACTACTCTGACGTCCCAAAGTTCCAGAGCAGAAAGAAACAAGCAATTCCATACACAAGCCTTAGGGAAACTTATGTCTAAAACTTGAGAGAGAAAATGAAAGACAAAAGGAGAACATCAGAACGTGGTTAACTAGTGCTTAGCAGTTGAAATTTAAATAGAGTAGTTATATGACTTATCGTTAAATGTTTTCATTTCTCTAAACTTTAAATTTTTTATTGAAGTTTCTAGCTAGAATTTAAGATTTTTATGTGATTTTATCTTAATAATAAAATACTACCTTATTTAGCCAGCATTAGGAAATGAAAGAGTTTGTGTAAGTTGTTTTATTTTTTAATAAATGAAGCCTTTATTTAAAAGCTTCCACACTTTTTTTTAAGCTTTAAGCATTTTTGATAGGAAATTTTTAGAAGTGTATTATTTAGGGAAAAAGCTTACTTACATAGCATACATATGTGGAATATTGCCCTAAATTTTTTTTTTTTTGGAGTGAGGAAGATAGATTATGAATATAGTGTATTAGTTTCCTAAAGACTACCTCACCTTAAATCTTACTTATTGAACTGTAACATAGTACAGAACATTATTCCAGAGTTATTTGCCCCACAGTAAATTGTTCCAGTCACCTGTGTTTGAAAACTAGAAATAGAACAGACCGTCTTTCCCAGTCGCTCCTATGTTAGTGGTCATTTGTTATTGTTATCACTGTGCGGTGCTCCTGTAACCTCTTACTGTATTCGGGTTATGTAAGTGATCCTGTGATAAGCTGGAGGACAATTATGACTCTTGTGAGATAGAAATCTTGGGCTTTGTGACCAATAGTTTCTTCATGAGGCCCTTTATCATTACCCGTGTTTAAAAACTATTTTACGATGTTGCCACAAGTCTAACCTATGAGTAATGTGGATGCTATTGTATTGCTTTATAAAAAGCATAATTATTTGAATTATATGTAAATTGTGCCCATTTAACTATTCTTGTTGGAAGTAAACTTAACATGTGACTTTTGTAACCAGTCCTCAGCCAACACTAACCTAGGTCAGGCATCCATGTAATGGGTGTAGGATATCTGCTAACAGTCTGACTTCACTCCCTCCATTGATGGACCTTATAAAAAGGCAGATGTTGTATGTGTTACATAGGTAAGAAAATGCTTGCATCTCAGTATTATTACAACCAACGTTGTTATCTGCACTGAGGTAATCTAAAGAAAGCTGGTCATGCAATCAAAGGCCTGGTGTGTTAGGAATGAACATAGTGTTAGAGCTGTGTTTCAGATTTACTCCAAGGTTTATGTTTGTTAAAAGCCATGAGCTAATCTGTATGCTCTTTCTTCCAGAGGTGGGCATCCTTACTTGACAGGCTTGGCAGTGGCTGGCGGGGCTTACTACTTAGGCCTGGAAGGAGCAATCATTGGGCCCATACTTCTCTGCATACTCGTGGTCGCTTCTAATATCTATAGTGCCATGCTAGTGAGTCCCACGAATTCAGTGCCCACGCCAAACCAGACCCCGTGGCCTGCTCAGACTCAGCGGTGAGTTAAAGTAGAATGAGCATGAACTCTGTGTGTGAAATTGAACTATCCCATGATTTATTTTTTTACATGAATGGTCTGTCAGGATACAGGTATTTCAGTGCACACGTTCTGCTAAAGATTGTAGAAGACTCTAAGTAGAAAACATTTGTTTGTAGACGTTTGGGTTTCAGATACCAGGAAATTTTAAAAACTAAATTGGGACAGAATTGTTCATGTCATGAAAGACCAAAATAAAAAAAAAAAAACATTTAAAAAACACTTGGGGACATGGTGTACCAGATTAAAGGGGGGGGATCAGGGAACAGGACAATCAAATGCAGTGCAGGGATCAGTGGATGGTCCTGGATTAGGGGTGGGGAGAATCGATAAAGAATATTTATGGAACAGTTGGAGAAATCTGAATATGGGCTATATATTAAATAGTATTTTTATATCAGTGTTAAATTTCCTAGGCATGATAATGATACCTTGGTTGTATAGCAGAATATCCTTTAGGGGTAAGATGTCAAGATGTCTGCAACTTATTTTCAAATAGTTTAGCCAAAACTAATAGAGGGGGAAGTGACTAATAGCAACATACTAACAATTGTTGAGTCTGGATGAATGACATATGGTTAATTGCACTAGTCTTTCAATTTTTCTGTAGCTTTATAAAGCTGTAAAAAGTTGGGAAAAAATTTTGAGTATGCTAGTATGGAGTTATAAAAGTACAGACAGACAATTCATAATTGCTGTCATCTGCTGTCACCAACAGTTCATAAATTAAATTATAATGTAATATGAATTATAATTAAAAAGTTTTCCCTGATTGTGTCAAAATTTTACAAAGCTTTTTATTGAGGTTTATCTTCCATGGGCTGAGATGCACATCTTAAATATACAACAGATGGATTTTTTCAATACATATACCTATGTAAGCATCCCCTGTATTAAGGTATAGAGTATTTCCATTACTCTAGAAAGCTTCCCCATACACCTTCTCAGTCAGACCCCTTCTCTGCTAATAATCTGACCACTGTCACCTTAGATTGGCTTTGCCTATTTTTGAACTTCACTTAACAGGAATCCTATATAGTAAGTACTCCTGAGTCAGGCTCTTCTGCTCAGCATTGTGTCTGTGGCCTCAGCCACATTGTTGCATGGACCAGTCATCGTTTTCTCATGCTGCCTAGTATTCCAGTGCATGAGGATACCACAGTTTATTCATTGCAGTGTTGATGGACATTTGTGTACTTGCCAGTTTATTTTTTTTTTTAAGATTTTATTTATCTAAGAGAGAGGGAGCACAAGCAGGGGGAGGGGCAGAGGGAGAGGGAGAAGCAGGCTCCTCGTTGAGCAGGGAGCCCAGTGCGGTACTCCATTCCCACCCCTGGGATCATGACCTAAGCCAGAGGCAGACGCTTAACCGACTGAGCCACCCAGGCGCCCCCTACTGGCCAGTTTCTTGTACTACATGTCTTCTGGTGGACGGGAGTACTTAGTTTGAGTATATACCAAGAAGTGGAATGGCTGGGTATACATCAGGTTTAACTTCAGTGGATACTACTTGTTAAACAGTTTTTCTTCATGATTGTACCAGAAATCACATGTTAACAACAGAAAAGTAAGATGGACTGTTAAGAATGAAAAAGTAAGAAGTCTCAGAATGAAGAATTTTAACTTTTCAGAGACTATACTACATTGTCCTTATTATTCTCCACTGGAAAATAATTTTTCCTGCCATTGGGTCTTCTAGTGTAATCAAGGAGTCATTAACGAGTTGATTCTGAAAATGTATTTACTGAAACTATTTTATGTTTTTCTTTAAAATTCTTTAGAGGGGCGCCTGGGTGGCTCAGTCGTTAGGCGTCTGCCTTCGGCTCAGGTCATGATCCCAGAGTCCTGGGATCGAGCCCCGCATCGGGCTCCCTGCTCCGCGGGAAGCCTTCTTCTCTCTCCCACTGCCCCTGCCTGTGTTCCCTCTCTCGCTGTGTCTCTCTCTGTCAAATAAATAAGATCTAAATAAAATAAAATAAAATAAAATTCTTTAGAAACATGTTTCTGCTTATTTTGTGTAAATGTTGTACTTTGTGAAGAAAGACATGGTCCTTTAACTCAGAACAAGTCGAATACAGTTTCTGAGTTAGACCCACTTGGTTAGAGGGCCATTTTAGCTAATGCAAGGCACTTAACTTGATGGCAGGGAAAAATCCGTTTCCTTAAAAAGAATAAAAGGAGAGGCACTTAGGTAGCTTTAACAAAAGCTTCACCATTTTGAAGGTGGTGACCCTATGATTTCTGCCTTTACCTCTTAAAGGCAGGTACGTGGGTACCTGAGAAACCAATGAACAGTTACTTGAAAGCAATAAAGAGCACTTGATAACTGGATACCCTACTCCTTGGGGATCCATACAAGAAACCAAAAGAAAATTGGTTGATCAATATTTTGCTGTTATTTTAGAAAAAAACTTTTAATGATTCCAAGTTAGTAAAGCAGGAATTGGTTTTTAACTAATATGAATTCTTCCAGAGGCAAATGACCCTTTCCCCCTTCTCTGAAGGGGGAACTAACATTCTCTGAAGGTAGAATATTATTAATTAGGTGGCAGGGGAGCTAGAAAATTTAATGTGAGGGCTTTTATAGTCTTCATCTTTTTTTTTCTTTAGAAGTTATGTATGCATGTATTTGAAAGGGTCAAAAATTTCTACAAAGCTTATTGTGAAAACTATCTTTTGCTTTCCCCTTGTCTCTCCTTTTCTGCTCTGAGAGGAGCCACTTTTTTTTTTTTTGAGAGAGAGAAAGAGCATGGGGTGGGGGGTGAGGAGCAGAGGGAGAAGCAGGCTCCCTGCCAAGCGTGGAGCCTGACGTGGGGCTTGATCCCAGGACCCTGGGATCATGACCTGAGCCAAAGGCAGCTGCTTAACCAACTGAGCCACCCAGGTGCCCCTGAGAGGAACCACTTTTTGACTCTAATTTGACTTTTACCTCCATTTCTTGAAATAGCATGTTTATTTCTTGATTTTTTTTTTTTTCATGAATAGGCATTATCTGTTTACTTCCCAGTTGGAAGGTGAGAAATTAGCTCTTTCCTACCCACCTCCCATTATTGAACTGTGATATCGGTTAGATCAGTATTTGGCACTTACATTATTATGACTCTGTAAATTACATTCCTATTTGAGCCTTCTTGTATATTGTGTCTGTATTTCCTTACTTTATATAGCTTTTTGCTTTCCTTTGAGTTATAAAGATACTGTGTTTTGTTGTATGTGAGTACTTACAATTAGCCTCAAGCTGTGCACCAGGTGTTCACATCTCCTCTTGCTCAGTATGCTCAGTTGTATCAACTGAGCATATCTTCCTGATGAAGTCTCTGCTAGAGTCTTCTGATCTGCTCCAGTGGATGCTGGCTGCCCTTTTCCCCGCTGTTCAGCTGTCATTCCTTCAGCTCTCCCCTGTGTTGGAATTCTCACTTCCTATATCATTCCCCATATCATTTTCTTTCTTGATTTATTCCCTTTTTGTTGGAGCACAATCTCCTATAGATTTTTGGGAAAGAATGCATGGGGAGTGAATTTTGGGAGGATGATGCATGTCTGAAGAGGCTTTTCCTAAAGTCATACTTAATCAATAGCTTGCCTGGGTAGAGAATTTTTTTTCTAAGATTTTATTTATTTGAGAGAGAGAGAGTGTGCGCATGACCAGGAGAAGGGGCAGAGGGAGAGGGAGAAGCAGACTCCCCGCTGAGCAAGGAGCCTGACAAGGAACTTGATCCTAGGACCGGGATCAAGACCTGAGCCAAAGGCAGATGCTTACTGACTGAGCCACCCAGGCGCCCCTGGGTAGAGAATTTTATGTGTGAAAATTTTTACCTTTAGACTTTCTTTATTTCCTCATTCTCTTCTTGTTTCCATGCTTGTTAAAAGTCTGAAGTCGTTCTGATTCCTGAGTCTTTGTAATTTAACTGTTTGAAAACCTATAGGATCTTCGTTTTACTTTTTTGTTGTTGTTATTCTAATTGATACTTGATAAGACCTTTAAAACTGGAAACTTATGTTCTGCAGTTCTAAAATTTTTCTTGAATTATTTCATTTTTATGATTTCCTTCTCATCCTTTCAGAAACTTAGTTTGATGTTGAGTCTCTTACCCTGGTCATCTTATTTTCTTATCTCTGCTATTTTTCCATTCTGATTTTTTGCCTCCGTTTTCTGGGTAAATTTTTCAACTTTATTTTCCAAACCTTCCACAGAGATTTCCATTTTTACCACATTTTTTTTTCAGTCCTGTTTATCAAGGTGTTATTTACATAAATAAAATCTATACTTTTTTTTTTTAAAGATTTTATTTATTTATTTGAGAGAGAAAATGAGATAGAGCATGAGAGGGGGGAGGGTCGAGGGAGAAGCAGACTCCCTGCCAAGCAGGGAGCCCGATGCGGGACTTGATCCCAGGACTCCAGGATCATGACCGGAGCTGAAGGCAGTTGCTTAACCAACTGAGCCACCCAGGCGCCCTAAAATCTACCTTTAAAAAAAAATAAAATCTACCTTTTTAGCATTCAGGAAGTTATTAGTTTTCTGTGATGCATAACAAATTAGCCCTGGCTTAATGGCTTTCAAACAACATGCATTTATTCTGTCCAAGTTTCCGTGGGCCGGGAGTCCAGGCACCATGTAGCTGGATCTTCTGGCTTTGGTTCTGACAAGGCTGCAGTCAAGGTGTCAGCTGGAGCTGGGGTTTCCTCTGCGGCTTGGGTTCTAAGCTTGCCTTGTGTTGGCAGGATTCATTTTCCTGCAGTTGTGGAACTGAGGCTGACAGCTGGAGGTGGCCCCTCTCCATAGGCAGTTTCGTATCATGGCTGTTGGCTTCTTCAAGGCCAGCAGAAGAGCAGTTTTCTGACTTCGGTTTCTGACCACTCAGATCCCTTTTTAAAGGGCTTGCCTGACTAGGCTCAGTCTACCCAGTGTGCTCTCCTTTTGATTAATTTAAAGTCAACTGATTAGGGGCCTTAATTACATCTGCAAAATCCCTTCACCTTTGCCATATTAACACAACATAATCACAGTATCATTTATCATATATATTTGGCTGTTGGTTCCTATTAAGAGTGAGACATTCACTCAGGAGCTGTGGGTGGGTTATTGTGTGTGTTACCATGATAGAATCTGGCAGAGCCATTGTCTTGTGCAATCCTTGGTGTCAACATTTTTTGGTTCCCCATTTGGACTGGTAAACCCCTCTGAGAAAGATCTTAATAATCTCCTGCCTAGAGGTTGGTGGCCCAGGGGCTGGCATTCTGGAAGCCAAGAGAGGGAAAGGGACAGACGGTGTTTAAGATGTGAGTATTCATGCAATCTCCCGGTGTCAGTGTGTACCCCCACCCTCATCTCTGCCTCTTGTCCCCTACTCCAGAGACTTTTTGTTTTACCTTCTGTCCTGGGGAAAAAAACTCTTAATTTTCTGCCGACGACAGGGGCAATTCCTTGGCCAGGTGGAGGTGGGCGGGGTTATTGAGCAGGGGAGTCGTACTGCTTTTTAAGTAGATTTTAAAGCAGTCCTTCGGCATTTAGCACCACCTTCACCCCAATTCCAGAGTTTACTTGCTGTCACCAGTGTCACCAGTTCCTGAGCCCTCATGGGGATTTTACTGAAGAAATCAAATTGTTTGCTGGCGTTTTCCACTACCGGCCTAGGATCAGCTTTTTAGGGTATGCTGGGTCAGAGCAGTTGTCCCATCTGCCTTCCACCTTCTAGAAGTTTATGGCTCTTACCTCTTACATTCTCTCTCCCTGCCTTCCTTTTCAAGTAAGTGTATGCCTTCAAAAAAATACTTTCACTGGCATTTTAATGAGGTTTTGAAAGGGCTTGAAGGAAGCGTGTGTTCAGTACCTCACCCTTCAGTGGGAAGTCTGAACAAACACAACCTCTGGGGACGTTTATTGGGGTGAAGTTCTGTGATAAAACTTTACGTGTGTTATTTTATTTGATCTGTCCAGTGTTTGCATATAGGTTAGGAATTGGAGGCTTCCATGTTTTATAGATGAGGGACTCAAGGCTTAGGTTCCCTTGCCAATAGCCACCCAGCTAAAAAGCAGGAGAGCCGGTGCGTTTCAACTAATGATCTTTCTTTTCCTTCTTGAGCCATCCTCTTCCCTTCCACAAGAGCAAACGTCATCCTGTTAGACTCAGGGAATGTTACGCTCCACTTCTGTGGGCCAGTTTGTGGTCATCCTTACTACTCCCCACCTCCTTGTTCACCGCCCTCACCAAGTGCTGTCCGTTTGTCTCAGCATCTCTGAATCTTCTTCCTCCGAATCTCCAGTGCCACGCCCCTGGTCTGAGCTGGGCCCAGCTGCTGCATTTCTCACCTGGACTGCTGTGGTCATCTTAGCCTTCTAACGTCTCCCGCCCTCCGCTTGTACAGTTCTCTCGTCCCTTCTCTGCACTGCAGCTGACATGTTCTCTTCAAAATGCAGGCATATCTGATCGTGACCCTGGCTGACCAAAAATGGCCTCCCGTTGGTTTTAGGAGGGAGATCAAAATCCTTGACATGGTTGCAAGACCCTACCTGATCTGATCCTGAACTCTTTCCTCTTGCTGTCTGAGCTGCTGCCATACAGGCTTTTTCTCGGGGCCTCAGACACGCCAGGCTTGCTGCACTGTGATAGTAGAGGGTGGATGGTTGCATTTTGTTAGGCGGACATACCTTTTATGGTAGCTACAAGTACACATTTGCAAGACTGTTTCTGTGAACTACCACCTACAGGAAAAACGAAGGAAGGAGGACCCCCTGCTCTGATTATCACTGTTGATAATGCTGTTTGCAGTATTTGATGGGGGTGAATGTCATGGACACACCACAGCGTAAGGCTCCCAACTATTTTGGCCTTGATTCAGTAACCCGAGTGTATCACTTCCTCTGTTCTGTTTCAACGCTGGGGCTGTCTGGGAGGTGTGGGGAAAGGCAGAGACTCTCCTGCAGTCATGTATCTTAGAGTACTTTCTTGATTTTTGGACAGGATATTCAGACTTGATTTGATGTATTTATTTCACTCCTCCCCAAAATTGAGCAGCGATCTCTGAATATTAAAGGTCAGCAAAACCTGCAAGGAGCAAGTAGCAACGTAGCCCAGCGACTCCTCCAGGAATGTTGTTCTCTGTATTAAGGTTTTCCCCTGCCCTCTGTCACATCTGGACAGTACCTAGAGCGACAACTGGAATGTGGTTCTTTGGGAACTCAGCTTGCTCTTTCACTAGGAGGAGTTATCAGGAGCTCATTTCTGCTCATTCAGAAGCATTCTTTTAACCAGACTTCGAATATCTTTTATAATTTAATACCCAAAGTTAAATCAAAAGTGAGTGTTCTGTTACAAAAGAAATTGTTTAGTAATTAACCTAAGGTTTCACACATCCAGCTTTATAGAGCAAGAAGTTATTTTTTTTTCTCTGTCTTTGCAAAATGAGATAGGAAGGTGTTCTCCAAAAAACCTCACCACTGCTGCAGACCTTTATATTAACCTTCAGAATTTCGGCTGCAGTGCACTCCCCGTTTGGCCAGTTTGGACTAATGAGGGAGAAGAGAGAGGGCTGGAGGTGGGAAGTTTAAGTTGGCCCATCAGACTTCATGCCTACTTTCTGTCTACATCTGCAGACTCCTCTCTCTCTCTCTCTCTCTTTCTCTCTCTCTGCTGCCTGCCTTGTGTTTTATTTTCTAGCCATATTGAACTTGTTTTATGACAATGACCTGAAGTCATTGTCATCTTTGCACATGTTTTCCCTCTTTATAAAGAACACCGCACCGTTTCTAGGCACGGCTGGTACTGTGGCCTGTCCTCAAAGGACTCTTCTTCCGAGAAGCATTGCCAAAACTCTCTGGGCTAGGTGAGATGTGCCTGCCGTGTGGTCCCCTGCACCACAGCATCTTCCACTTACCTGTTGGAGCTTAATACACATTATAACTGTGTCGTTTTAATTAATCATCTTTCCCAGTAGTTGGTAAGCTTTCTGAAAGTAGGAGCTAGGTCTCATCTGTTTACTACTCTTCTACCATTCCTAGCATGGTGTCCAGCACATAAAAAATGCTCAGTGAACATTTGATGAATTAATAGATTAGTGAAACCAAGAACAGTTCAGATAAAAAGATTTTTGCAATATCACCTTGAGGCTGATAAAAGAGGATGGGACATAGTAAGCCCCAGCCTTAGTGCTATATTCCAGATTTGTCGGAAAGTAAGGGATGTGCCTAATAGTGATGCCATGTGCTCTGTCACAAGATTGTGCACCTGTGTGCCAGGTGAGGGTTTGGAAATATACACTCAGCTATGCCAAGCCAACTACGTTAATTTAGTCAGGTAAAGCTTTTTACTTTTAAATGTCCAAAGTTTATTCTGTATCTTTAGGAGGCAAGGAGTCAACAGCTCTTGAGCTGTCAAATCAGAAAAAGTTTAAACATTTACATAAAGGAATTTTTAAAAATCTTACCGAAATCTTTTGGGGAGGAATATTCAGAATTCAAGGAGCTGGGATTGTAAATGAGAAATCACACTGCACATTCCCCATTGCCATTAAAGGAACTGTAAAATGTTAATAGCAGTCTCTGTCCCTCCAGTCACATGTGGTCCTGTTCTGCTTTTCTTGCTCTTAAGTGAGAAATTCTACCACTGTAGTTCTTAGCATATAATAATCCATATGGTTTGGAAAAGAATACTGTATTTATTTATTTTTAAAGAACACTGTATTTAGATGACTGAGGTAGGACATTTACCATTTCTAGACATACTGTCAATGCAGTATTATCCCTTTGTTTCTTCCTATTCTAGAGAGGTCAGGATTTATGAACCCTGCTGATTTGTGAGCCCAGTGCTTCTCCATGAGGACGGAAATAAATTATTTCTGTATCACTAGGTTAGGGGGTTTGTTTTCCAGGAGATAGACATTTATTTAAGATCATTGTTACTTCTGGGGCGCCAGGGCTGCTCAGTTGGTTGAGCAGCTGACTCTTGATTTCAACCCAGCTCGGGTCATGATATTGGGTTCCTGGAATTGAGCCCCGTGTGGGGCTCTGAGCTCAGCGGAGAGTCTGCTTCAGCATTCTCTCCTTCTTCCTGTGCACGCAGTCACTCTCTCTAAAATAAATAAGTGAAAATCTTAAAAAAAAAAAAGTGTTACTTCTGTAGGCTTCACACGCACATGCACGTGCGCGCACACACACACGCACTCACACACTCACACACGCACTCACACGTACACCCTGCCATTGCCACTCTAAACATCTAGAGAAGATAGAGTGTTGAGTTGGAAAATTGTTAGTAACTGTTTTCTTAGCTTGCTTCGGTTTGTTTTCCTTTTTTCTGGGTCCTTTTCTAGGCTTTCTTGGCCTGGGGGCAGAATTGAATAGTAGGTATGAATTTCAAGGTGACAGCTAAGCTTACTTGTCAACAGAAAGCAGTCACCAGGCCAACCACAGTCTTAATCTCATTTCATGCATCTTTGCCCTGAGGCAGAAATTTTCATTCATAATACAGAGGAACTGAATAGAGATTCAAACTTGCAGATATCTTAGAAATGTGAAAAGATGTCAAAGGGTGAATTTAGAAACCTATTGTGTATTGGGAAATGCTTTTTAATATTGGCAAATTTTTGGTTATTGGTTTTAAAGATTTTCCAGGGCTTCCCACAGCTGGTAGCCAACTTTGCCTGTACACAAATGTAAGAACACAAATTTAGGTGAGAGTGTGAAAAATAGATACATAAATAGCAGACACCTAGGGCAGTGGTTCTGGGTGGGAGTTGTGAGTTTTGCTCCCCTCAGGAGATATTTGGCAATGTCTAGAGACATTCTGATTGTCACAACTCCAGCAGTTAGAGGCAGGAATACTGCTAAATATCTTACCATGCACAAAAATGTCGATGGTGCTGCTGTTGAGAAACCCTGATTTGATAGACAGGTGGACAGTAACACATATAAAACCTGGGAGGATAGAAGTCTTCGTTTTGGGGGATTTCTTTCTTTCTTTTTTTTTTTTTTAAAGATTTTAGTTATTTATTTGACAGAGACAGACACAGTGAGAGAGGGAACACAAGCAGTGGGAGTGAGAGAGGGAGAAGCAGGCTTCCTGCGGAGCATGGTGCCCGATGTGGGGCTCGATCCCAGGACCCTGGGATCATGACCTGAGCTGAAGGCAGACACTTAACGACTGAGCCACCCAGGTGCCCCTGGGGGATTTCTTTCAGAATGTAAAATTACTTAAGGAAACAAAATTCATTCCAGTTCTTTCTCCTATCAGCATATATTCAGCGTGGTGGGTTGGGCCATGTCACACGCATGCCCTTTCAAAGCCATAGCCAGGAAGCTTATCCATTCTTCCGAGCTGTTCCTTTGGATGTAGGGCCGTGCTGGGGGAGGCAAGCGTCAGAGGTGCAGAGGCCAGGGCCCCCCGCCAGGGAGGCAGCCTTGAGATAGGGCAGTGTTCTTGAATGTAATCTCTTTTCTGTAACTTTCTGCCTGTGCCCTCTTGATTCTGAAGTACTTCTGACATTATGCTAAAGGGTTAGTCTTTCATTTGCCTCTGTTCCACCCAGCTGGCCCGCCTCGTAGTGTGATGCGAAAATTGAGAAGACAAAGGAAGAATGCAGAAAGGGGTAAGACAGGTGGCGTGAGTGCACAATTGCACCTGATGTACAGATTATTTGCTTTATGATGTTTTAGATGATTTGTACTTAATGACAAATTTTTGTCACCTTTTGTATCTACAGCTGAGTTGTTTTCTGAATTTTTGGAGTATTTCCCTTATATTCCACTTTAGGTCTGTTTGTAATAAAAAAGTTGAGTCATCTGTGTACAGTAACCAACACTTGGTTATAGGTATGAAAATAAAATGGGCTTTATTTGACTGATAAAAAAAATTAAGAAGATATCACATAGTATAGTGACAGGGCTACAAGTTATAACTTGAAGATTTTAGAATTGTTTTGAAAAATGCAAACATTTTAAGCTTAACTGTTTTTCTGAGTTCCTAGTTGATGATATTGCTGTAAAGGAGCAATGTCACTTATGTCTGAAAGGGTAATATATGTGTGCTTTGTCTCTTTATCATTTAAGATAGATTTGACTGTATATAAATAGAAAAACCCCCAAAACTAAAGAGTTTCCACCATCAGGAGAACTCAAAATAACAATGACTTAAATAAGCTAGAGGTTTATTTCTTGGGCAAAAGAAGCCAGAAGTAGGCAGTCTAGGACTCGTATGACTGTTCCACAAACATTCATGCCCAGTCTCCCTACATCCTGTTCTGCCACCTTGGTATGAGGTCTTTTCGGGTAAGATAGGATGTTGAGCTCATCATCAATAAACTCTGACCTGGCCACCACAGATACAGACCAGACTGGGTCACATGCTCCTAGCTCAGGCATGTAAATGATGTAGCAAAGGCGAGCTAGCTATTACAGTGCTAAGGTAGGCACGTTGGATGTGCAGCAGACAACTCCATCCAGACTAGATACTACTTAGTCACGTGGTCGGTCATACGTGGTTTCAGGGGAGTCTGGGGAGATTGTCTTGGATGGGAGACAATGGACCCAGCAAAAAAAAAAAAAAAAGAAGAAGAATTCTTGTTACCAAAGACTGAGAGCCAACTAGCTGGACTTTGAAACAATACTTGGTGAAAGTATTAGCGATACATAGTGACCATATAACCTTGTCAAGGCTCTCAGGTTATAAAAATAAAATGTTGTTCTATGGTAATTAATTATTGGTTGGACACTGTTTTGCTTTTCTTTTTTTAAAGTATTTCTTTGGCTTCATCCACACCCCCTCCTCTCTTTCCAAAAGCAGAACTAATCATTCTCTCTTTTCTCCTTACAGGACTTTCCATGATATTTCTGATGATCTGAAATCTTCAGTAAACTGACATGGTTTGCAACAGAGTGATTTCTGTAGGAGGTTCAGTCTTGATAGTGAGTTCAGCCCAGCTGTGGCCTTCTGTCCTTTCATCTGTGCCTAGCAAACAGAGCCCAGGAAAGAAGCAGAACCCTCCTGGCCTTCCAAACAGAATGCCTGGACAAGAGAGAACTTGCTGTGGGTTGCTTTGCCTTTTAAAGCACAGCTTTAGAGCTCAGAATTGTGGTTTGCTCACTTACCTGTTGCTAAGATGGCTTGAAAAGTTTCAGTTTATACACTGGTACCATGGCTCGAAATTTCCCACTTTTGGTTATCTATATTATTATAATATGTATTTATAAAGTTATTTTAAGAGTCCTGAACTACCTGCTGTTAAAAGTATTTGCCATGTAATTTTCTCCTGGTTTAAGAAATCTGTTCTTAAACTTTTTTATGACCGTCACTTTTTAATGAAGAGGGTTTTTCACTTTTGAATATGTAGTTGTTTGAGCAGGAAAAGGAAGCCTTCTACCCTTCTACCCTTCTACCTACTCCCCTCTATAAGGGTAAGGCGGGGTGGCTTATTTCAAGGTCACCTAGGTGTGTGTTGCAACCACAGGAGACACAGAGAAACAAGCTCTTCCTGCCCTTTCTCCTCCCTCCATCTGCCATTACACTATTGCCAAATTCTTAAAACTTGGTTGACCACTTTGAAGCAACATACTTACTAAGCTGCTGTTAATGGTACCAATATGACAGAATTCATGTTGTGGTTCAGTTTTTCTTTCCAAATGCTTTAAGTGAAAAATCTCAGGAGTAACAGTTCTCTGAGTTGTTAAATGGATCCCTGTTTACTTACTTGGAATTCTGCCAATTAGTTACTTATTAGCAGTAGAATGTTACAGTTAGGTAGTATTTTTCCATCACTTAGCAGAGTGCGTTGCACGTAAGACTCTAGATGAAGGCGTGTTGAATTATGACTTTTTAAGTCTCCCAGACATCGCAATAACCAGCATAGTGCTTTGCATTTTACAAAGTCATTTTGCACGTATTCTTCCACTATCACTTCCCGGCAGCTTTCATACAGCTTTATGGTATTTTATAACACTTTCATACAGATGGGAAAACTAAGGTTCAGAAAAGTTTAGTAAGATTTTTACCTCAAATTTTTCTGACTTCACAGTCTGCCAACTCTGCTCTGCTGTAGCCTTTCTTCTAATTCCTTATGCAGTTTCCCCAGCACTTGTCCTGCAGTTAATGACAGGCTGGGACTAGAACCCAGCTCTTAGCTTGGTGTCCTTCCCACGGTAGAAAACAATCATCAGGCTCTTTCTCCATCCCCAGGGGAATATGGAGGAGAAAGCGTTCCTGAATATCAAAGACTTCCCTTTGGAAAACATTTAAAAGTAGAAATCCTTCTTTTTCTAAACCATTGTCTCACTGAGAAGCATAGTCTGTGATAATTAGCTTAAATTCATTCTGATATTACTTAAGAAATTAACTCCCTTTGGGAAAGAGGCTACTGTGAGGGTTTTGACTGTTCATACAGTAGACTGCATGCAGATCTCTTGTTTTTACTGTTCTTCTACAGTTATTATCTGATATTACATCAACTGTTCCATTTGGCCGCTAACCGACTCCTTTTTGGTCATTCGTTCAGTAACACATTCATTGAGAGTTGGCCCTCTCTGGTTTCCACGCCAACCGCTGTCCGGGGTGCTGTAGGGGATGGCTCCTGGGAAGGCCTTCTCCCACCGTAAATCTTAGCCAGATCATGTGCTTGCTAAAATTATGAATTTTGCAGTAAAAGGGTTAAAAAAGAAATCAGGTTTGTTTTTGTTAATTGTATACTGATAAGTTTATAGCTGTAATTGGCACATATTCATAAGCGGCAAGTGTTAGACACAGTTTAGTGTGCATAAACAAATTATGTTCCTCCAGAGTGTTTTTAGCTGAATAAAGTGATACTGCAAAAGACTAAACTCCAGCTAATGTATGGCTGTTGCCGGTCATAATTATTAGTATAAATACCAGGTTCTTTAGAAAAGAACTTGGAGCCCTAAGAGAATAGTTTGGAGCTCCCAAAATGGGCAGTGATGTAATATCACCTAAAAAATCAGTCCTACACACGGTCCTCATGAGGAGACTGGAACTGCGCTGGTACTTCAGCAACCGCAGAAGGACTCCGAAGGCCAGCCAGCTGGGGGAGGAGCCCTCGACCAGAGAAACCTATCCCCTCAGACAGTGAAGAGGCTTTACAGATTTTCACAGGGCACAGAGCTCACGTGGCATGAAAAGCAAGGAGTCTCAAGCTCAGGTCTCAAAATGGCTTGCCCCCAGATTCTCAGGATTTGTCCCAGAAAGAGTACATTTCCTAGGAACAGACAGTGCATGGATGAAGTAGCTTCAGTAAAAATGGATGCAGAAAGCCTATCACAAGTCTTATAATTTTATAGCTTTATTAAAGATTAGTTTTAAGTTCACATTCACTATTTCAGTTGTAAACCGAATGGGGGAATGAGAAAAGATAAAAGTCTCCACACAGATGTGCTCCTCTCTCTTCCAAGAATAAGGTATAGCATTTTTAGCATAAACACCATGTCCTATAAATCCTTCTTCAGTTCCAAAATTACTTTCACATTCTGTGTTTCTGGAAGTGATCTGTCACACTGCCTGAGATACAACTCTTATTTATGTTTAAACTTGTGAGGATTCCTACCACTCTCTTCCATTAGAGGTAGTTAGCTGGTAGAATTTTCCTGTGACTTGTGAGACTGGTGTAGATTGACTCTTGACAAAGAGGATTACCCAGGAAGTGTTCTGAAGGCCTGCTGTATTTAAACAAACTCAGAGCCTTGGAAACAGCAGCTGTTTATTCCAGTTAAAGGGCTGCTAAAAGGCTTGCAGATGAGGTCCTCTGGCTAACCTTGGTCTTAAATACCCATTGTGACCTTACTCATACCCCTAGTTCCCACACTGGTTGTATCTAGTGCTTTAGGATGTGTCCCTACTGGGCAAGAAATACTCAGAAATTCAGGCCATGAAGGGTTAGATTAGAGCAAAAGAATTTTAGGTGAGCTATCCAGGGCTCTCAACGTCAGGGTTTGTAGGAAAAACCCCTTCAGAACTTCCCATACTCTAGTCCTGACTGGCAGTTTCCTGTAGGGGTCTTCTAAGACCCTTACAAGAGTATTACACTAGGCATTTCATATTGGAGATAGTCTCTGGCAATATACTTCTAAGTGTTAGTTCCAGCTGAGAGCAACTTTTTTTTTTTAGTTTTTGTCCTTACACATTTGCCATCAAAATATATTCATTTCATTAATTTATTAAGGACCTGCAAAAAATGTGCTACCTGAAACCACTGAGCAGTTATTTTTTTGATAGTTTAAAAATAAGAGAATTGTAAATCAAGATGATCTGTCTACTAGTCATAGAAATTCTGTGCTAGAATGGGCCTTACATATAATTAGGCGATCCTGTCATTTTCTAGGGGAGAAAATAAATCCATAGATTAAAGTGGCTTTTCTACCACACAGAGAGTCAGTTAGTAACAGAATTCTGAGTAGAATACAGTTGTTTTTTTTCCCTTAGCCCACTGTTCTGTGTCTCTTCCCTTTCCCTTATAGTTGAGCAGCTTTTGGAAAAATGTGTTCCTTATAGCAGTAGTTTCAAGAGATGTTATTAGATGTTATAAGAGACAAAAGTGGGCATGGGGGGAGGGGACTCCATGGTCAGTTAAAATTGAGGAATGCTGAGTTTGTTTCCTTTCCGTAGGACTTCTAAGAGTTTTTAGCGTGCTGTTATATATTGTGAACTTATGAGGGGACAGATTGTGTTTACTACACTTATTTGACCTTAAACTGCACTCCCCTCCCCCGCCCTCCCATCCTTTTAGCAGAGCTTCTCCAAGGACTACTAGTCCTTTGGGAAACATGGCTCTCGAGTAAGTTTACAGCTCTTTTAGGAGACATCCTTAATGGAAATTCTGAATGGTAAATCTGTTACCATAGTACCACATAAACTATAATAAATCTCAAAGTTTAGTGAGATACCAGAAAGAGAACCTATTTGCCATTCAGAGCTATACGTCAAGTATAGAGATTCTTTTCCACCTATGGTGTGTAAAATCAGTATTTGTGTTTAGTTTTGCAAGTTTTTCAAGGATCTAGTAATGTGCAGATACAGTGATGATATATTGATATTACATTTTTATAATGCTTTTGTATGTCACTTTATAGTTTTCAGACTGCTTTCTTAACAACCCTGTGAGATAGGCGGGTGTTAAGTATTATTGAATGAGGCACTGGAGGCTCAGAAAGGTTTTTTGTGAATTTTCCCTTAAGTTTATACCATAAAATGATGGAGCCAGAATTCAGTGGCAGAACTTCTGACTCCAAGTCCAGAGTTCTTTACTCCATACCTGGTTTCTTATTTTTCTTCTGGCTTTATAGCTTACAATGAAAGGTGTGGAAATGAATCTTAAAGTAACATCATTTTGGCTATTACCAAATCCTATTTCTTTTTTATTGCAGTGACCCAGAAGGTGTAACTCTCATTATAGCTGTCCCCAAGAAAACCCTTCTTCTGTCTTTTGCAGTGCCACTTGTTTGGGTGACTAGAGTATATTTCAAATACCATTTGATTCGGAAACCAAGCGTGGATATATAGTTGTAACTGCTTATGTAACTTTTGGAAAAGATATCCTCTGCATTCTCAGGCAAAGTAGAGATGGTTTGAAAGCAAAAAAGTTTATTCAAATACAACAGTACATATTCTTCATTCTCACACAGATGCTACTTCTTAGCTTTAACTTGGGCTTTGACAAACTTCTAATGTAACCTCTTTGTAAATGTGAAATATTTATATTTTGAAATAAAATTACTAGTGTTGAATGAATCAGATGGTA
This sequence comes from Phoca vitulina, assembly GCF_004348235.1. Classification (NCBI taxonomy): domain Eukaryota; kingdom Metazoa; phylum Chordata; class Mammalia; order Carnivora; family Phocidae; genus Phoca; species Phoca vitulina. The sequence continues at coordinate 10,233,680 of NW_022589724.1, read as the reverse complement.
AACTTAGTCTCATTTCTGTGGAGAAATTTGATCTTCAGTGGGGTGAAACTTCCGCGAATACATCCGTCTCCTAGGCCTTACGTATTTTCCTTTGGCATCAATGCCTACACTGAATTTTTATGTAATATGGGCAGCTTGCATAAGAGAAGAAGATATGTCTGGAGAGGGAATGTGGGTACCTGAAAGAGGTGAAAGGGTCCAAGGCTGAGGCTAGAGCCCTCAGTGCACAGGGAAAGGTGGCCTTGTGGTAGACAAGGAATTGGTAAGGTGAGTGGCTGGGGAGTAAGAATCTGGGGCAGAGAAAGTTGGTTAAAGGAACTGCACATTTTGAACGAAGAAAACAAGCCTACCTTATGGCTATCTTCAATAGCAAAGATATCTGTGCAGCCCTGGCAGACGGAGCTGAACCCCTAAGTGGGAGTGCTGTGAAGCACATTTCAACAGTGCTTGGGAAAGAGCCTCTGACACCTGGAGTTGGTGGTGTTCAGCTCATCAATCTGACATGGAGGGAGAAATAATCCTGGCAAAAGTGAAAGGGTGGACTCGCCAGCCTCAGATTCTTCTCTACTCTGCTGGTTGCTTACTGGCAGATATGTTCACAAATATTTCTCCATGCTTCTCAGTCTATTGCTAAAGCCGACGACCCCCTCACAGGGGTTTCTGACAACCTCCTTTGGGCTTTGCTTCTGAACTCCTGGGGAAAGGGGTGTTCAGCTCTCCCTCCCATCTGATCAGTTTCGGGCTCCCTGATTCCTTTTAGTGAGTTTAGTCAGAAATCTACACTAACGATCTTTTCAGTCAATAGAACAGCCTTTAGGAAATTGCTCTGTGCTAGGCCCTAGGGGAAAAGTAATTCTCAAAAGTAGTTTTAGGCACGCCTGGGTGGCTCAGTGGGTTAGGAAGCTGACTCTTGATTTCAACTTGGGTCTTGATCTTAGGGTCATGAGTTCATGCCCCCCTTGGGCTCCACGCTGGGCGTGGAGCCTACTTAAGAAAATAGTTTTAAAATGTAATAGTGTTGAACAGTAGGTGAAGCTTTTCCATATGCTCTAATTTCCTTTTGAAGAGTAATTTTGAACAGTAGCCTGAAAGATACCCAAATCATTGCCTCCTTGCCAAGTACTCAGGTACTCCTTAAGGCTGCATTATCAAATGTTTCATTCTCAATCCAGCCCAAATTGTGACAATGAGAGGGTCAGAAGAGGAGCCAAGGGGAAGTGGGACCTTCAGGAAAGCTCCAGAAAGACGCTTTACCGGCAAAATTCCTGTCTCAGGGTAAAAGACGCTTCCTACAGACTTGACTGTGATTCTGCTCCACCAGTTAGCTCAGCTTCTAGAAATCCTCGTGGGAATTCGGAGTTAAGCCGAGTCACCTACCAGGAGGACGAAAAGCTTTGCTAGAGATAGTTGTCCTCTTCCCGGTGGGAGGCCCGCAGGTGTCTGGCTTGATCCGTCCTGGCAGGGGCGAGTCAGAGCAGGACAGACCCAGCCGGGCTGCAGGGCAGACCCTAGACCCGAGCGCGTGGGGGCGTGGCTGCCAGGGGGCGTGGCTCTGCTGGGGGCGGGGCCTCGGGCGGCGCGGTAGCATTGCCGCCGCCGCGGGCGTGCTGGCTGGCGGGCGGCGGGCCCGCAGTGGCGCGGTGTCCCGGCTGCGCGACGGGCCGAGGGCCATGGCCGCCTCTTCGGGCCCGGCAGGCGTCGGCGGCGCCGGCCCGTCGGGCTTCGCCTTCGACTCGGGACTGGAGATCAAAACTCGTTCGGTGGAGCAGACGCTGCTCCCGCTGGTCTCTCAGGTAAAGTGGCGCCCGGCGCGGCCCCTCGTCTCCCTCCAGCCGCGGCCCGCGATGGCGGCGGCCGCTCGCACGGCCCGGGGCCGGGTCGGGCCCGGCGGGAGGCAGCCGCTGCCCCCCATTCTCAGCAGGACTGCGGCGTCGGGTCGGGCCGCCTGTCTGAGGCTGGGGGACCGGCCTCGGCTGCGGCTGCGGCGTTTGGTCTGGACCATCCGAAATCCGGCGGCGAGGCCGAGTGGGCTGCGCGGCGGGGGAGGCAGGGGGCGGGGAGCCCAGTGCGGCCCCGAGAGGCCGGCAGGCAGGTGCGCCGCCCGGCCTGCCCCGCGCGACCCGCCTCGGGCTGTGGCTTCGGCGGCCCCCGGCCCAGCGAGGGGCCCCGCGCGGGCTCCCCCGAGGCAGAGAGGACCCTGCGGGGGCCCACACGTTTGCATCCCCAGTCCACACCCCGACTGCTGGGCACTCCGGCCCGGGCATTCCTGCCGGCCTCCAAGTCCAGCGTGCTCTCCCCGAGGCCTTTGTCCCTGTCCCCTGCGCGTGTCTGCTCGCTGGGCTCCCATTCCCGCCCCCCCCGCCCCCCGGGCCACCCTGCCTGCCCCTGCCCCTTAACCTGCCGCTCACTTCAGGCGGCTTTGTCTGGCTTCGGAAGAGTGCAGCGAAGCACTGTCTGATAGTTAATCCGGATACACATCTTTTTGCCAAATCCCGTCTGGGATGTATGCTTTATTGTATTTGTTGGTCGTAACAGAAGTCTGGAATCAGCTAATTGACGCGCCGAGTTTTACAGAAGTTTTTGTTACTGTGAGCCGAGTTATACGCAGCCTGAGGGCTAGAATTCCTCACCTCGATCTGTTGTAATGTGCCAAGCACTGTGGGGAGTGAAGAATTCTGTGCCTTCGGGAGCGCGTTGGCGATGTGTGATTCACAACTAGATTGTAATGTCTTTGTGACTCACGCTAGTACTGCCAAGACTTTAGAGGTAGAAGGAATCTTAAAGTTTATCTGACTCTAAATTAAAAAATTCTTTCTTACAGCATCCTTACACCTGGTCACCAGTCTCCTGCTTAAACATGTTCAGTGATGGGGAGCCTGTAGCTCTTCCGTAGAATTTTAAATGCTGTCTCTTCTCCATCCCAGCCCTGCAAATATTTGAAAATAGCAGTCACACATGTCCCTAGATTCCTGTTATGCTGATTAAATAAACAGCTTTTTTTTTTTTTTTTTTAACCTGTGCTTACTTTAGCTTGGCTAACAGAACAGTGAATGAATACACCTGACACACCTCCCCCCCTTCCCTTCCATGTCTGAGAGAGGCACTGACCAGAGAGAAGGAGTGCTAGGATCGGTTAATAATGTCTCCCACCATGGGGTGCCTGGGTGGCTCAGTTGGTTAAGCGACTGCCTTCGGCTCAGGTCATGATCCTGGAGTCCCAGGATGGAGTCCCCCATAGGGCTCCCTGCTCAGCGGGGAGTCTGCTTCTCCCTCTGACCCTCCCCCCTCTCGTGCTTTCTCTCTCTCATTCTCTCTCTCAAATAAATAAATAAAATCTTTAAAAAAAAAAAAAATAATTTTTTATTTTTAGAATTACTTTTTGTTTTTTTTTAATGTACGACCAATACAACCACAACCCAAAATGAGAAATACTGGAGTAGATTTAAGAGTGATAAGAGAGTGGTGGAGTTCAACCTGACAGTATTTTATCTGTTTATTTAACAATATGTGTGTTGCTTACTATATGTTAGGTAATGGTTTAAGCACTTTATAAATATTAACTGCTTTCATTCTCGTAACAATCTTATGAGGTAGATATGTGTTTATTCTCATTCTATGGAAGAGGAAACTGAGGAATAGTGAGGTTAAGTAACTTATCCTGGGGCTTTGAACTGTAAATGTCAAATTGGCATTTGAACCCAGGCATTCTGGTTCCAGATTCTGTGCTTAGTTACACCATATGCTGTTTCTCTCTAGAGATTAGAAGCAGTGATGAGGTCAGCTAGTAGGTACAGAGAAGGGAGTCCACAGTGGAAAAGCAAGGTGGAAAGTAGTTGTAATCTGGAGAAATGGTAACTTTTCACAGTATCACTGCTAAAAATGTATCAGTCCTACAGCTCTGCTTTGTGTAATTCTGGGATAAAAGAGGGTGGAGTGGAGGAGGAAATGTGTGAATCTGTGAGTCCTGTGAATTGCTGCTTAGAGTTAACTAGAGGTCAGTGCTAAAGGGGGAAAAATGCCAGTTTTTTTTTTTTTCTTCCTTATTAAAGATTCATTCAGGGTCATAGCCGAGGTTCTGCATCCCACATGTTATGTATCCACAGCTGTATCTTTAGTACAGTATCATAACTGACATTCCTAATGATTGACTGTACTCAACAAGTAACAGTTGACTTTGCTTAGAATCAAGAAATGAATAAAGCATGGCCAGAACACTGTTAACAAAGCAGGAAAGTGTGCAGTACAATTTAGAGTGATTTTTAAGTTTCAGTGACTATTAGCTGATTAAAACTTCACCTTTCTAGAAAATTCATGTCCAGAAGTCTCATTTTTTTAAGGATGCTGCATTATTATCCAACTCATGTTTCACCATTTTATCACAAGAATATTTTAAGTGATCATTTATTGTGTACTTACTAGCTGCTGCTTGAGGAACTTGTAGTCAAGTTGGGAGACAGGACATACAAAAATTAACACATGCCAAGTGTCAAATGAATAACATCAATAGTAAATGCTCTAAGAGCTCAGAGAAGGCATGGATGAGTCAGGAACGATGCCGTAAAGAAGACAGGGTCTTGAGGTGAGCAAGTAAGACTAGCATCATAAAATTTATTGAGTTTTAAGCAGGTATCATCTAACCTCTTCTGACTCTGCAAGTAAAAAGTTCTGGGTTACTGGCCTTATTCTAAGAATGCATGGTTGAGTTAGTATTAGGCAAATGGGTATTGTTTTCTGCATTCATGTATTAGAAAAGATACATGTTCTTATCAGTAGATGCAGAAGAAGTATTCAATTAAGTCCAAATTATAACCATGATAAAAACACTTAGCAAACTAGTAATAAAAGAAAACTTCCTTAACCTGATAAAGAATATCTGCAGAAAACCTACAGTTAACATCATAGCAACAAGTCAAATTTAAAACAAACATTTCCTGGTGCGCCTGGGTGGCTCAGTCTGTTAGGTGTCTGGCTCTTGATTTTGGCTCAAGTCATGGTCTCGGGGTCTTGGGATGAAGCCCTGAGTCGGGCTCCATGTGCAGCAGGGAGTCTGCTTGAACTTCACTCTCTCCCTCTCCCTCTGCCCCTCTACCCTGTGCTCTTTTGTGCTCTTGCTCTCTCTCAAATAAATAAATAAATCTTAACAAAACAAAACAAAATATTTCCTTTAAAACCAGAAACAAGAGGAGGGATATGTGCTATTGCAGCTTTTATTCAACACTGTACTGAAAATCCTAACCAGTGCAATGAGACAAGAAGTGAAAGGTGTAAAGAGAGAAGGAAAAAATCAAAACTTTCGAGAGTCTACAGATAAATCATAAAAACTAGGTTTAGTGAGCTCACTGAATGTAGGATACTAAAGTCAACTGCATTTTTCTACATTAAAAAAAAACAAAAAGTAATTCTAAAAAAAATACCAGTTAGAATAAAAATTACAGCAGAAAATGAGGTTCTTAAGAGTATACGCATAGCAAAAGAGATGCCAAACTTTGTGAAAATAATTTTTTAAAATTTTTATGTTTTTTAAAGATTTTCTTTTTAAGTAATCTCTAATCCTACTTGGGGCTCAAATTCACAACCCCGAGATCAAGAGTCATATGCTCCACACACTGAGCCAGCTAGGCACCCCAAGAATTTTAAAAATTTATTGAAAGCCAAAGTAGATCTAGATAAATGGAGTGAAGTACTGTGTTTATGACTAGATTGACTCAATATTATAGACACATAAATTTAATACAATTCCAGTGAAAACTTCAACAGGATTTTTGAGTAGAATTTGATAAAAAGTAATTATAATTTCATATAATTATATGAAAGAGCAAAGAGCCAAGAATAGCCAGAAGAGAAACAAAGTGGGAAGATTTCAAGGCATTATAAAGCTATCATAATTAAGGCAATAGACCAGTGAAAGGGAACAGAGAACCTAGAAACAGGTCCACACATATGTGGAAACTTGATAAATCACAGAATTGGCACTGCTGGTTAGTGGGGAAAGGAAAAACTTAAAAAATGGGGCTAAAACAATTGTTATCTAATAGTAACATATGAAATTGGATCCTTGTCTCACACGATATACAAAAATCAATTCCAGATAGATTAAGGACATCGATATGAAAGTGAAAACGTGTGACACTTTTAGGGAAAAAAACCCCAAAAAACTGGGCAATATCTTCACTACCTCATGGTGGGAAGTGATTTTTTAATATACCAGAAGTAAAAATTCTGAACAAAGATTGATAAATTTGACTCCATTAGAATGAAGAATGTCTTCTTATCAAAATTGAAAGGATAAGCCATAAAGTGGAAGAATATGATTGCAACACAAATCACCAATAAATGATTGGTAGTACCCAGAATAAAGGACTGCAATGAATCGAAAATAAAAAGATTACCTATTAAAGATTGGTAAAAATAAATAGTCATCTCATGTAATAGGAAACAGATGGCTAAAAGAAACGTAAAAGATATTCAATTTTATGAGAAATTAGTGGAGTACAAATTAAAACCACAATGAGAACAAGTATTGGTGAGGAATGTGGAGCCAATGGGAATGTCAAGAGTAAACCACTTTGGAAAACAGTTTGATGTAATCTAAAGTTGAAGGTGGGAATTACCTATGGCCCAGCAATTCTACTCCAAAATCCATACCCTCTCTCTAAAGTCCTGCATGTGTATTAGAGACATGGATTGAAATGTTGATTTTTTTTTTACTTCTAATGGCCCCAAACTGGAAACTACCTAAATCTACCTAAATGTCTTTTAACAGTAGGATGTTTAAATAAATTGTGTTATGTTCATACAGTGAGATACTGTGCAGCAGTGAAATAATTGAACTACAGTTATAATTATCAGTATGGATGAATCTCAAAAACATAATGTTGAGTGAAAAAAAATTAAAGGCTCAAAAGCAGGCAAAATGAAACCATGTATCATTTAGGGATATAACATCTGTGCAGTAATAATAAGGAATAATAATAAGGAAGTGATGAGCACAAAATCAGGACAGTGGTTTCTTTTGGGGAGAGGGAGGTGGGTGATGTGGAAAGGTAGGGGTCCACAAGGCATGTGGGCTGTCGGAGGTACTGGTAATGTTCTCTTAAGGTTGGTGCTGGGTGCGTAGGTCTTCCGTTTCTTTATACTGTGCATATATATGTTATATATACTCATTTGTTTTATATTTTCTCATTCAGACAGTTGTTTAAAATGCCCTGGATTAGATCCAAAACACATTTTCTGCACCTTCCTTAATAATCATTTTGTTTTTGGGGCACCTGGGTGGCTTAGTCGGTTAAGCATCTGTCCTCTGCTCAGGTCATGATCCCAGGGTCCTGGGATTGAACCCCACATCGGGCTCCCTGCTCAGTGGGGAGTCTCCTTCTCCCTCTGTCCCTCCCCCCTGTTTGTGCTCTCTCTCTCAAAAAAATAAAAATATAAAAAAAAAGCCCATCTTAAAAAAAATAATCATTTTATTCTTCCTGTCAAAACGCCCACTCCCAGTCTTAAACTGTTTTTATCCAAGGAAGGGAAGAGGGATGTCTGCCACGTACCCCACCCTAGTGTGGAATGTTATTCTACCACCCACTAGTCTTTTCCTGTCTGTGATAGATTTACTTCATTCACCATTGTACAGACCCCTCACATTTCTAAGGTAGCTCACCTTGTCTTTCTGTTTCTCTCTGTATTGTCCTGTAGGCTTTTCAGGATCCTTGTCTCATTAATTGAAGATGAATAGAGAATGTATGGGGCCCTCTTTGCTAATTTATGTATGTGAATATATGTGTTTTTTTACTTGCAAACATAAAACACATAAAATAAGTGAAAGTGTCCTTTTTTTCTGATTCTTTTAAAACACCTCCCATGATTTGGTATGTTTTCTTCCATACTGGTTTCTATAGCTGATTAGCTTTTTTTTTTTTTTTTTTTTTTTAATAGCTCTATGCCCAACGTGGGGCTTGAACTCACGACCCTGACAGGATCAAGAGCCACATGCTTTACCAACTGAGCCAGCCAGGCACCTCTAATTTTTATATCTAATTATTTTGAGAACTCACTGATGAGTTTAAGCCCAGAGACAAATTTCTCTGTACTGGGCTGGCTCCCTTAATTTTTTATTAAGCCATTGTTCATTTATCTGGGCTACTAGCATTTTTTTTTCTTCCTGGTCTTCACTTGCTTTCTTGCTTCCCCACAAAATAAGTAAGTAAACTAAGAAAGTCCATTTCAATGAAGAGATTACTGTGAGCTATTCTAGAAAATAAGAATAACATCACAAACATGAGGAAAGAAGATTCTAGAAATGTAAACTGTAATATCTAACAATTATGTAATGTTTACTATATACCAGACACTATTCTAAATACTTTATTTAATTTACTAATGTATTCCCCACAATGACCCTGTGAAATGGGTACTATTATTATTCGTGTTTTTACAAATGAGAACATGGAGTTACGGAAAGGTTAGATGACCTTTGTCATTTTCACATGACAGAGCCAGAATTCAAACCCAGGCAAAATAAGCCAGAGTTCATTCTCTTAACTGCTAGGATATACTTTGTTGGAGATTGTTACTTCTTGATACCCTTTGTCAGAAGGTATCAGATAAGCCCTACTTCTTACTAGAAGGTATCAAATAAGGTATCAAATAAGCCCTAGTTCTTATTCTTTTATTCCACAGCAGAATTCTTCAATATATCAGATGCTTTCTTCCTCATAGGATGCCTTTCTGCCCTCCTTTCTCCAGTTCATTCAGGCATACTCTAGACTCGGGTCAGGGCGTCTTCAGGTTGTGTCTCCCAATTTAATATGCCTCCTATTTTTGTAGAATAATAACTAAAATTTTATTTGGCACATATAATTTACAAGGCACTCTCATCAACTGTCTTTTCCCTGATCTTTAGCATAATCCTGGGAGGAAAGAAGCAGTGTAATTACTAACAGTGTAGGCAACTTACTCCCTTTGTGACCTTGGGCAAATTCTTTACCTCTTCAAAGTTCAGGTCTTTATCTGTAAGTTGAGGGTAATAATAGTATCTGCCTCATAGAGATGTAAGCATTAAATGAATTAATTTGCATAAAACACATGCGATAGTGCCTGAGTGTTAAATGCTATCTAGTCTTATTTTTCACATGAAGTTTGATCTCAATTTTGTAAAACTGTATTTAGGTATGTATAAAACACGATTGAGAAAAATTATGGCAAAATCCTCATGGGGTTGTGTGATGATGAATAATTTTTATTTCTTTAGTCTTTCCTATATTTCCTTTTTTTTTTTTTTTTTAAGATTTTATTTATTTGGCAGAGAGAGTGAGAGAACACAAGCAAGGGGAGCAGCAGAGGGAGAGAGAAAAGCAGGCTCCCCACTGAGCAGGGAGCCCAAGGTGGGGCTCAATCCCAGCACCCTGAAATCATGACCTGAGCCGAAGGCAGAGGCTTAACTGACTGAGCCACCCAGGCACCCCATTTCCCATTTTTTAAAAATAATCAACATGTATAACTTTTTGAGCCTCCCTTTTAAAAAGTTTAAGAATAATTTAAGGATATAAATCGACCTTTTAATAAGGAATTTTATAAATTGATTTGACTCCTGTATATGTCAGTTTCAAATGTATACCTGTATTGGGATTAAACATTTTCTAGGCTGCTTCGAGTAAAAGGAAGACAGCCACACCTAATTATGCACTAGGGAGGATGCTTGTAATGAAACAAAATGTGTGTTTCAGAACTGAACAATAGTTGGCATTTTAGTCTAATTGCTGATCTTTTCTATATAATTGAAAATTTAAAGCTTTTGGTAATAAACACAACTTAAACTCCTTTTCACTCTAGAGTTTCTTCCAAGTTAATTGTTTGGAATAGTCAATGGTGATTAAGTCTTCTGTTCTCCAGGTGGTACAAAGAGTTCCTTAGGGTCTATCTGGTGTGGGGAAGGATCAAAGGCTCCTAAGGACTACACACAGACACACAGACACACACACGTACACACAGAATAAGTGGATTCAGTAAAGTTGCCAGTTAAAAAATCAACATAAAGAAATCAGTTGTGTTTCTATACACTGACAACAAAATATTTGAAAAAGAAATAAAACAATCTCACCATAGCATCAAAAACAATACTTAAAAAATATATTTAATCAAGGAGGTGAAAGATCTGTACACTGAAAACTGTAAGACTTTGATAAAAGAAATTGAAGAAGACACAAATGAGTGGAAAGATAGCCCATGTTCATGGATCTGAATTAAAATGTCCATAACACCTAAAGCCATCTAGAGATTCAGTGCAATCCCCTATCATAATTCCAAAGGCATTTTTTTCCCTACAGAAATAGAAAAACAATCCTAAAATTTGTACAGAAGCACAAAAGACTCCAACTAGCTAAAATAGTCTTGGGAAAGGAGAAGAAAGCTAGAGGCAACACACTTCCTGACTTCAAATCATACTACAAAGCTGTAGTAATTAAATAGTATGGCACCAACATAAAAACAGACACATAGTCCAATGAAACAGAATCAAGAGGCCAGAAATAAATCCATACATATATGGTAAACTAATATTTGACAAGGGAGCCAAGAATAACCAATGGTAAAGGATAATTTCTTCAATAAGTGGTGTTGGAAAAACTGAATCATCGCATGCAAAAGAATGAAACTGGACCCCTATCCAGTAAATGGACCAATGACTTAAATGTAAGACTTGAAACTATAAAACTCCTAGAAGAAAAGAGGGAAAAATCTCCTTGACATTGGTCTTGGCAGTGATTTTTGGATATGGCACCAAGAATACAAGTAACAAAAGCAAAAATAAGCAAGTGGGACTACATCAAACTGAAAAGCTTCTGCAAGGAAAAGAAGCAATCAACAAAGTGAAAAGACAGCCTACAGAATGGAATAAAATATTTGAAACCATCTATCTGATAAGAGGTTAGCATTTAAAATATAATATATATATGGAGCTCATACCACTCCATAGCAAGAAAAAAATCTGACTTAAAAATGGGCAGAGGAGGGGCGCCTGGGTGGCTCAGTCGTTAAGGGCCTGCCTTCGGCTCAGGTCATGATCCCCAGGTCCTGGGATGGATGCTTAGTGGGGGCCTGCTCCCACTCCCCCTGCTTGTGTTCCCTCTCTCGCTGTCTCTCTCTCTGTCAAATAAATAAATAAAATCTTTTAAAAAAAAAATGGGCAGAGGAACTGAACGTTTGTTTGTTTGTTTATTGCAGAACTGCTTTTAATAACAAAAACTGGAAACAACCAAAATGCATATTAGTAGAGGAGTGAATCAATAAATTGTGACTGATTCATATAAAATAAATACACCAGATCTACATATATCAATGTAGCTCTCAAATTTATCAAACTTAACAACAACAAAAGCAAATCCAGAAAGATACAGTATAATACTATTTATCTGATACATATTGGAGTCACTTCAAACCCTGCCTCAGGGAAGAGTGTGAAGGGAATGAAAGGTAGTTCACTTTTATCTGTACATTTTAAAATCTAAAGCAAAACTAATAAAATCTCAACATTTTTAAAAAAGATTTATTAGAGTGGGAGTGGGGTGGGGGAGGGGCAGAGGGAGAGGGAGAGAGAGAGAGTCTTAAGCAGATTCTACGCTGCCTAACACAGGGCTTGATCTCATGACCCTGAGATCCCGACCTGAGCCCAAACCAGGAGTCAGATGCTCCACTGTCTGTGCCACCCAGGCACCCCTGAACAGACATTTTTTGAAAGAAGACACACAAATGGCCAATAGGTTTATGAAAATATGTCCAGCATCACTAGTCATCAAGGAAACTAGGTCAAAACCACAATGAGATATCAACTCATACCTCTTAGAATTGGATGTTATCAAAAAGACAAGAAAACAAGTGTTGGTGAGGATGTGGAGAAAAGGGAAGCCTTGTGCACTGTTAGAGGGAATGTAAATTGGTTCAGCCACTATGGAAAACAGTATGAGGGTTCCATAAAAAATTAAAAATAGGACTATCATATGACTCAGCAATCCCACTTTTGGGTATATATCCTAAGGAAATGAAATCGGGATCTTGAAGAGATATTTGCACTCCCATGTTCATTGCAGTATTATTCACAATAGCTAAGATATGGAAACAACCTCAGTGTCCTTCTATTGATAAATACATGGAGAAGATGTGGTATAAATATACAATGGAACATTATTCAGTCATGAGAAAGAAGGAAATCTTGCCATTTGCTACAACATAGATGGACCTTGAAAGGCATTATGCTAAGTGAAATAAATCAGACAGAGAAGGCAAATACCAAATGATCTCACTTATATGTGGAATTTACAAAAGCCAAACCCACAGAAACAGTCCAGTGGTGGTTGTGAGGGGCTATGTGGTGGGGAAAATAGGGAGATGCTGGTCAAAGGGTGCAAATTTCCAGTTATAAGATGAATAAGTTCTAGGGATCTGATGTACAGCATGGTGACTATATGTTAACAACTCGGTATTATATACTTAGAAGTTGTTAAAAGAGTAGATCTTAAATGTTCTTACCACCACCACAAAAAAAATTATGTGAGGTCGTAAAGGTGTTAACTAACTATTGTGGTCATCATTTGTAGTTTATTGTGGAATCATATGCAATGTATATGTGCATCAAATCATCACGTTGTACACCTTAAACTTACACAATGTTTTATGTAAGTTATATATCAGTAAAAATAAAGTATGGTCTCAGAGTCAAATTGTCTGACTGTGAATCTTGGCTTTACCTTTTAATAGCTGTGAGACCTTAAATAAGCATCTTTTAATGTCAGCTGCCTTCTCTGTAAAAAGGGGATAAAGTAGTGCCTACATGCTAAGATTATTGTGAAGATTAAATTAGATTATTTGTGCAAAAACACCTTTTTTTGTGCCTGCCACATAGAGATGTTAGTGTTATGCCAATGCACTCTGTTTCTTCTACCACACATTTAGGGGTCCTCTTGGACAACACCAGTCTAATCCATCAAACAATCCAGTTTATCCGTTTTCCTCCATCTTGACTATTGCTTCCTTATTTCAAGCCGGCATTTTTAAAAAAAGATTTTACTGATTTACTGATTTGAGAGCGAGAGAGAATGTGAAAGTATGAGCAGGAGGGAGAGAATCTCAAGCCAACTGCACACTGAGCATGGAGTCCAACGCAAAGCCCGATCTCACAACCCTGAGATCATGAACTGAGCCAAAACCAAGAGTCGGATGCTTAACCAACTGAGCCATCCATGTACTCCACGCTGGCATCATCTTTTACCTGGACTATTGCAATGGTTTCCTAACTGGTCTCCCTCCTTCTACTTTTGCCACTTTATCAATCCACTCTTCTCCCCAGAAGGGAGTATTCTTTAAAAAAAAAAAAAACATTTGAGATTGTATTAGTTATTTACTGCTGCAAAATAAGTTACCTCATACTTAATGGTTTAAAAACAACAAACATTTATTATTTTAGATTCTGTGTTTCAGGAGTTTGTGAGTGGCTTACCTGCCTGGTTTTAGACTACTCACGTGTCTGTAAGCAGTAGGCCTCAGACTCTTGCTCGCTCGCTGTTGGTCAGAGGCCTCCCTCAGTTCTTTGTCATGTCAGACTGCATCCGGCTGGTCAGGTGACTTCATGACATGGTAACTGGCTTCCCCTAGAGTGAATAATCTCAGAGAGAGAAAGATTGAAACCACAGTGTCTTTATGACCTGCCCATAAATGTAGCGTACCGTCACTTCTGCTTTATTAGAAGTGAATCACTAAGTTCAGCCCACACTCAAGGACAGGGGAACGAAGCTCCACCTCTTGAAGGAGGAATAGCAAAGAATTTGTGGACATATTTTAAAATCATCACACTCCACCCTCTGGCCACAGATCGTTTACTTTCTTCCCATTTGCAAACAACCTCCACCCCAGTCCTCCTAAAAGTCTCATTCCTCTATGGCATCAGCTGGAAATTCAAGATTTTGGCATCTAATTCTGATTCAGATGAGGCTTTTTGTGTGTGTAGTTCCTTAGATGTAGCTCCTTGAGTATAGTTCCATTTGATCTGAAAACTTGTGAACTACAGCGACAAATTATCTGCTCCCAAACACACAACTTATAGTGGTAGGACAGGCAGAGAATAATCATTATGGACATTTTTGTTAAAACAACAATAACACCCCCCAAAAAACCCAAACAAAACAAACAGAATAGGCATAGGATAACTGCCATATACTTCTGTTTGAAAATGGGAAACATAAGAATAGGAATCACTGGTTCACAGTATTCTGAAAGCTACCGAGACACGTGTTAGCAGTACCTTGACGAAGACCTGCGGTGTGGGAATGATTCTTCATGGCTCTTAGCACTGCTCTCGGAGCCATCCTCGCTCATGAGAGGTGGCTCATGTTGTAGCTGCATAGTTTCTCAGCCCGCTCCCTGCCTGTGGAAGCTTGGGGATTCAGAAGCCTCTCTTCATTTTGTACTGATCTGTCTCCTTCAGTCCAAGCTGGTAGCATTCCTCCTGACATAATTAGCTTTAAAATTTTGTGGGTCTCCTGCGAATCTTACTGGGCTCACTCAATTAGGCAAACCATACCCACAAGTCTCTTTATGATAAGCCCTGCTCTAACTTGGGCTTTTGCTGGGGCTCCTGAGGACTATACCTCTAAAACTTCTCAGGAGACCTGTTGTTTAAGTGAATGGATCTCTGGAACACCACCTTGAACACCATCTCTGAACGCCATCTGAGATCTTAACAAGATTTTATAGTCACACTCTTAGCTTCATCTTTAGACCGTGCTTTCCTGACAGTGCCCTAGATTTTGTTTTTGCTTGGAAGCCATTCTTAATCTTAGCATCATTTGCCTTCTGGAGGAGCAAGGAATTTTCAAACCCAGTAGGGCCTGGCTTCTTTTTATTTAAGAGTGTTCCCTTTAGCTTCTGTCTCACCTCTTATATTTTACGTTTTAAGCAAGAAACCAAGTGGCATCTTCAAAATCTGTCTTGAAATCTCCTTAGCTAGATCATCCAGTTCATTAGGTATATTCTGTAATTTACACATTCCTGGGGTGATTTTCTGCCATTACATAACAAAGATCCTTTTTTCTCCAGTTTCCAATAAGATTTTTCTCATTTTCCTTTAAGCCTTCACCCATAGCTTCTCAATGGTCACCATACTTCTATAAAGTTTATTCAGCACTCTCTAGCTTTTACTAACTCCTCAAAGTCCATTCAGCTTCCACGGCCTGATGTCAAAGCCACTCCCACATTTTGGGTTTTGTTACAGCATTGCCCCAGTTCCAGATACCAAAACATGTATTTGTTATCTATTAATACATAACAAATTACCCCAAATTTACAGCCTTAATACAATAAATATTTATCATCTCATAGTTTCTGTGGGTCAAGAATTCTGCAATGGTTTACCTGGTAGTTCTGGATTAAGGTCTTTTGTGAGATGGAAATCAGGATGTTGGCTGGACCCACGGTAATCTGAAGGCTTGACTGAGGCTGAAGAATTTGTTCCCATCTTCACTCTTGCTGTAGGCAGGAGGCTTCAGTTCTTCATTACCTTTTGGCCAGAGGCCTCAGTTTCTTCCCCTGTGAGTCTCTCCATAGAATTGCATGAGTATCCTCCAAGATATGGTAGCTGGTTTTCTCCCACAGTGGTTGATCTGAGATTGAGGAGTGGGAGAGATGGAAGTTACAATGTGTTTTATTACCTACTCTCAGAAGTATGCCATTGCTTCTATGTTATTCATTAGAAGTGAGTCACTAAGCTCAGTTCATACTTAAGGGGAGAAAAATGAGGCTCTACCTCTTAAAAGAAGAAATATCAAAGATCTTATGGACACATTTAAAAATAGCTACAGGGGCGCCTGGGTGGCTCAGTTGGTTAAGTGTTGAACTCTTGGTTTGGGCTCAGGTCATGAGATCAAGCCCTGCAACGGAGCTCTGCACTCAGTGCAGAATCTACTTGTCCCTCTCCCTCTGCTCCTCCCCCCCCCCAACTCTCTCTCTCTCCCAAATAAATAAATAAATACATACATACATAAATCACTACAGAGATCATATCACTTTCCTGCTTAGAAACCCTTCAGTGGCTTCCTGTCACACTTAGAATAAAATACAAACTCTTTACTCCAATTCACAGCCTTCCATGGCTGATCCCTGCCCACCTGCTGGATATTGGTTTATATTTGTCCTCTTGACCCTGTTCTTTGACCACTTCTGGCCTTACCTCATTTCTTGAACAGGACAGGCTCCCCTTCTCTCTCTCCCCATCTCTCCCTTTCCCCCTCTCTCTCCATATCCCTCTCCCTACCCCTCTCCCGCTCCCTATCTCTCTCCCTTTCTCTCTCTGTCTTTTAACAATTATATCTTCTCCCTAGAATGCTTTGTCTCCTGGTGTTTGCCAGCTTGGCTGCTTTATATCATTTATATCTTAGCTTAAATGGCATTTCCTCATAGAAGGAAGACCAACTAATCCGAAGTAGCTACACAAATACTTTCTACCACATTATCCTATTTTAATCTTTTGCATAGCATTTACATTAATTTTTTTTGTTTACCTATTTGCTTGATTATTGTGTCTCCCCTCCTCCCACTTGAATGAGAGTTTGGGCCTTTCTTTCTTGTACATTGCTTTTTCATCATTGCATATGATAGGTGTGCAATAAATATATTTCATATGATTGCATTATTGTTATCCTGTTAGACTATAAGCTGAATAGGGACGGAGTTGTGTTAGTCTTGTTCACTGATACATCTTTAGGAACTGGCATCTAGGAAATATTAAAAAATTTAAAAATAATATTATAGGTGAGGAAATTTGGAAAGATTAAGTAAATTTCCCTGGGTCATTTAGCTGGTAATGGCAGAGCCGAGGCTCAAACCCAGGCCTTCCTGATTCTAAATTATTAATACCATAACATAAAGTGCCTGGCACATAGTAGTTGCTCAAAGAACCATTCCCTTCCTCTTTTCTTAATTCTCTGTTCTGGTCTTTGTTAATGCACTTACATAAATCATTTCACAGTTATATTTAGTGGACATGTACTATTTAGGATCTGTATTTTTTATGTAACATTGCTTAAATATTTTTATATGTCAGTATAGTTCATGTACTAGTTCTCTAGGACATTTTGAAGACTTATATTTGTTTCAACAAGCTTAACTTGTCACCTTTTATATTTTATTTCAGGGCCTGGAATCAAGTGTTAAAACTCTTGGTATTTAATTTACTTTGGGTCTACAACAACACTCAGAGAAGTATAACACGTAGATTACAATGGTCATTTTAAAATGTTTGGCTAATTCAGTAAGCATGTGTGGCACGCTTACCCTTTTGTACGACCTATACACTGTGCTAGGCAGTGGAGTGAAATGCAAGGGGAACAAGGTGCTGTCTCTACTCTCACAGCAGCTCAAGCCGTATTAGAGGAAACTAGATCTCTAGTATGCAGTAAGAACTAAGAAGTATTTTGGTTTTCTGTGGGGTTTATTTGAATGTAATGATCCCTCCTTTTCTACTTTTCTCCTGTCTTTAAATTTGTTGAAATATCTGGAGGGCTTCTGGAACTATGTGTCCCAGATAACTGTCATCAGGTAAACTTGGAATTGTTATTAATGGAAACATTGTCCTAAGGAGGGATGCAGGATGGATGCTTTGCTGGTTGTCTCTGGGTTGAAGCATTAAAGCTGTAAATTTAGTCTTAGGCCAAAGACTGTTGCTATATGCTGGACCTAGTCTCATATGCTGGACTTAATTTTCTTAGCCTTTGTGATACAGCTTTAAAAGATATTGAGGGGCGCCTGGGTGGCTCAGTTGGTTAAGCCACTGCCTTCGGCTCAGGTCATGATCCTGGAGTCCCGGGATCGAGTCCCGCATCGGGCTCCCTGCTCAGCAGGGAGTCTGCTTCTCCCTCTGACCCTCCCCCTTCTCATGCTCTCTCTCTCTATCTCATTCTCTCTCTCAAATAAATAAACAAAATCTTTAAAAAAAATAAAAAATAAAAAATAAAAGATATTGAGATAGGGGCGCCTGGGTGGCTCAGATGGTTAAGCGTCTGCCTTCAGCTTAGGTCATGATCCTAGAGTCCTGGGATCGAGCCCTGCATGGGGCTCCCTGCTCGGCGGGGAGCCTGCTTCTCCCTCTCCCTCTACTACTCCCCCTGCTTGTGCTCTCTTGCACTCTGTCAAATAAATAAATAAAATCTTAAAAAAAAAAAAAGATATTGAGATAAATTTTAATCAAGTTGCTTTCATCTTTTATTTTTAGATTACCACGCTTATTAATCATAAAGATAATACCAAAAAGTCTGATAAAACTCTGCAAGCAATTCAGCGTGTAGGACAAGCCGTCAACTTGGCAGTTGGAAGATTTGTTAAAGTAGGGGAAGCTATAGCCAATGAAAACTGGGATTTGAAAGAAGAAATAAATATTGCCTGTATTGAAGCTAAACAAGCAGGTATGTGATATTGATATTAAAGCCTATTTATACCAGTTTTATTGCTTCGGATATGATGACAAGTTACTGTCTTATTTTGAGTAAAGATGTGTACTGTGCCTTAGCCCTGTGATTACAGATTCCTAGGACGTTAAAGGCCTGGATTAGCTTCCAGGAATATTGAACTTCTCTTGGCTCAAATCCTAAATCTGGCACATTGAATTCTTTCACTGGGTAGGGTAGTGTCTTCCGTTCTTGCCATTAACCATTGAAATGCCAGAGACATAGGAGAAGGTGAGGCATAGACTCTGCCCTTGAGGAGCGTATTAGTCTAATTGCCACCATGTAGAAAATGGAAATAAAATTAGCATGTTCGGGGTTGTAAGTTTGAGCCCCACGTTAGGTATAGAAATTACTTAAAAATAAAATCTTAAAAAAATTAGCATGTTCCTATACTCATAGCAGACAAATCATAGCGATTTCAAATTTTGTGATGTCCCACAATTTTCTATAGCTGGTGGCACAAAAGCCTGAGAGAACCTGGGGTGTCTTGATGGATACAAATAGTTCACCTTTGTTGAAGTATACTTTATCCATTTATCCTTTCAATAAAGATTTACTGAGTGCTGGCTATAGGCCAGGCTTTCTTCTAGGCCATAGGGATACAGCTGTGTACACGTCAGTCAAATGTCTGCCCTCATGGAGCTTGCATTCTAGTGGGGGAGACCATAAACAAATGAATAGATATATAATGGTTATTCATGAAAAATTAAAGCAGAGTAAGGGTTAAGAGATCAATGGAGGTATATTTTAGAGAGGTCGGGTTTTCCCAATTTTGATGCTATTGACATTTTGGGCTGGATAATTACTTGTTGATAATTCTTTGTTGGGGGTGGGGGCTGTCCTGTACATTATAAAGTGTTTACCAGAATCCCTAGCTCCTACATATTAGACGCCATTTGATTCCCCTCTTCCCACACTGTGACACCAAAAATGTTTCCAGACATTACCAAATGTCCATCACGGGGTCAAAATGGCCCCCCGTTGAGAACTATTGAGGTAGGGGGTCAGGAAGCCCCTCTAAGGAAGTAACATTGTGGCAGAGTCTGCTCCAATGAGGGCCCCAGCTACATGAATGAATATCTGGTAGAATGGTACTTCTGGCAAGGAGGAGAGTGAGAACAGGTATAGGCTTCTAGAAGGGCAAAGACAGGAGCTTTGGACTGTGTTCTAAGTATGATAGGGGGCCTGGTGGAAGGTTTTTTGCGGGGTGGTGACATAATCTCATATTTTATTATTTTTATTTATTTATTTACTTATTTATTTTAATTTTTATTGTTATGTTAATCCCCATACATTACATCATTAGTTTTAGATGTAGTGTTCCATGATTCATTGTTTGTGCATAACACCCAGTGCTCCATGCAGAACGTGCCCTCCTCAATACCCATCACCAGGCTAACCCATCCTCCCACCCCCCTCCCCTCTAGAACCCTCAGTTTGTTTCAGAGTCCATCGTCTCTCATGGTTCGTCTACCCCTCCGATTTCCCCCCCTTCATTCTTCCCCTCCTGCTACCTTCTTCTTTTCTTTTTTTCTTAACATATATTGCATTATTTGTTTCAGAGGTACAGATCTGAGATTCAACAGTCCTGCACAATTCACAGCACTCACCAGAGCACATACCCTCCCCAGTGTCCATCACCCAGTCACCCCATCCCTCCCACCCCACCCCCCACTCCAGCAACCCTCAGTTTGTTTCCTGAGATTAAGAATTCCTCATATCAGTGAGGTCATATGATACATGTCTTTCTCTGTTTGACTTATTTTGCTCAGCATAATACCCTCCAGTTCCATCCACGTCGTTGCAAATGGCAAGATCTCATTCCTTTTGATGGCTGCATAATATTCCATTGTATATATATACCACATCTTCTTTATCCATTCATCTGTCGATGGACATCTTGGCTCTTTCCACAGTTTGGCTATTGTGGACATTGCTGCTATAAACATCAGGGTGCACGTACCCTTTCGGATCCCTACTTTTGTATCTTTGGGGTAAATACCCAGTAGTGCAATTGCTGGATCATATGGGAGCTCTATTTTCAACTTTTTGAAGAACCTCCACACTGTTTTCCAGAGTGGCTGCACCAGCTTGCATTCCCACCAACAGTGTAGGAGAGTTCCCCTTTCTCCGCATCCCCGCCAACATCTGTCATTTCCTGACTTGTTAATTTTAGCCATTGTGACTGGTGTGAGGTGGTATCTCATTGAGGTTTTGATTTGGATTTCCCTGATGCCGAGCGGTATTGAGCATTTTTTCATGTGTCTGTTGGCCATTTGGATGTCTTCTTTGGAAAAATGTCTGTTCATGTCTTCTGTCCATTTCTTGATTGGATTCTTTGTTCTTTGGGTGTTGAGTTTGATGAGTTCTTTATAGATTTTGGATACTAGCCCTTTATCTGATATGTCATTTGCAAATATCTTCTCCCATTCTGTCGGTTGTCTTTTGGTTTTGTTGACTGTTTCCTTTGCTTTGCAAAAGCTTTTTATCTTGATGAAGTCCCAATAGTTCATTTTTGCCCTTGCTTCCCTTGCCTTTGGTGATGTTTCTAGGAAGAAGTTGCTGTGGCTGAGGTCGAAGAGGTTGCTGCCTGTGTTCTCCTTTAGGATTTTGATGGACTCCTGTCTCACATTTAGGTCTTTCAACCATTTGGAGTCTATTTTTGTGTGTGGTGTAAGGAAATGGTCCAGTTTCATTCTTCTGCATGTGGCTATCCAATGATCCGAACACCATTTGTTGAAGAGACTGTCTTTTTTCCATTGGACATTCTTTCCTGCTTTGTCAAAGATTAGTTGACCATAGAGTTGAGGGTCCATTTCTGGGCTCTCTATTCTGTTCCATTGATCTATGTGTCTGTTTTTGTGCCAGTACCATACTGTCTTGATGATGACAGCTTCGTAGTAGAGCTGGAAGTCCGGAATTGTGATGCCGCCAGCTTTGCTTTTCTTTTTCAACATTCCTCTGGCTATGCGGGGTCTTTTCTGGTTCCATACAAATTTTAGGATTATTTGTTCCATTTCTTTGAAAACAGTGGATGGTATTTTGATGGGGATTGCATTGAATGTGTAGATTGCTCTAGGTAGCATTGACATCTTCACAATATTTGTTCTTCCAATCCATGAACATGGAACGTTTTTCCATTTCTTTGTGTCTTCCTCCATTTCTTTCATGAGTATTTTACAGTTTTCTGAGTACAGATCCTTTGCCTCTTTGGTTAGATTTATTCCTAGGTATCTTATGGTTTTGGGTGCAATTGTAAATGGGATTGACTCCTTAATTTCTCTTTTTTCTGTCTTGTTGTTGGTGTATAGAAATGCCACTGATTTCTGTGCATTGATTTTATATCCTGCCACTTTACTGAATTCCTGTATGAGTTCTAGCAGTTTTGGAGTGGAGTCTTTGGGGTTTTCCACATAAAGTATCATATCATCTGCAAAGAGTGAGAGTTTGACTTCTTCTTTGCTGATTTGGATGCCTATTTTTTTTTTTTTAAATGAATTTTTTATAGTGGTTAGGCGATGGGGGCCGGGGTGAGAGTTCCTGCACATAGGCAGGGCCTTATGTGGTTTGAATCTCCAACCAGTGGCAAAGGAGGGAGCACCCACCCTTTCTTATCAACTGGCTTAAATGTAGGGCAGAAGGGGGAAGAAAAGGGGTCAAGCTTAAAAGGTGTTAGCAGTTGAACATCAGAAAATGGAGTCAGACTCCTCATGAGGTAGTTTCCTTCTTACAAGGACAGTTGTGATTACATTTAGGGCCCATGCAGATGATCCAGAGTAATCTCTCCATCTCAAGATCTTTAACTTCATCAAGTCAGCAAAGTCCTTCAAGCCATATAAGATAACATTCACAGGTTCCAAGGGATTAGGACCTGGGTATCTTTGGGGGCCATTATTCAGCCTACCACAACCCACCACTGATATTGCACTATTAGTGCAAATAGCAACATAGTGCAAAAGGCAAATAACTTCTTGATATTATGAGAACAGTTGCCATGGACCCCTTAAAAGGGTCTCAGGGTCCCCCACAGGTCCATGGGTCACACTTTGAGAACTGTAGCTCTGGGGTATGTAGGTAGAAGTGGACTTAACTAAGTTCATAGGGATGTACAACTTCAATTTTACTTGATATTGTCAAACTGTTCTCCTTAAAGGTTGTAGCAATTTGTATCCCACCACCAAGGTGGCAGGGTTCCTGTTTCCCCACATCCTCACCAAACCTGGCGTTATCAGATTTAAATTTTTTGCCAACATGACAGATGTGACACAATCTTACTCTTTTTTTTAGATTTATTTATTTATTTAAGAAATCTTTGCACCCAATGTGGGGCTTGAACTTATGACTCTGAGATTAAGAGTCGAATGCTTTTCCAACTGAGCCAGCCAGACACCCCAACACAAATCTTATTCTTGTTTTGCTTTGTATTTCTCTAATTTTTTTTTAAAATTTTATTATGTTAGTCACCATACAATACATCATTGGTTTTTGATGTGGTGATCCACGATCCATTGTTTTCGTATAACACCCAGTGCTCCATGCAGTACGTGCCCTCCTTAATACCCATCACCGGGCTAACCAATCCCCCCTCCCCACTCCCCTCTAAAACCCTGTTTTTTTTCTCAGAGTCCATAGTCTCTAATGGTTCATCTCTCTCTCCAATTCCCCCCCCCCATTTTTCCCTTCCTTCTAATATCCTCCATGCTATTCCTTATGTTCCACAAATAAGTGAAACCATATGATAATTGACTTTCTCTGCTTGACTTATTTCACTTAGCATAATCTCCTCCAGTCCCATCCATGTTGATGTAAAAGTTGGGTATAATCTCATATTTTAAAAAGGTCACTGGTGGTTTCTATATGGAGAGTAGATATTAGGAGGCATGAGGGTGAAATCAGAGACCAATTAGAAGGTTGTTGCAGGGGTTCAGTTGATGAATGATGGCGACTTAGATCAGGTCATCACATTTGAGGTGGTGAAAATCAGTTGCATTTGGTTGTATTATCAAGGTAGAGCTGATACGATTTACTGATAGTTTGGATGTGGGATGTGACAGAAAGAGGAGTCATGGATAACTCCAAGGTTTGGAGTATGAACAGCTAGGGAAATGGTGGTGCCATTTACTGAGATGGGCAACCCTGAGGGAAGAGCAGGTGTGTTTGGAGGATCATCCTAAGTGAGATAAAGCCAAGTAAATACAGAGGGACCAACCAGATCATACATGGTCCTGTGTGTTATATGAGTGACTTTAGGTATTACTCTATAGATGACAGGTTGAGGAATTTTCAGCCAGATAAGAGACATAGTTTTGTGTTAGAAATCTTTCTGGTAGGATAGAAGAAATGAACAAATGAGGGTTAATTAGAGAGAGTTGAGGATAAAGGCAGGGAGATTAATGTGGAAACTTTTACAATAAACCAGGCTAAGCCAAGGCAATGCCTTAGGGATAATAACAGGGAGAATACCTGAAATATTCATTAAGGTGGTTAAATAGATAGGACTTCGTTATTGGTTAAAAGCAGGGAGGATTCTGAGTTGACTCGAGTTTGTAGCCATTCACTGTGCTAGTGAATAGATTTTAAGTGGGGAAGGAAGGATGATGGCCTTATTCTATTCATAATTTATATTTTGCCTACATTTTATTTTATTTATTTATTATTTTTTTAAAGATTTTTTATTTATTTGACAGAGACACAGTAAAGAGAGGGAACACAAGAAGGGGGAGTGGGAGAGGGAGAAGCAGGCTTCCCGCGGAGCAAGGAGCCCGATGCGGGGCTCAGTCCCAGAACCCTGGGATCATGACCTGAGCCGAAGGCAGATGCTTAATGACTGAGCCACCCAGGCGCCCCTTGCCTACATTTTAAAGAGGATTTGAAATAGCTTACAATAAAAGATACATGTTTAATAAATCATTGCAATGGGAGATGAAAATAAATATACTGGAAACTTTGGCCAACATTGTTACTCTAATTAAGCATGAAATTTATCTTTGTACTTCCTGGAAGGCAAGACACAAAAGTGGGAAAGAAAGGGTTATATAATTCTCATTGTTTGTTGAAAGGAAACAAACCAGCTTGTCAAGTGGAGAGCAACTTCTTTCCTGGCACTAAATTACTGTGTGGGCGCTTATACAACAGACATTACATAATGCAATGGACAATTTAACAGAAAATGTAGAGATGTTCTACATATTACTGTTTTTTTATAGCAGCCCTTAATTAAAGCAAGAGTAGGGGTTTTTGAATGAAAGGGCAAGCTGAGTCCTACTCACCTTATGGGCTTTGTAGGATGTCACTGTGCTCAGTATAGGGTGAGAAAAGAGGACGTGGTCCACCGACTCACACTCCTGTAGACTGTGGCACTTGGAAGCCATCTGTTGTCATGGGCTCCACCTGTTGTCTCTTTTTGAAGTGCCCTTCCCCCTCTTGAGAACTACCTCTTCTGTCACTCTGGTAAGAGAATGAGAATGGCGCCTCCTGGAGTTGTGTAGTATGGAAGCCTTATTTTCTCTTAACATGTACAAATTTCAGACTTAACTTGAATCACTCCTGAAATGTTTCTAGCCCACTCAGCCCATAGTAATCAATTTCTCCTTTGGACAATTTAATATTTATTTGAGGGAAATAATGTAAAGTAGTGATAAGGAACTAGGATTTTGGAGTCAGACTGCCTGGATTTCAGTCCCAACTCTTCACTTGATAGCAGTGTGATATTGGGCAAGCTATTAAAATTTTTTAAACCTCAGTTTTCTCATTAATAAAATGGGGTAATGTTAGTGTTTATAGAAGTGTTTTGATATAATGCATGTATGCATTTGGCACATAAAAGGACTCAATAAGTATTATCATTATAATTGTTATTATTTTTTTTTACTTTTCTTTCCTCTGGTGACTTCTTTTTTTTTTTTTCTTAAAGATTTTATTTTTAAGTAATCTCTGCACCCAACGTGGGGCTCAAACTTACAACCCTGAGATCAAGAGTCACACGCTTTACCCACTGAGCCAGCCAGGGGCCCCTCTTCTGTTGACTTCTTGCATTGTGTTTTTACATTTGGTTAAATTGAGGTATAATTGGCATATAATGTTATGTTAGTTTCGGCTGTACAACACAATGATTTGATATTTGGATGTACAGTTGACCCTTGAAAAACACAGCGGTTAGGGGCACCAACCTCTGTGCAGTTGAAAATCCATGTATGACTTTTGACTCCTCAAAAACTTAACTCCTAATAGCTTACTGTTGACCAGAAGTCTTACCAATAACAAATGGTTGATTAATACATGTTTTGTATGTTATATGCATTGTATACTGTATTCTTACAATAAAGTAAGCTAGAGAAAAGAAAATGTTATTAAGAAAATCATAAGGGGGACGCCTGAGTGGCCTAGTCAGTTAATCGTCTGCTTTTGGCTCGGGTCATGATTCCAGGGTCTTGGGATCGAGTCCCACATCCGGCTCCTTGCTCAGTGGGGAACCTGCTTCTCCATCTGCCTGCCGCTCCCCCTGGCTTGTGTTCTCTATCTCTCTGACAAATAAATAAATAAAATATTTTTAAAAAATCATAAGGAAGAGAAAATACATTTGCAGTACTATCCTGTGTTTATTGAAAAAAATCTGCATGTAAGTGGACCCACAGCATTCAAACCCACATTGTTGAAGGGTCAACTATATTGTAAAATGATCACCATAGTAAGTCTAGTTAACATCTGTCACCAAACATAGTTAAAAATTTTGTGTGTGTAGTGAGAACTTTTAAGATTTACTCTCTTAAAAATATGCAATATTTAAAAAAATATGCAGGGTGCCTGGGTGGCTCAGTCATTAAGCATCTTCCTTTGGCTCGGGTCATGATCCCAGGGTCCTGGGATCGAGCCCCACATTGGGCTCTCTGCTCGGCGGGAAGCCTGCTTCTCCCTCTCCCACTCCCCCCTGCTTGTGTTCCTGCTCTCACTATCTCTCTCTGTCAAATAAATAAAATCTTTAAAAAAATTTAAAAAATTTAAAAAATAAAATATATGCAATACAGTATTAACTATGGTTGCCAAGCTATATATCGCATCCCCATGACTTACTTGGTAACTAGAATTTTGTAATGTTGACTCCACCCAATTTGTGCCCCCTTTCAACATTTTTACTTGTCCCATATTTTTTATGGGAGTGCAATAAATATCTATAATAGACTGACTTTAGATTTTCACATTAAGACACAACACTAATTACATATACAAGTTAAAAATGGCAACCACGAAGCTAAAAGGACAGCATTGTGACTTTTTCGGGGAGCTAATTTCTGAACAGTCTACACTTTGAACAATTTTTGTAATGTTAAGGAAGAATTTGACCATGTTAATGGAGCTAACCAAATGTTACCATCCCACATAGTTACGAGTTTAATGCCTGGGTTTAGTCAGAAAAAGGAAAAGTTACATAATGCCATATGGGCAGGCTCATATGTAGTATCTTTGAGGATTGAGAGCTGTAGGAAAAAGTAACATTTTCCAGAGGCAGAGAGGAAACATTTTTATCCTCAAAGCTATTGCAAACTGATACTTTTCCTCCTGCCCCTTTCTGTGCTCATGAAGGTTCAATGCTAACCTTTTCTCCTCTGTGTATTTTGCTGTATAAACTGTATAGTGACCTATTGCTGTGTAACAAATTAACCCGAACCTAGCAACTTAAAACCACAAACATTTATTACTGCACATAGTTTCTGAGGGTCAGAAATCAGGGAGTGGCTTAGCCAGTGGGGTCTCTCTCCCAAGGCTGCCCTCAAGGTGTCTGCTGGCCTGTAGTTATCTGGAGGTTGACTGGACTGCAGGATCTGCTTTCCAGTTCCCTCTGTTGGTTGTTGGCAGGCTTCACTTCTTTGTTGGCTTTTGGGCAGAGGCCTGAGTTTCTCATCTATGCCTCTTTGTAAGAATGCCTGCTTACAACATGGTAGCTGGCTTCCCTTAGACAGAGAGAGAGAGAGAGCAACCAAGATGGCTACCTTAGTGTCTTTAAAAACCTATCTTCGAAGTGACATACCATCACTTCTGCTGTACCAACCCTAGTATGATGTGGGAGGAGACGACACAAGGATGTGGTAAATTCCAGGAGGTGGGAATCACTGGGAGCCGTCTTGGAGGCTGGCTGCCACAGACTTCCTCTATTAGTAGAGTTTCAGCTGTTGTCATGATAGGTGACCAATCCATAGCTACAGGCTTGTCTTTTGGGTGTTCCTGTGTTGTTTCAAATTCCTGTTGTCTGAAAGTAAATTTATCATTTCCCTTTCTGTGCCCTTCTGATGTTTTTTTAAAAAGTGATTTAGGTTCACAACCTTGAAGGCTTTTTTTTTCATTTCTCTTTTTCTTATCACTGCTCAGGTACCAATTTTATATTTTCTTTCTCTGATATCTCCCAAATCATCTTTTTTATGTTCCTGTAGCTACCGTCCTTGCAAGATCCTTACTGCTTCATACCCACAAATGAAATGCTGCCTGAGTAATACTCTGACTTTGAGTCTCTCCTTTCTCCAGACTGACCCTAAATCTTGATTTCATTATGTCACACCTTGTGACCTGTCCATTAAAATTCAGGTACTTTTACTCAAGATCCTTAGCCTATGGGCTGATACCTTATTGGGTATATATAATAATATTGACAAGGGGGCTTTTGTGAGAAAATCAATCCATGCACTAAGGTTTATATAGGATGTAAAAAATTACCTTGAACATTGCAAGATGATGGAAAGTTTATTTTTTTAATCTTGTTAAGTTAAACAGTAAAGTTTGGAAGAAATTACAGCCTGGCTTCATTTTTAAGGAGAACAAATATTTGTATTGTTTTACTGATAGATAATTGCTATTACAGAAATCAAAGCATTTTGCTAGCAACATTTTGATAGTGAAGAAGAGACTTGTTCTAGAGGGTTGGGCGTTCATTTGGTAGAATGGTTTATGCTGGGCATCATAAGAAGTATACATTCAAACAGCAAGCCTCAGAGTCAGCCTGTGTCTTAAGTTCTCAGGAGAGATACTTTTGTTTTTTTCCCACCCAGAGCCCAGGCTGCCCAACAGATAAACTTGCATATTATTTCCCTTTGCCTATGGATGATTTTTCTAGGCCCCCTTATTACTGAGGATGCCTCCCAAGAGGCCCAAAGGTTTGTCTTCTTTTCATGGGTGTTCTTAAGAACCCTAGCCTCTTCAGGCTGTGGAGATGGGCAGTGACTACCACCCCCGCCCCAGTACTTTTCTATCCCCTCACCCCTGGCCAAAGCCTTGGCAACTGCTTACTGCCCTACTTTAGATTCTTCTTTGGTTATTGGCCCTTGGGATTTCTCTTATTTGGTCTTACAGAGAAGAAGGCTTTTTTAGATCATGTAGTTTGCCATATCACTAGAAGAAAAATTAAAATATTTTGCGAACTTGGTGAAGGCTACAAATTTCTCAAAGTTCTTAAGAATGTGCCATTATTTTGTCATTAGAGAGCCTCATACGATAATCCTTGTGCTCATCAAGGAGAAGCTGTTTCTTCTTCCTGAAATGAGACTCCAAAGCCAAGTGTCTACCCACTTGAGCACATTCCCTTCAAGAGTAAAGTCTGGATTTTAATTTAAGTGCATCTTATTCCCAATTTAACTTTTCACCCTTGCCTTTCTTGTTAGGAGAAACAATTGCAGCACTTACAGATATAAGCAGCTTGAATCATCCAGAATCTGATGGCCAGATCACAATTTTTACAGATAAAACAGGAGTTATAAAGGCTGCAAGATTACTTCTTTCTTCAGTGACAAAAGTGTTGTTGCTGGCAGACCGAGTAGTCATTAAGCAGATAATAACATCAAGAAATAAGGTATTTGTCTTTCTCGTGTTTCTATACTTGTGTCTTTTGGGGTTGTTCAAAAGTTGTTTTTTAGGTTAATTACAGGTAATTTGGCAATGCTTATCAATTTTAATTGTTTTACCTCCAGTTGTCTGTAGTTTAAAAGTGGTATTTCTTCTGTACCTATAATTCCTAAACAATGTGTGTACTGGGTCTAAACATTTAGATGTAAATAATATTTCTTCTCAGAAAATCGTTATCTACTTGTTGAGGTTTATTCGTGAAAGCTTTTCATGTGTACAAATTTGGGAAGAAAAGCCAAGAACCATGACAGTGTATGTAGTAGAAACCTAATTGATAAAAATACCAAATTCCTCAGTACCTTTTTTTTCAGAGTCAGAGGATAATAATTTATAAGCTTAAAAAAATTCAGTCATCTGAAATTGCAGTTATCAACACTACAAGAAATTTCTTTATGCAACATCCCTAGAGGTTATGAATAATCATAAAGCTTGCAGAATAAATTTAAACTCTCCAGTCTAGAACTCTTCCAGTTGCTCAGATAATGGTCGTGCTCCCCCATCATCCAGCAAAGCCAGGGCATGGACAGTCACTTTTTTCCCTGGATAATTCCCTAGGCAAGGAGGAGGGTAGTCTGCCAGGAAAGGGATTGTCTCAATCAGGTTTGAGGACAGAACTACCTGATGGGTGTTGAGTGAACTAAAGAGTGTGAGTTTCAAGCGAAAAAGAAATTGGAGAGGTGGATCGGGCAGTGCTGGAGTGATAGGAAAAAAACCCCTATCTCTTTGAAAGACGGAGTTTCTGCTCAGCGTAGCAATCTGCCTTATCTGTGCTAGTCGCCTGGACTTCCTGAGCTGCCAGGGCAGGTTAACGTGCCAAACAGCCATCATATCCTCATTTTCAAAAGTAAACACAGGATATCTGTGTTTTCTTTACCTATCTTGGTCTGACGAAAGCTAATCCAGTACTATTATTTTAAGAGAAAAGTATTTGAAAATATATTTCACATCTATTTACTTTACTTTTAATATCAAGAAAACACCTAACATTGTCTGTCAGCTCTACTATTGGTTTCTCACTTTTTTTTTTTGCCCCTGGCTACCCAAAGCCTCTTGGCAATTAATTTATTCAACATAGACAATTCCTGACTGATCCATACTGTTCTCCTGCTCTCGAAGCACCACACCTTCCTTTCCACTCCTCACTGTGCAGGTGACCTTCCTTCCACTTTCTTGGGAAGAATGGGGTTCCCCAAAGTGAACCTTAAGGCTTCTGTGTATTACCTTTATCCTCCCTGTCTCCCTAGTTCTCTGAAAATGGGATTACCTCTGTCCTGCATATGTCCACCTTCTCCAGACTTTGCTACATAAATGATCCCCTCCTGTATATCAAGGTGTTTCTTGTACTCTTTTTCCTTTTAATTTTCAAGTAAGCTCAGGTCTCCCCATCATAAAAACAAATCATTCCCTAGATGATTCTAACCTTTGGATGTGCTTCTACTTCTCTGGGCTCCTCCTTCCCTGTCTTCCCCTGTGACGACTCCTTCTCAGCTCTCCCCTAGAATTCAGAGTTTCTCCTTTTTCTTTTCTATTCAGACTTGACATCTCAGTCTCTTTCATGTCTACACCTGACAATCAAATATTCTCTGTTTTGCAGGTTCTTGCAACTATGGAAAGACTAGAGAAAGTGAATAGCTTTCAGGAGTTTGTCCAAATATTCAGTCAATTTGGAAATGAAATGGTGGAGTTTGCACATCTAACTGGAGATAGACAAAATGTATGTGTTTACCACATTTAAACATTTTCAAATACATGCATACTTTTTCATTTGGATGGAGGTGTGATCTTTGTGATTATCTGGGTTGGTTTATTTGCTTATTAAATTTATAACCTTGGTGTTGAAAGCCTTTCATAAAGGAGCTAGGATAAAGTAAGTAAATTTATGTGACTTTTTTTTTTTTTTTTGCATACATGTAATAGTTAAATATGTTCTTACCACACACACTAGGAAAAGTCATATTTGCCTTCAGGGCTCAGATCTAATACTTCCTCTTTTAGGAAAATACATTTGACTCTTCTACCAGGGCTCAGGCAAATAAATTGAGTCATCATATATATTCTGTTAGTATTTTATTCTGTTTCTGTTTTTGTAACATGTTATGTATTATTCTGCTGTTATCTATTTCTGTCAGTTTTCTCAGTAGTAATAAGTCAAGCCATTATTTATCTGCATTAGCTATGTGTTAGGTACTTGATACACATGATCTCATTAATTTTGAAAACATTCTTGTAAGATAGGTATTGTTATTACTGTTTTACACCTGAGGAGATAGAACCTGAGAGGATAATAAACTTTCCCAAGGTCACTCATCTAGCAGGTTGAACTTCGTTATGTCTGATTTTGGAGCCTGTAGTTTTTAACCTACACTGTGATATTAGTTCTTTATAGGTCTGTTCCTCAATTTAGACTATAAGCCCCCCAAATTTAGGGAGGTGGAAGACCATATTATATTTAGAGTTGACTTTTCTTTGTTGGGGTATTCATGCATTAGTTCATCTTGTCAGCAGGTTAGATATATAATAAGGGACCTCTTGAGATGTTTTGGTGTAGTCCCATAGAGTATCATCATGGTGGATGTGAACTTTCCTGGTTGTAGCTGGAGTTGGAAGAGGGGTATGGCCTGGAAAGTGGCAGGCTGGTTTGTATGCTTCACCTAGTACTTCTTGGACCATCTGGGTTTTATGGAGGCCTCTTTTTGTCCTGGGGACTAGACCTCTCTAACAGATTGAGATGCCCTCTTTTTCGCTCATTTATTATCACCGTACAATAGATGGTGTCTTGTATGGCCTACAACCCACAAATGGAAAGACTGACTAATGTGACAGGTGAAAATTTTGTGTAATTCAAATTTCAGTGTCCATAAGTAAAGTTTTGTTGGGACACAGCCATGTTTGTTTGTTTATGGATTGTCTCAGGGTGGCTTTCACACTGCAATGGCAGAATTAAGTAGTTGTTTCAGACTCTGACCCAGAAAGCCTGAAAAATTTATTATCTGGCCTTCTGTTGAAAATGGCTGCTGACCTCTGATTTAGATGGCCATGACCAAATTATTATAAGAGTATTTGGTTCTAGATTTGATCACACTGTTTAGGTACTTTCTGTAATAGCACACATCCTTATCAAGGGCTCTATGAAGAGAAACTAAAAGAAAATAATTCAAAGCATGGTGCCTGCTCCAGATTTCATAATCTAGTTGGAGAAAATGATAGACCTGAGAAACATCTTCAGACTGTTTCAGAGCAGGGGCGCCTGGGTGGCTCAGTCGTTAAGCGGCTGCCTTCTGCTCAGGTCATGATCCCGGGGTCCTGGGATCGAGGCCCACATCGGGCTCCCTGCTCACCGGGAAGCCTGCTTCTCCCTCTCCCGCTCCCCCTGCTTTTGTTCCTGCTCTCGCTGTGTCTCTCTCTGTCAAATAAATAAATAAAATCTTAAAAAAAAAAAAAAAAAGACTGTTTCAGAGCAGCATATTGGTTAAGTTTAACCAGACATGGTCTCTGAAAGAGTTGACTTCTAAGTATCTAATCTGAAGGAAATAATAACCCATAACTGCTCGATAACTAGGTCACTCTTTTTTTTTTTTTAAGGATTTTTTTTTATTTATTTGAGAGAGAGAATGAGAGAGAGAGAGAGAGCACATGAGAGGGGGGAAGGTCAGAGGGAGAAGCAGACTCCCTGCTGAGCAGGGAGCCCGATGCGGGACTCGATCCCAGGACTCCAGGATCATGACCTGAGCCGAAGGCAGTTGCTTAACCAACTGAGCCACCCAGGCGCCCTAACTAGGTCACTCTTAACGGAGTAAAGCATAGGACGGTTGTTTCGGGTCGGGAGTGAGGTATATCCACATGGGCACAAGAATGTCAGGTGTGCATGCAGGCCACCAGCGTGCAAGCCGCGAGGCCTCCCCCTGCTCCGTCTCAGGCCCTCAGGCCCTGGCTCTGCCACCCTCAGTAAGGGCACCTGCTTCTTTCCACAGTGTGTTGATGGATTTAGATCAAAGCGGTGACATTTTATCAAACTTCATCCTGGTTTTTTTCACTTTGTCACTTTTTAAACAATGTTACTTAATTGATTCTTGTTGCGTAAATGATTTTTTTCATGAAATTGTTTACAGGATCCTAGACCGCTCAGTGGTTTTATTTCTTTTTTAGGATCTGAAAGACGAGAAGAAAAAGGCAAGAATGGCAGCAGCCAGGGCAGTTCTTGAAAAGTGTACAATGATGCTTCTCACAGCCTCAAAGGTAGGGACCCTTTTGTTTTACCTGCTTAAATGCATCTACTTTATATGGTTTACATTTTTAGAAAGGTCGAAGTGATAACTTGGAGCATAGGCTACAGCAGTCAGATCTCAGTTATCCTTTAGCAAGAAGGCTCACTTCCTTCCCCGGTTCCAGACGGCGGTCAGTCCGCGAGTCAGCTGCGTGAGCAGCCGAGCGCAAGGTGGCGTGTGAGGTGCCGGGAGTCGGGGTCTGTCACACACGGTCACTGCCCACAGGGTTTGCCAGGCTCGTCGGGGAGCCAACACATGTACTGTCGAGAAAGCGAGGCAAGTTAGAATCTGTTAAGTAACAGTGGAGTATTAATCCAGCCTTTGGTTTGTTTATTCTGTAAATTCATATGTCTGGTTCCTTATTCTACTATTAACAAAATTGTCAGTCGAGCGCTGGTGATTCCAAACAGCAGCTGGCCAGCAACTCGGTACAATTCAAGAAAAAACTAGTCAACAGCTTGTGAGCAGTTTATTTAGAATTGCCTTTTCCGCTCGCAGGATTTACTCTAGGCTGGGTTAGTGAGGCCACCACAACAGCTCCCTGGAGCCGGCTTGCAAGGCTCTGTTCACATGGAGGCCCCCTGAGCAGCTTTCATTCACATCATTCTTAAAAAGTCAAAGATATCCACTGTGATAGAACATGTGTTCATGTGTGCTTGTCCTCGTTCTTTTTTAGGTTTTGCACAGGGAAGGCAACATTTTAAAATAGTTTTAATCGTGATGAAGATAGTTCCTCCCACAAATTTTAAGTAAACTTATTGAAGTATAAAGATACAGTTTTGCACTCTGCCTTTTTCACTTAACCTTGCTATCGCTTTTTACTCATCCTGCTTCCACTTTTAGTGAGGAGAAGCAGCTGGGTGAGCCAGGGACCCAGGAGATTTTGGTAAAGAACCATTTTTATTAGCATGATATGTTCTCTGTAAGATTTTGTGTATTATGGTATGGGCCCAATCTGAAAATAAAAATTTTCAATTGTTTTGAAGACATGTCTCAGGCATCCCAACTGCGAATCAGCCCATAAAAACAAAGAGGGAGTATTTGACCGAATGAAAGTGGCATTAGATAAGGTGATTGAAATCGTGACTGACTGCAAACCAAGTGGAGAGACTGACATTTCATCTGTCAGTATTTTTACTGGAATTAAAGAATTCAAGGTAAGAATAGAGAGAATGTATTTTTTTCTTTCCATATCAGAGGAACATCTTTAGAGGTAGTATCCATGTTCTGGTATAATATTTTAGGATAGATGCTTCACAAAAGCAGAGATTTTTCTTTAACACAGTGTCACTCTGTATAAACTTAATACTCGGTAACATTTGGTTTAGTGTAGTTTGTACGGAGAACGTTGGTCTGGGGTTATGGTAGCTGCCGGGCCCTGTGTCACTGCATGGTTCAGCAGAAGCCTCCTATCCTCTGTTTAGAAAGGTGTTCCCTGCCCAGTCTTTTGAGCAGTGCTGTGCTATCCGTCCGTGGCTGGTGACAGACAGCAAATGGTTTCTGCTGGAATCCCTACTCTTCCCTGAGCTCTAGGGTGGATATTTTGAGACTTTAATAATAGTAATAGTATTCATGTTAATTAAAATCTGGAATGAACACTAATACATGCTAACATGTATTATTGAGCATTTACTCTGTGCCAACCCTGTTCCGAATGCTTTAAATGTATGTACCTGTAAAATCCTATAAGAACT
Organism: Phoca vitulina; assembly: GCF_004348235.1. Classification (NCBI taxonomy): domain Eukaryota; kingdom Metazoa; phylum Chordata; class Mammalia; order Carnivora; family Phocidae; genus Phoca; species Phoca vitulina. The sequence goes on along the minus strand of NW_022589724.1, from coordinate 10,198,355 downwards.
ATTGCTACTATACTGTTGGGGAGACTGAGAAATAGAGATTAAGTAATTTGCCAGCAAGGAAGTGCCAGAGTTAGGATTTGAAACCAGGCAGTCTGACTCAGAATCCCCCCCATTTTTGGGCAGAACTTCTCATGGGAAGTCAGAGAGCTGGTGAAGGTGCTCTCTGGGTCTGATTGAGGAGGGCCCTAGGAAATCATCTCGTAAAAGCCCTCATTTAACAGCTGGGAAGACTGAGGCCCTTGGAAATTATCTATAGGCTAAGGGCTGCAATGAAGATGGCATTCCTTCCATCTTTTTAATTCCTACTTAGGTAGGAACATAGGATGAAAGAAAGTCATGGAAAGAACAGTTATTTTTAGGGGCTGTTGTCTTCCTGAATATTATCTAATTTAATCAGTAACTTCCCTTTAGGTGGGTACTATTATCATTGTGTTTTTGAGGAGGAAAGCTAGTAAGTGGTGGAACCCTTCTTTAGAACCGGGACTCGCTAATCCCAAAGTCCGTGACCTTTCAGTTGATGCCTGTGGGTTTGCCTGTATGCTGCTGGTCCTGCCCTAACTCTTTCTGAGGGCAAAGAAGCTCCAAAGACCAGTCGTGGTTTTAGAGTTTGTATTGCCTGAGGGATCTTAGAGCTTATTTTTCTAATCCCCTCTTTTTATAAAGGCCGAGGGGGAGATGTCTTCTCAAGGGTTAAAGGATAATTAGGGAAACAAATAGGACGAGAGCCAAGTCTTTTGCTTCTTGCTGCTACCCTTGGGCTCCAGGTTACCTCGGGCGGAGCTGTGCCTGAGGCTGCTGCAGCCGGGCTAGCTGCTGACCCTCCACCAGCCGCAGTCTGCAGGGTGGAGCTGTTACGGATAGACTCCGTCTCACCGTCAGTGGGTATCTTTTTGGCATCTTACCATTTTTCCTGGTGGAGAGTATAATCTGTAGACGGAGACGGGATGCTTTACTGTGCTCGGTACTGTGAATATGTGGACAAATCTTAGGAAACCATATAAATGAATGGCTTTTGAAAAAACAACTCTACTCAGTTGCTGTTTTTTTAATTTTATTTTTAAAAACATTTTTTTAAGACTATTTATTTGTCAGAGAGAGAGAGCACAAGCAGAGGGAGCTGCAGGTAGAGGGAGAGGGAGAAGCAGGCTCGCCACTGAGCAGGGAGCCAGATGCGGGACTCGATCCCAGGGCCCTGGGACCATGACCTGAGCCGAAGGCAGATGCTTAACCAACTGAGCCACCCAGGCGCCCCTCAGCTGCTGTTTAAAAGCATGTGTATGTTCTTTCAAAGGGGAGAATCAAAAACCTTAACATAAATGGTGTATGGTCAACATGATTGATTTTTATGTTGTAATTCTGTTTAAATTCTAAATTCTCAGATGCTCCTTGTCAATTCCATACCTCACTTTTATCCATGTTCTTTCCTAGCTTAAAAAAAAAAAATGCCATCTACCTAGGATGGGGTGGTTACTGGAGACACCTTGGGCCAAGAGGAGGAGGGGAAGCAGGCCCCGACTATGGCCTCTTGACCTTCCCAAATCTTGGTATTTTTGTGGGTCCTGTGAAAATGGGTCAGATGTAAGGATTAACTTGAGACTATGTTTGTGAAAGGACTTTAAAGTGCTAAACAAATGTAAGCTATTCTTATCAGCACATTCAGTGTGAGCACAGTCATGGTCATCACCGCGGATCGCCTCTTGGCCCAAGTTGTTTTGTGACTCCGCTCATGGGGGGCGTTTAGACCCAGCTGCAGCGGCATAGTGTCATGTAGGCAGCTGAGAGAGAGAAAGATGTGCCAGTGAACGCGTGTCCGTCACGCGTTCCGGGAACTCTGAGCACAGGGTGGCTGAAGTGACAGGTTGTTGGGAACTTGAGGGGTGGTTGGACAGACTGTCAGAAAGATCTATAAAGTCAAGACCCTAGAGGATTTTGTGTTATGCAGTAGAAATTTGAGCTTAATTTTATACGTGGTGAGGAGTCAGTTGGAGGGAGGTGGCAATATCAGAAGCTTTCCATTTTAGAAAGATGATACAGGTAGAGGATGGTAGAGAAGGTTTTGGTCAGGGAGGTGCTGTCGGACATAAGTCAAAATGTAGGGAGACCGATTAGGTTACTAGGAGAGTTTTGCTGAATTAAGGAAGGAAAATTTGGTGCCTTTCCCAGCCCTTCCCATACCCACACCCTCCACACCCTGTCCCCCTGGGCTCAGCACAAGTTCATATTTGGGTGTAGCGTCTTTCAGGACTTTGCCTCAGCATTTTCTCAGGTGCAAATTCTCTACCTGTGGGCTGGTTCATTTTTCCTACCGGTTGCTACATGATCATGCTTTTCTGCCTTAGTATTTACTGACTTCATAGGACTGTTGTATTAACAGCTGTTGTAGTGAATCTCTGCATGGTTGCTGGTGGCCCTTGAGCAATGTGTCCTGGAGAATAGAGTCATCACTAGAGGTTGTATTCCCCCCCGAGCCCTCAGACAGGGAAGGAAATTGCTAGTGTCTCTCTGGGCACTCTTAGAAGTTACAGCCCATTTGGTTATGTGGGAATATTGACTCATGCAGATGGATATCCTTTCTGTTCTCAGATGAATATTGAAGCTCTTCTGGAGAATCTTTATTTTCAGTCAAAAGAGAATCTTTCTGCTACTCTGGAAGTCATTTTGGAGCGCACTGAGGACTTTACTGATTCTGCCTACACCAGCCATGAGCACAGGGAACGCATCTTGGAACTGTCAACTCAGGCAAGACTGGAACTGCAGCAGTTACTTTCTGTGTGGATTCAAAGTGTAAGAACTTTTTTTGATCCTATACAATAGCTTTTTCCTAAAGCTCTGAGAATTGTGGAAGCTAACATGAATGTGGTCTGGAATGGGACAAGGATGTCTCATCCCTTTTCTCCCTCTTTCTTGGCCCGAAGCATCCTTCCCATCCAGCGCTCACAGTACTTGCCATTTCTAGGCCTGCTGTTTCTCAGTTGCTCATCCTGGCCAGCCTCATTCTGTACCACCATCACTATCACAAGTTCATCCCATAATCCCCACTCGTCCACCAAACTCGCCTCTGGAAAATTCCTCCCCAAAATGCTTCTTCAGAGTGAAGAGCCCTACCTAGAGGTTCTCGTCCCCTGAGTCTTACTGCCAAAGCCATTCACACGTGCACAGTGCTTAACTCTGAGGACAGCTGATTTATAGACACAACAATTTATTTTATTATTTTTTAGAGAAAGAAGGAAGGGAAGGGGGGAGGGAGAGGGAGAGAGAGAATGTGAGCAGGGAGCCTGAGGTGGGGCTCGATCTCACAACCCTGAGATCATAACCTGAGAGGGAATCAAGAGTCAAACACTGAACCAACTAAGCCACCCAGGCGCCCCTACAGAACAACAATTTAGACAATTTATTGACGTCTAGACGCAGTGAAGACAAGGGTAGATCCAGCAAGCAGGTAAAAAATTTTTCAACCTTGCACTGATTCCTGGTCTAAGACTGTGAGCAGCCTACCTCTCAGGTAGAGTGCTGGTGTGCATACAGCCTGGGAGGTTATGTAGTGAGAATGGTAAAGATGGACAGCGTTGGGGGTCCCTGGCTGGCTTATGATAGAGCATGCAGCTCTTGATCTTGGGGTCATGAGTTCGCGCCCCATATGTGGTGTAGAGTTTCCTTTAAAAAAATTTAAAAAAAGATGGACAGAGTGGGACAACATAGAAAGTGTGTATCCAGACTCTTGTAGAGAGTGGTTACAAAATTGAAAGGTAGAGGCTTGAGACTGGGCTGTGGCACTATTTATTTATTTCTTAGACCTAGGGTATGTCAAAAAAAGTATTTAATGTGATTTACAACGTACAGCGTAGATGGAGCAAACATGGCAGCTGTGAACAAAAGCTTTGGCAGTAAAGACGAAGAGGGGTGAATGTGGCTGAGAATAGTGAATGAAGCAGCAGTTGACTTTCGTGTAAAGCGATTGGTTTTTGAATGAAGAGTGGATATAAATCAAGATTTCTCCTATTCCTTGGCATCATGACAGTGCAAATGCTCATATTAACGGGAAATTAACCTAGAGTAGAGTGCTGTCAGGGCTAAAAGCAATATTTTGTGATTACTTTGAAATATCTATGTGATATCTAATCTGAAGTGTAGATTGCTTCAGTTTTAAATTTTAAACCCAACAGTCAACATGAAGAGTTTCTGTGAGGAAATGCTGTGTTGGGAATCCGAGTCTGTCAACACTTAAATTTGCAATTAGCACCTTTCCCATATTTCACAAGCGCTCAGATCTCTGAGTCTGCATGCCAGATGTATTGTTCATTCATTCATTTTTTTCAGCATTGGTTACTGAGTGTTTTTTGTATGCCAAGCACCGGAAATCTAAAGATGAATAAGATAAAATCTTTGCCTCCAAGAATTTTGCAGTGGAGAAAAGTGTGGGAAGGGGTAAGACAAGTACAGAAAGCTTTGTTAAGTGTCCTGCCAGAGGTACAGACCATGTGTGGCAGGGACTTGAAGGAGGGCAAATTTATATTTAGGGAGAGGAATCAAGAAGACTTCTTGAAGATATTGGCATTTAACTTTGATTTATCCACTCAAAGAACTGAGTACCTCTACCTTACATTTGCTGTGCCAGGTATTATGTATTCATTGGTGAGCAAAATAAATGTGATCCCAGCCTTCATGGAGCTTACCAAGGCCTAGTGGGGAAGATCGACTTTAATCAAAAAAAATAAAATAAAAAAAGTAAATATGTAATTGTAAACTAGAATAATTACTTAGAGAAAGATTAGAATGGGTAAGAAGAGAGCCTAATTTAGATTGTGTGATCCGAAAAGGCCTTTCTGAGAAAGAGACATTTATGTAGGGACTTAAAGGTAAATAGGATTTTAATTTTTAACTCCATTAAGAGTGAAGAGATGAGCATTCTGGGCAGAAGATAAAATAGAATCATTTTAGACATGATAAATTTATTAACAAAATGAGATTTTAAAAATTCATCTTTTTATAGTTACAATGGGAAAATATAACTAGATAGTTAAAATTCTATTTTCCATTCTGTCCATAAAAAGGTGAATTTTTAAAATCTACTTTTTTTATAATTCACAGAATGATATTAAACATTTATTATAATTTATTGTTCAAGTGAAATTGGAATTACCAGATTAAAAAGATGAGGTAACACTATATATATATATATATATTTTTTTTTAATTTTTAGCAAAGCAAGAAAACAAAAAGTATTGCTGAAGAACTAGAACTCGCTGTATTGAAAATCAGTCACAGTCTCAAAGAACTTAAGAAAGAAGTAAGTATAGTTTGAAATTTAGCCTCTTTTAATCCTTTGCTAGTTTATGTGGCATGGTATGTACGAAGTGCATTAGTATTAGTATGTCTGTGTGCCCAGAAGATGGTTTTCCATTTTGAAGCCACTGTTTTTTGTAATGCCGTCCTTCTCAAAGCTTGTACATGGATGTTCATAGCAGCTTTATTTATAATAGCCCCAAACCGGAAACAGTCTAAGTTTCCATCCACAGAGGAATCAATAAATGAATTTTGGTATATAACTGTAACAAGTATTATTCAGTAGTAAAAAGGAACAGTATCGATACAGGTAATCATATGGATGAATCACTAAAACATAACACTGAAAGAGGTCAGACACCAAAGAGTGTGTGTTTGTGTGTGAGTGGGTGTGTATATATATAATTCCATTTAGAAGGAATTCTAGCAAAGGCATTACTAATTTATAGTGACAGAAACCAGATCAGTGGCTGTCTGGGGTCAGAAGTTGGGGGATATTTACTACAAAGGGGCATGGGAGAACTTTGGGTGATAAAGGAAATGTATTAAATACTGATTGTGGTGGTGGTTACGTAGATATAAATGTCAAAACTCATCAAACTGTACCCTTGGTACATTTTGCTGTATATAAACTATAACCTTAATGTAATTGATTTTTAAAAATACTCTTTTGGTTGAGAATTCCCTGCTTCCTGCAAAACTTGGCCATCTCATGACTTATTTGATCACTCTCAGGCTATTGAAAGTCACTGCAAGTCAGATGTTTGCCAACTACATCCAGGCTGTCTGTTTTAAGTCAAGTTTGGGGAGACATAGTCCTGCCCATGTGCTTACATATTGTCTACTGTTTTTTCACAACGGCAGAATTGAGTAGTTGCAGTAGACACTGTGCAGCCTGAAAAGCCTAAAATATTCCCTATGTGGCCCTTTACAGAGTAAGTTTGCCAGTCCCTGCCTTAGGTCATGAAACACAATCTCAGTTCCATAATTAGAATGATTTCTCCAATATATTAATTGCTGCTTTGCTATTCATTCAATTATAGGACTTACCCCTGTTTCCCAGCTCTCAGCCTCGCCTAGGGCTTTTGGGAAATGTGTGTGTGGTCTCTGATCTCTTTTCACACCTTTCTTCCTTCCCCCCCCTCCCGCTTAGCTTCAGTTCCCGATCTTTGCCAGGTGTGTGTGGCTCAAGGCCAAAAGAGAGGAAGTGGGGAGGTGGAAAGTTCTTTGAAACTGGTGCGCTTACAGGATGCTTTGGGCTCTGTTTAGGCTGACTTTGTCTCTCCTGGATGATTGCGTGTGTTCTTCAGAGGCCCTCCTGTGGGGCCCTCCAGCTCCTCACGGCAGCTCCTGTGCCGTCCTGCTCCCTCTACTCTGGGGTGCACTCAGTAAGCACCCATCAGCTCTCCAAACAGAGCTTCCTTATCTCTAATTCCCTTATTCTTTTATATTTTGCACAGTCAGGGGTTCAAGAGAATGGAATTGGGTTTTGGTTTTCTTTGATAAATTATATACATGATGATTCGTTTCACATCTTAGTGGACCTTCATTTTACCATCTTATTAAACATAGAAGGATGTTATGGTTTTCTTTGGTTTAAAAAAAAGCCTATCCATGTTTTCCAGCCTATTCAATTTTAACTAAACTATTGTTAAAATTTGACTATCAGTAAGAGGATTAAATCCTTTGGTGATAGACTGAGCAGCTTTCCACCAGCTTCATTTTCTTTACCTCTGAAATGAGTGTAACAACATCAACCTAGAAGAATTTTTTTTTTTTAAGATTTTATTTATTTATTTGACAGAGAGACAGCGAGAGAGGGAACACAAGCAGGGGGAGTGGGAGAGGGAGAAGCAGGCTTCCCGTTGAGCAGGGAGCCCGATGTGGGGCTTGATCCCAGGACCCTGGGATCCTGACCTGAGCCGAAGGCAGACGTTTAACGGCTGAGCCACCCAGGCGCCCCTAGAAGAATTTTTATAATGATTAAGGCAGATGGTCTCTATAAAACCGCTGTCAGTTCATTGTGCAGAGTGGAACTTTGGGTTTATTCACCCTTCCTCCCTTAGGCGTGGTAATAAGTTGTCTCTAGAACCACTCAGATTTACGTGACTGTGGGCAAGTCACTCAGTCTCTAAGGACCTGTTTCATAGTCTGTAAAATAAAGGGCTGGCATTAGGTATTCTCTAAGGCCCTGATGGTTAAATAAAATCTTTTAAAATTCTTATGTGGCATTTAGTTTCCAAAGGAAAGTACATTTTAATGTCTTTGTTTCTGACTGTAATTATTCTCACTTGATTGCATGAATGCGGACTACTCCATTGTTAATTTTGTAGAAAGTCCTGTAATTTGAATTGACATTGGATTATTTCCAGGAAAAAAAAAAATGATTCAATAGGCTTCGTTCAAAGTCAGATTTTCCTTAGGACAGTGTTATTAAAAACAATCTCTTCCTGGAGAACCCCAGAATAACCCATCACATCATTTTTTTTTTCTTTAACAAAAAGCAGGATGAAGGGAAGATTTTGGAGTTAATAGTACCCAAAGATATCTGCTGAGAGTGGGCCATGCTTAAAATCCATTCCAAGTCAAATACAGCCTCGGGGTTTTGGTTACCCTTTGTCTGTCATTTATCCTGTGACCCAAGAGTTGGGGAGAAAAGTTCTAGATAGCAGCTACAGGTGGGCTGTAACCCCCTGAGGGAAGGGAGTATGTCCTACTTGTCTGTATGTCCAGCCTCTAATACAGTGTCTGCCATGATCTGGGTATCTAATAAAATTGTGTTGAATACCTAATTGATTGAATCTCACATCAGTACCTTTTCAAAAGTCTATTAAACCTTACTGATCATGTACTGCCATTTGATTATCCTCGTAGTACTCTGAATACTGTCCTCTTACTACTGTTGTGTTTCTTACTAACTTCCAGAGTAGTGGAAGCATTTTTTAAGTGAGAGAGAAGCTATGTGGGCAAGAACTAGTTAATAGCAGGATGAGAAAGGGACCAGCCATGCCACACTAGCTGAGCAGGTCATCTTCTGCAGACAGCAGTTCTGCCCACATGAGGAGACTCAAAGATGTCCCTGTCCCTCCTGCCTGGGAGAAAGGACAAGCTCCCCTGTGCGGCCCAACTGCTGCTGTTGCCACAGGAATTTTATGCTTTCCTCTCTCAGTGGATCAAGTGGGGACTGCTCCTTTTTCATTTTTAAAGTGCTTGTGCGCTGCTTGATGACAAAACCTGATTGTTGTGTTTCTTTCATTGCCCTTCACCCCCCACATCTGCAGCTCCACAGGACAGCAACCCAGCTGACAGCAGATCTGTTAAAATACCATGCTGATCATGTGGTCCTAAAAGCATTAAAACTTACTGGAGTAGAAGGAAATTTAGAAGGTTTGGCCGAGTATGCCTGTAAACTCTCTGAACAGAAAGAGCAGCTTGTTGAGGTGAGTAATAGGTTTGTTTGTTAAAGAAATTGTGGTTTCATGATAGCCGTACCATCATCAGGGAATATTGACACAAATATAGTTTGGGGGTAACTTATATGGGCACTTTCTCTCTCCTTTGGAATCTTAAAGATACAATGTTTATCTGTCCTGTTCTTAAAACAATCTGGCCTCTAAAACAAAACAAAAAATGCTGGAACCCGCAGATGCACTTACTAATCCTCTTGTCCTTATTCTCTCAGAGAGGTTAGGCTTAGGCGTAGAGCAGTGGAGACACATCCTATGACCTTGTTTCTATTTGAACCTGTGGGGTCTCAGTAGGAAAGAGATGGCACACTTGAATTAGGATAATTTAAAGAGACTAATAAAGGAGCTGTTTACAATCACATAGACACGGTGTAGGGGGAACCGTGGGAGTACAGTAATTGGGGTTAGTGATAGCAGAGCTGGTTACTGCTGGTAGGCCCAAATTAATAGGGGAGAGGAGTGGTTATTGGAAACTGGAAGGGCATAGAGTCTTTCAGAAAGCCACCGTGAGAGGTTCTGATTTCAAGACTAGATGCAGAGCCACAGCCCAAGGCAACCCTGCAGGGAAAAAGCATGAGAATAAAGGCCCTTACTGTTTGCATTCCTGCTGGTCTATTGCTGGGGCTTCCCATTGGCCAAACATAGCTGGAGACCACAAATGTCCGTCTCCCAGGGCATAAAGCAGTTTGAGGAGAAAGGAGAGTGGATGTGGATGGACAAAAGACATTCAGCACAGTATTCCTCCTCCGAACCTCTTCTGTTCTGCCCAAACCTCTGTTGGGTGTTACTGGTGCTTCACCTGCCACTTTTGCTATAATTTCAATTATTAGTTGATATTCTAAGCCTTTCACTTATTGAAAACAGTAGACATCTCTTAGTAAAAAATGTATGCTTAAGCTGTGTATAACTTGTGCATGTCAGGTATGTCCAGCGTGTATATAAATGCACAGATACAAACCATAGAGCTGTCTCCATATTACCTGCTGTCCCCAGCTCACCCAGTAATGGTTAGAAGGAACCTTTAGACTAAGTCGACTACCTTTCTCTCCTTTACTTGCGTACATATGAAAACTGCTAGGGAAAAAAAGAAAAAAGAAAACTGCTAGGGAGCATTCTTAAAATGACTATAGATACGTCTCCATTTTACAATAGATTTAATGATTATGTTTTTTAAAATAGTTTTTTAAACATGTAATTGACATATAACATTGTGTAAGTTTAAGGTGTACAACATAATGTCAAATATGTATGTATTTTGAAATGATCACCACAATAAATTTGGTTAACATCCATCACCTCAGATAGTTACAGAAAATTATTTTTCCTTCCTTACAAGTAGAACTTGTAAGATCTACTCTCTTAGCAACTTTCAAGTATACAAAAGAGTACTGTTAATTCTAGTCTTACATATTATATCCTCAGAACATATTTATCTTATAGCTGGAGATTCGTACCTTTTGATTACCTTCACCTGTTATGCTACTGTTAGGTTTATAAAGCAAGTATTATGACTGTAAACAGTTTAATCTTGCTATTTATAGGAATCCTGCAGCAAAATTTTTAAGTGAAAAAATGTTTTCTGTCTCAAGTCTGAAGATTTTCAATAATTTTCTCTGATAAAGGCTCTTTTCTCATTACATCAGCCTTTCCTAATCCAGTGTTTTCTCCAGTGAAAGGTGTGTTAATTAATTGACCCTGAGAGGAAGTGTTGTTTGTTGACAGAATGTGTAGCTTGGGGGCGCCTGGGTGGCCCAGTCATTAAGCTCCGCTCAGGTCACAGCGGGAAGCCTGCTTCTCCCTGTCCCACTCCCTCTGCTTGTGTTCCCTCACTCGCTGGGTCTCTCTCTGTCAAAATAAAAAAAAAAGAATATGTAGCTTGACATAGTATACCTGAGGGACCTTGGCAAATCACTTCTCTGAGTGAAGTTTCTTCATACATACAGTGTGTGGGCACTTACTAGATCCTTTCAGAGATTCCCTCAGGTTCTAATATTCAGTGACCACTTGCCATAATGAGATAAGAAATAGAGACAAAGAGACAATATGCTCTACCCTTATGCATTCCTGCTTTATTCCTAGAAAATCTGTTGGTGACCAATATAGTATTATAATAATCTTCTAAGTAATATACAACTTGATTTTTAATAAATAAGGTTTAATTTAATAAGGTTTTAATAAGTTTTCTGTGTAAGGCTTTATTTCCTTTATTAATTATAAAATGAAAACCTGTATTGCGAAGAACGAGAAGGTGGAGGTTGAACTGTAGAGATGTTTTCTCATAGGTCTGTCGGTTGTTACGCCATATATCTGGGACAGAACCTCTTGAAATAACCTGTGCACATGCAGAGGAGACATTTCAGGTGACTGGCCAACAGGTATGAGCAATAGCAGATCATTCCTTTATATTATGTCTTGTCTGAATGTCATAACAAATTGTGTGGAAGGAAGATGTGTGTGGTTCTGCATAACTAGAGGTCAAATCCACTGAGAGTGATGAAGAAGATCATGGAATTTTCACGGATAGTGTGCCGGGACATAGCTGAGTTTCCATGCTGATGCTGCTCCTCTGCAAAACTGGAGATTGGCCCATTTAATTGATGTCCTAGTTTATATTTATTTTCAGTGAAGCTGTTTGCAGTGCAGGTTGTAGTGACATATTTGAAAAGTAATTTACTGGGGCGCCTGGCTGGAGTGTGAGCGTGCAGCTCTTGGTCTTGGGGATGTGGGTTCCAGCCCTGTATTGGGTATAGAGATTACTTAAAAAAATAAAATCTTAGGGGCCCCTGGCTGGCTCAGTCAGTTAAGTGTTTGCCTTTGGCTCAGGTCATGATCTCAGGGTCCTAGGATCAAGCCCCACGTCGGGCTCCCTGTTCAGTGGGGAGTCTGCTTTTCCCTCTCCCTTTGCCCCTCTCCCCCACTTATGCTCTCTCTCTCTCTCTCTCTCAAATAAATAAATAAAACCTTTAAAAAAAAAAATCTTTAAAAAAAATAAGTTACCATTATGGACCAAGCCATAAAAATATTTACGTGTTTTGACCTAGGATTCCCAAGGACATAAGGAAATTAGAAAAACAAAAACAAAAGCAATGTTTGTTACAGCATTACTTATAATAAGATTCAGTTGGAAGCAAGATAATTAAGGTAGGCAAATAGTACATTATGACCTTTAAATAATAATCATGATAGCTAAAATTAGCAACATTGAAAAATGTATTGTTAAAATGTTAGATGATAAAAGCAGGATACGTATTTGTATACTTACTATACTTGCTACTATGTAAAATGTACATATATAAGAAAATGAGGGGTGCTCGGGTGGCTCAGTCAGTTAAGTGTCCAACTCTTGGTTTTGGCTCAGGTCACGATCTCAGGGTTGTGAGATCGAGCCCCGTGTCAGAGATTTTCTCTCTTCCTCTCCTTTTGCCCCTCCTGCTCGTGCCACCCCCCTCTCTAAAAATAAATAAATCTTAAAAAAAAAGAAAAAAGAAAAAAGAAAATGACTACATAGGAATATGTAGAAATGAAAGTTCTTGTGCTTTTTTGGAAGAGTTGTGAATTTTTTCTGAATTTTTTGAGATATAACTTTTTATAATTTTCCAGAGCCTTTTAAAAATTGATATCCCATTTAATATTGTCCCTGTCAAATTAATCTAAAGAGAAAAATGAGGGGCAGAACTTCCTTTCTTTTTTAGGTCTAAGCTCCAGAATACAATTTACCAGGTGTTCTTGTTTCATTTATCATGGTCAGCCAAAGGACGTACTCCTAACTGTAGTATTACATGATAGATGTAGAGCCCTTGGATTTAGAGTTGAGAACAGTGCAAGTGACTTAGAGACCATAGTGGCCTGTGTCCTCTAGCAGAAGCATGTTGAATGTTGGAGGGATGTGTGCTCTGTAGAGAACAGTGTCAAAGGCTTATCATGGAAGGAGGAAGTATATGAGTCAACCTTGGCAATGATCATCTGCTGAACAGTTTATTATAACCAGAGGATCTCTCCTTATTAAGAGAAACCAAGGCTTCAGTATTTGCTTGTCCGCTTGAGATTCATCCTGCTTGCCTTGGCTTTAAATGTATTTCAGTAGAATGAAAAGGTTTGTCTCTTCTGCCATATGCAATCAGCTCTTGCTTTCCTCAAGCCATACTTGCTATTTGGCTGTAATTCTCTGCTTACTGTTTTTATTGTAGTAGGGATATTAGGAATAACCGTACTTTCTTCCCCAGGATGGTGATAGAGCCTGTTGTCAATTTCCATAACTTGAGAAGCATTTTTTTTCTCACAGCCTTAGCTTTTGCTCCTTGTCTTTGCCATCTGTTTCACAAAGGGATCGTTTAAGGAAATAGAGCATGCCTCTGGGTTAATTTGTATTTATTTCTGGACATCTCTACTTCAGCTATGTCATCTTTGTATTTCCTTTAGAATGTTAGATCCTATCCAGGACACAATGGAGCAGTTTGTACAGCATACAATGGCTCCTGGTCGAGAGGGAAGTCCCACTGAAATCTAGCTTGTGGTTCTCTGGAGAGCCCATGTGCCCGCCCTCCCTGAAGATGGGGAACCTTGTTTTACTCATGAAGCTGCCACCTCCTTGTCAAGTCCTGTGTGTGTGTGACTGTGCCCCCCCAGGAGGAACACGTAGCTCTAATTCCCTTACAGGTAGCATGACGTGGACCATATCAGTCTTCTGAAAGCTCTCCAGTGACTTCCTGTCTCACAGTAAAGTCCGGTCCTTACTGTGTATGTCCCGCATCACATGGCCTCTGGTGACCTTCCCTTTTTTCATGTCAGTCCAGTCACACTGGCCTACTGGCTGATCCTTGAACACACTAGAAGTGCTCCCACCTCATCCCAAATGGCTCGCCCTAGATTTCCTTTGGCCCCACTGACCTTTAGTTCTTTGCTTTTACGTGCCACCTTTTCCGTGACCACCTAACATCCTCTCTCGTCCTTACCCTTTATTTTTATACATATAATTTATCATAACTTATAATATCTTATCATTTACTTGTATGTTTTTTATTATCTGTCTCCCCCCATTATAGTGTGAGTCTTCATCTGTCTCACTCGTAGCTATTCCCCAGCTCCGGGAACACGGGTACAGTGCCTGGCACAGAGTAGGTGAATGAATAGCCATGTATTAGTTACTTGGTGTCCCCGAGCCTCAGTTTCTCTCTCTCTATTGAGAAAATGTATTTTGTTTGTGTGTTTCTGAAGGTCAATACTAATGTAGATCGAGCCCCTGAGACAGTATCTCAAGAACGTATCTGCCGTGTGCTCATAGGTGTGCGTGTGTGTTACCACTCCCACCACTGCCGCTACTGCTGGCCACCTGCCACTCCCACTACTGCTGCCGGTCCTACTCCTCTTACCGGTACTCCTACCGCCACCAGCACCACCGCGGCGACCGCTGCCGCCGCCGCAGCCCCTGTCCTGTCTCTTGTGTACAGCGCACTCCACCCTTCCCAGTCTGAGCGTAACTCTTTGAATTCTGCTGTGGAAATGACTCTGTGGAAGTAGTTTTCCTGAAATAAAGACCATTGCTCCCTGGATACAGGTTTGTATATAATAATGCATGCTATTTATTCGCAGAAACAGTGAGTTTTGTTCCCTGTCTCTCCACGTTGGCCAACATGGTGCTTATGTGTGGAAAGCACTTCATAGTTGTTTGTTGAGTGAACAGTACAGACTTAAGTCTGGTCTCCAATATGATGTTGAGAGCTAAGATTTTGAAATGGACACCTGTGTATGTTGTATTTCATTAGATAATTTCTGCCGCTGAAACATTGACATTGCATCCATCTAGTAAAATTGCTAAAGAAAACCTAGATGTATTTTGTGAAGCTTGGGAATCCCAAATTGGTGACATGTCAACACTGCTAAGAGAAATCAATGACGTGTTTGAAGGAAGACGAGGTGAGAAACTGTCCGCGTATTTAAATATATTATTATTTCAATTAGCTCTGTTAGTTTTTTAATGTCAAACCTCAGTTGCAAAATGAATTATCTTGTTATAACCCAATGGGTTATTTTTATAGTAACATACCTTCCACAGAAAAACTGAAAATGTTGTGTGTCCTTCTTTATTGTAGTATGTAAGCAGTACAATTTATTGTACAACAGTGTAGTAGATTTCTTTGAAGTAATATTAATATTCTAGTTTTCCTATTGAAATTTAGTCATTTTATATTTTATCAAAATTGTTTTTTAGTTTTAGTACAAAAGCTCTTCTGTAATACAATTATTCTCTGATTTAATTCTACTAACTTCATAATGAAATGAATGTAGTTATTTGATTTTTGAATTGCTTTCCTTCCACTTGGATGGAATCTCTTTCTTTGATGACTACATAATCTTGGAAAATTTCCTGTGGTGGGTAAGTTCATTGGTATTTTTACAACATGTAGAATAGCACTGCACAATGTATAGGAAGGCATCATTTTTATTCTTTATTTTAATAACAACTGGGACTTTGGTTTATTTTCCGTTGTATAGTGTGTCCTCTTATTTATGTTTATGTGTTTTCATGTATTTTATCCTCTTTGAATGGCTTCTGTTAGTGTCAAGCATGCTTTTTTTTTTTAAATAAAATGTCCTTTAAGCCACAATAACATCAAATTACATATTTATTTTTATTGACTTGAACATCTAAACATTTCATATTTTTAAAAATACCTATATAGGATAATTGCTGATTTGCTTTTAAAAATCAGAAAATTAGATAGAGTTTGTAAATATAGCATAATTTGTAAAATATAATAAATGTTTACCATGCTTTTACATTTAAAGATTTCTGTGATAGCTAGTCTAAATGGCTTATCACTTCAATGCTTTTATAAAGTATTTATAGACACATGGATTTTTATGTGAGACGAGTTTCATGTATTAAAAGGTAAAGTGATGTTGTTGATTCATATCTGAAGAAGAATGGTCATTTAGCTATGGGACTTGTTTAGGAAATGAAGAAAGTGACTTCCCCATCTTCCTCAACACCAGCACCCACTACAGATAGACTAGAGCTGAAACAGGAAAATCCTATACTTATGTTTGGACCACATGGTCTCTGTGGTTTCTTTTACTTTTAAGCTGGATGTTATGTAAATGGTCTCTTCTTTAGGTTTGGGTAACCTATCCTCAAAAAAATCAGGTTACCTTAACTTCTTTAGGGCTGAAAGAAATTCCTCTGTAGGTAGGAAACTCTGCTGCCTCAATCAGTGGTACATCCATTGTTTAACTGGTAAAGTATCTTGCTGTTCAGAAGGATCCTTATGTGGGGTTAACTGAGATAGAGTTGGTTGATTTCTTGTACTGCCTTTCTTTGTCCTGACTTTTAACATTAAGCTCATAAGAATAGCTTTTTTGACAAAGAAGTCCAACTCTGGGTTAGCCATTATTGACTGGACTGAGTCCAGTGTCACAGTGTTGTTTTTCCTGTTCTGTATGGTTATTATGACATGTCTGCCTGTTACCTTGCACCTGTCCACTACTTTCCATACAAAGGGTGGAGTGTATTCTTCAGATCCTGATTTCTCTCTGCTGCTGTTATAACTCATGTTATAGCTATTATTGAAAAGCCTTTGCTGTATTCTAGCTACCTTTGTTCTGCTCTGAATATCTTGACTCTCATTAATAGAAGAATTATGGGATATGTTTGCAAGTGTCGTTTAACCAACCAATTAAAGCAAATAACATGGTAAGCAATGAGAAAGGGACTCAGAGCTAGGTCATTGTCCCCCTTATCCTGAGACACGGAAATTTCACAATAGGGCCTCCTGAGGTTGTTTTAAGAACTCAAAAGTCAATGCTCATCTTCCTGCCTTTCTCTCTTCATCCATTTCTGCCTTCTTACCCAACCCTCCTGGGAAGCCATGGTCTTCATATTAGAAAGGACCAGATCAGAAAGATTCCACTTTCCCTTAATGATGAATTTGTAATCATAGCATTTAGAATTTGAGATTATTTTAGATAACTAAATGTTAAAAGAAGCCTTCTCTCACAGCTTGTAGACTGTTTCTCCTTTAAAGAGGCTGAATTTCTCTTGTTCTGTTTGAACCATCTTAGAATTAATATGACTAGGCTTCAGGTTATAGGGATGTACCTAATGGTCCTGTTCCATAGCTCTGCGCCTGTTTTATCACTTGGCAGATTGGATGTGTAAGGTGCTGTTCACCGAAATGGGATGCATAGAAGGAGGAATATGCTTGTGGATAAATATGAGCTTATTTGGGGGACATGGAGTTCGAAACAAGGGAGTGACCCATCCAGACAAGAGATAATGAGATGATGGTAGTAGAAATGGAGATAAGAAGACTGATTTAAGAAGAATTTTACAGGTCATATTGGTAGGATTTGCTGATTAATTGAATGTAGAGGTAAGGGAGAGTTTGAGGATGACAACTGGGTTTGGATTAGAATACCCCAATCCTACTCCTGTGGTTAGCTAATTGCCTATCCTTCAGTAGTTAGCGATTCATTTTCAGTGGGTCTGGGGACATGATCTTTCTGATAATGCCATATAGAGCACCTTCCGGAATAAAAAAAGCTAATTGTGGGACCTTCTAATAGGGAATTACATAGCACATCTTTAGTGAAATAGTGAGGCTTTTCTGTCCTTGGGAAATTAGCTTTAGTTTGTAAAGATGCAGAAGAGCTCTGGATAGTGAAAATGAGAGCAGCAAATAAGCGATCATTTTGGTACTCCCATCAGATCAGAGGGGCTCTTGAGCTTAACCCCGAACTTAGTTTATCTGGAGGTGTAAGGTGAGAAGTAAAAATGATACAGTTGTGGTGTTGATTTAGGGAATATTAAACAAAGGATTTTGGGAGTATTAAACTTATGATACCCCTGTGAAAACAGTGCTTTGAAAAACAGGTTTATAATTCAAATATTGACTGTGTTTTCCCCATAAATATTCCTGTTTTTCCAGTTACTTCTAATGTTTATAACATGTTTTCATCAGAGATAGAAATTGTTTGTTAATGCCACTTCTTTAATTTGATATAAGAGCTAAACGTAACTGAGTCAATGTATTTGCTCTGCTTAGAATCAATGGCAATAATTAGGCTTGTATGGAAAAAAACAGCTATAAAATTAATTATAAAATGATTCAGATTAATGATTTTTGGTATCTTTATCAACTTTTTTTTTTATCAACTAAACTTGGCTTATATTGGAATTGGGGGAAAGAGGGATAACCTTACCTGCAGAGCATTTGGGGAAAAGCTGTCTTGAAGAATGATCAGTTTTGCAGTTATCCTCAAATATGCAAATCATTCTGAGTCCAGCTAAATGATGGGAATATGGAGCAAAACAAAGTGTCTGTAAGACAGCCTCAGGGACTGGAAGTGCCAGTGATTAATTGGTGATGGTAATGCTAGAAAACCAGATTATAGAAAGGCTCCTTTTTTCATTTATTTCTCCCTGCCTTCTGGTTTCTTTACCTCTATTGTTTCTCGGAGAAATAAGGGATACTAAGATAGGTGGCTTTTTTTTTTCTCTTGTAGAGAAAATGTGAACATGTCAGGGTCATAGGCTCTATGGAGGATCACAAGGGTAAATAATACAAGATTGCTCATGCCTAAGCTAGTTATGCTTAAGTAATGATTATGCTCGTTTCTGCAGCTTATTAAGACCACTTTTTAGGGCTATTATAGACAGGATTTGGACTTTGAATTAAGATAAATGGTGAATTTTGAGGTTCTAAATGACTTAAAGTCTTCTATTAATCTTTCACAGCTAAATCAGGCACTTTTTATATCAGCGCTAGGAGACAAGGCATGGAAATAATGTCTTTAAGTTTTATTTTTCTCTCACAATTCTGAGAACAGAAAATCATTAATAAAATTCCCTTACTATTCCGACACTGCAAAGAAATGATTTGAACCATAAAGCTATTCCCGAGTACCAATGGCTGACCCGTAATGACAGTTCATTTTCTAGATCAGCACTGTCCAACAGAAATATAAAATACATATGTACTTTAAAGTTTTCTAGGAGGCACAAGAAAAATTTAAAAAGAAACAGGTGAAATTCATTTCAATGTTTTCTACTTAACCCAATGTATCCAAGATAATTGTTTCCGTTTATAATCAATACTTAAAAATGATTAATTAGGTCTCTTACATTTTTTCCCCTTTATATTAAATCTTCAAAATCCAGTATGTATTTTATAGTTACAACACATCTCAATTCAGACCGGTCATGTTTCTGTTGCTCAGTAGTCATGCATGGCTGGTGGATCCCATATTCAACAGCACAGTTCTAGATGAAAATTTAAATATGTTATGAATAGGCTCACCCTGTTCATGTAACAGTCATTCTATAAGAAAGTGTATGATTTAGTGCTCTTACACTGTATTTACTTTCATTAGGTGAAACTGTATGAAATTGCTATTTTTGTATTTCAGAGTGGTTGAGTATCAGCAATTTCATATGGTTCTACCTAATATATTATAGCTGAACAAACTCCCATTCCTTAAAATCAAGAAGCAATTACTGTTCAATCTTATTGTGAATTCTTTCCCCTATGAACAAACTAGGCTTTGAAAACAATCTACCATCCATTGTAACCTGACTTTATACATGATCTAGAAGTTTGAAATAGGGAAGCGCAGGGGTGAAGTGGGCATCACATGTCTCCTTCCTTTCCTCAGTTACGGTGCTTCCTGCATGTGTTAATTCACAGCCAAGAGACTGTATTTGGTTTACTTCCTCTTCCTATCTTGTACACTAGAGTTGCTCTGTTTGACTGGACGAATACTTTAAGAATTTAGGTGTAAATGATTTGGTTTGATAGTCACAGAAAAGGAAGCAAGCACTGATAACTGGTACTGATAAAAGAAGAATCTGGTTTCATTGGAGGCAGGCCGCTGTGAAAGATTTCACTATGAAGGAAGCTTGTTGTAAATATAAGTAAATAACACTGAGAAATTGTGCCTTTCTGCCCTTACATTGGGGGAGGGAGAGATTGTCCAACCAGGTACCTTAGAGATATAACTGTTGACAGCCTTCATAGTCACCAAATTACAATTTTGTTTCTGAAACACATGTAATTAATAGCCTAAATTATCAAAACTAATGTACTACCATTCCTATTTAATCATATTAAAAAAAATTAAATGTGAATAATAGAAAATACGCTAATAGAAAATTTGTTTTAAGTTATATGTGTTATTTGTAGGAGAGAAGTATGGCTACCTGTCACTTCCAAAGCCAATGGTAAGTAGAAGAGTTTTGTACATTCTGGAATGTTTTATTCAGAACCCAAATTGTAAATTTGAAACTGCAACTAATGCATCTGACTGCAGTCCAAAATAGTGTCCCACTAGGTGGCCGGCTTGGTGACATGTATGAAGATGGTTTCTGCACCTTGTCAGGCAGCTCCCTTTCAGTCTTCAGTAAACACTTTAATAATAATCATTTGTAAAAGTAAAAATAAAAATAATGAAAACACAACTGAATTAAAAAAAATAAGATAGGCTGTAAAATTCTAAATAAAATAAACCCTCAAAACCTCGAGCTATGTCTTAAATGCTTTATCACCTGCTTTATAGTCTACCAGACGAGGGAGGAAGATACAGGTGAGTGACTCTCTATACAAGGAGGGGCCGGAGAGAACACAGATCATCTGTATTTTCCAGTGAACATAAGGGGCAGCTCGTATCTGTACATTATGCGGCTTTATAGTTTCCCCACATTCATTTTCTGTCCTATTTCTTCTATAGTAAGCAGCATTAGAAAATCTCAAAAGGGCTATGTTAAATGAGTAAATATAAACTGTGAGACAGAAGAACAAGGAAAAGTTGAGGCTCTTCTGTTCTGCAGTGAAACTGGTGACAGAAGAGCTGGTCAGAAGTATCAAGTTGTGGTAATAAGGGAAACAAAAAACAAGGGGATACACATATACCTGGAAGGTATTGATGATGACCTGTTTCTTAAGCTAAGGGAGCTGGGTATTTTGTTTTATTATGTTATAATTTATACTTTGTGTACATCTACTCAATGTGTGTATGTGTGTGTGTGTTTAGAGTTTGAGTAAATGTTAAAACAAAAAAGGCTACCAGCGTCTCCTACCCCTTTATGTACAGTAGCCCTGGCCATTCTGGAACTCCTGCCCCAATTAGGGGAGCTTCCACCAGACCTCAGATTGGGGGGAACGGCCAACCTGGGCTGCCATCTCCTGAGAGCTTCTGCATATATTTTTCAAAGAAACATTGCCATTGGTAGTGGTTTCCATTCTTTTTTTTTTTTTTAAGATTTTATTTGTTTATTTATTTGACATAGAGAAAGCACAAGCAGGGGGAGAGGCAGAGGGAGAGAGAGAAGCAGATCCCCGCTGAGCAGGGAGCTGGATGCGGGGCTTGATCCCAGGACCCCGAGATCATGACCTGAGCTGAAGGCAGCTGCTTAACCGACTGAGCCACCCAGGCGCCCCTCTGTTCTTCATGTAAATAGGAATCTGTGGGCTAGCTTGCTAACCTAACTAACTATAATGTTTTAGCCTCTCCTTGGGGAACTATATTCTGAGTTCCATATAGCTTACACAGAAACAAACTTGCTGTTTCAAAAATAGGGGCCCATCAAATATGTTGATTCAAATATGAAATACTATATTCTAAGTATAATCTCCTATACAGCTGGGTAGAGGATTAGGAACTGAGATGTCAATGACACTAGGGTGCTGAAATTTTGCCTTCAAAGGGCAAATTGGTTAAAGGAATTGAGCTCCAGAGTCATAACATTAGGAACATGTGGAAAACTACATATAGTGGCTAATTTTATGACATCATTTCATAAAAATAACTCAACAGAGGGGCCAGGAATGTGTGGAGGTATAATAACTGGACTCTGAGAAGACTGCAGAAGTCTTTAAATCCTTCTGGGACATGATCTGCTTTCCCTGGTCCCGGGTTTCTGACTACTTACCTATTCAAAGCTGAACTTACATGCTAGAAGAGTATTTGCAAATAATTGTTTCAACTTAATTTAATATAGTTTAAGTATGTTCTGAAAATGTTTAAGTTAAAATTTTATTATAGGTAATTTGTTTTCTATTACTATTGTATTTCCTCACAATTAGCTGTACTGCTTTTTAAGATGTCTTAATCTTTTTATTGTCATAGAAGAATAACGCAAACTTGAAATCATTAAAGCCGGACAAGCCTGACTCTGAGGTAAGACCTTTTTCTTTTAACAGTCTTACTTATAATCTTCCTTTTACATCAATAATGACAATATTGTGGTGATTAAAATGTGTATTTTATAGGAGCAAGCCAAGATAGCAAAGCTTGGACTTAAGCTGGGTTTGCTTACCTCCGATGTCAACTGTGAGATCAAGAAATGGGAGGATCAGGAAAATGAGATTGTTCGAAATGGGCGCAACATGTCCAGTATGGCCTATTCTCTGTATTTATTTACTAGGTAAATGTAGTTACACTTGATCCTTTTAAATCAGTTTAATAATATTTGGTGTAAGGAAAAACTCATGTTAAATCATTGATAGGTTAAAGTCAATTTCAAATATTTGGTAAAAAAGACTAAGTTCTTATGATAATTAAGTGAATACAACAAGAAGACATTTAATTAGGATTTAGATTTAGAAGATAACCCCTCCAGGTTTGTGTCCTGTTCTTTTCATAATTTTTTAAGATGTCATTCATTTATTTGACAGAGAGAGACACAGCGAGAGAGGGAACACAAGCAGGGGGAGTGGGAGAGGGAGAAGCAGGCTTCCCGTGGAGCAGGGAGCCCGATGCGGGGCTTGATCCCAGGACCCTGGGATCATGACCTGAGCCAAAGGCAGATGCTTAATGACTGAGCCACCCAGTCGTTACAATTTTGCATCCTGATTTTTGTCATTCAATATATCATTCTCTCTCCTAGCAAGCATCAGTAAGTTTAGAAAACATGTCTTTTAAACTCTTTATGCAAGTGACTGATAATTGATTAGATAATACAGATCAAAGAATAGAACCATAAGGACTACCACCTCAATAGGGTGCCAAATCTCCATGAATCAGTGTTCATTATATAGCAGAGAATTTCCCTGACTTGACTATTGCATGACCTACATTCTTTGTCTTGTCCGCATAACAAGACTCTTGATCAAATGCCTCATTGAAGTCCATGTTGATCACATTCCACAATCTTCTGTTAAAATAATCTATACATATGGTATAGTAATTCCATATTGTAAACATTTATCTGTTATCTGCTCAATAATCTGTTCTAGAATTTTCTCAAGGAATGACTTCAAACTTTTCACTAATTTTCTGAAATCTATTTTTTTTACTTTTGGAACTCTGGAAAATATTTGATATCTCTAGTGCTATGGCTCTTCTCCTACTCATTTTGATTTTGAAAATATCAGCAATGGTTCACACCTACAAGTTGTTTCAGTATTCTGGAATGTAATCTATTTCATCTGGAGTCTTTTTTTTTTTTCATTTTTTAAAAAAGATTTCTTTACTTTTAGAGAGAGAGAAAGCATGTACCTGGGGGGGGGGGGGGGGGGTGCGGGGGGAGGAGTGGGCAGAGTGAGAGGGAGAGAATCTCCAGCAGACTGCCCTCTGAGAGCAGAGCCTGACCTGGTGCTCGATCTCATCACGACCTGAGATGAAACCAAGAGTCAGTCACTCAACTGACTGAGCCACCCAGGCACCCCTCATCTGGAGTCTAAACTCAATTAAAGTAGTTAGGATCTCCACAGCTGTGTGGGCATTGGGGTTCAATAAATAGCACCCTTTTTCCTACCCAATTTCTGAACAAAATGAAAAAATAAGCAAAAGAATAGGCAGGTAGGGGCCGTAACCTTTATATTGATAAAGCTATTATTGGATAATGTAGTTTATATCCACTAACAAGTAGGTTTTTAAAAACGATCTCTAGAATTCAGAAATCTTACTCTACAGGGACAGAATGTATCTTAAAATAACTGACAGAGTAGGTGTCTCCCAAAAGCAGCTTTACTTCCAAGAGAAAAAGGAGAAAGGAAAGGCCTACCACATCCAATTTATTTTTGCAAAGTCACCAAGAAGACTGAAAAGCTAAATAAATGCCCATACCTTTCTATGGGAGGGAATAAGGGGGAGAGCTGAGAGAAGTGAGGGAGGTTATGCTAGTGAAGATGCCTTTGTATGGAAGGAAGATCAGGAGTGAGGAAGGAGCATTCATTTCCCTCTTGATGAAGTCCTCTACCTTTTCAAGATAGAGAATTCTTCTGGAGGGTGCAGAAGTGATAGGAGCTGAGTGACTTGGCCTCTGTTTAGCAGCCATCTGTTAATACTTTACCATACTTTCCAGCATGGGTGACCTTTCCTCTTCGGTGGTTTCCTTCCTTTGTGCTTAGTCGTTTTTCTTTGCAAGCTTCTCCTGGGATTGAGTCTTCCTAACGCAATTTTGATCTTTTTTTCTTAGTTCCTGTCTTTTTAAAATCTGATGAGTCAGATTTGCAGAAGAAAGTAAAATGGAACTCCTTTGTTCACACACACCAAATGTGCGCAGATTAGCTGGAATAACAAAGATCTTGACCTTTGGCTGCAATCATGCTAGTTAACTCCTGGGGATAAAAATCAGCAGATCTTTAAACAAAAATTTGTTTTTCACCAATGAAAACTGGAGGAATATCATTATCACCTAGTAAATGTAGTTTGATATAGAAAATCTTCCTAAACAGAGGATTCCTCAGTAGAATTTTTTGTTTACATTTTTAACTGCCTCTTTTATTTCTTGTTTCTTGTTTCAGAATATTCCAGGGTGATATGGTCAGCATTTTTTGTTTCAGAGTCAGGATAGTGGATTCTGGTAAGGGATGACATGCATCCCATGGAGACTAGGAAGCATGAGGAGCTGCATTTTGAGGGGTAGGAATAACTAAAGCTCTGTGGAATGGGACTTGTTATGAGACGTAGTTATTAGGCAGGAATGCTCAGTTCAGGGAAGAAAATGGCTTTTCTGTAATGGGTAACACCTTGTCCCATTTTGACACATCTTGGTATATCTGTGGTAAAATCTCAAGCTGGCTTTGTTTTCTACCCACACTGTCAGCATATGTTTTTCCCCAACATTTTTTTCTGTTTTCCCTTAATACCTGTGGTTTACCAGCCTCATCTAGTTGCTTGTTCCTTTTTTTAAAATATTTTTTAAGGATTTATTTATTTGAGAGAGAGAGAGAGAATGTGTGTGCGTAGGGGGAAGGGCAGAAGGAGAGAATCTCAAGCAGATTCCCCGCCCAGTGGGGAGCCCAATGTGGGGCTCAATTCCATGACCCATGAGATCATGACCTGAGCCAAAACCAAGAGTCGGACGTTTAACTGACTGGGCCACCCAGGCACCCCTTGTTTCTGAGACCCATCTGTTAGCCTTCACAGTATCCAGTTTTACAGTTTTCCCGGGCAATTTTATAGCTTTTCCTCAGGCTGCTGTTTAAGGTTGTCTTAACAATTTATACAGTTTCTTAGTAATTTATAGGTGATAATTCATATTTCTTGATAATTTTAAAGATTTTATTTTCAAGTACTCTCTACACCCAATAAGGGGCTCAAACTTACAACCCCAAGATCAGGAGTTACATGCTCTACCAACTGAGCCAGCCAGGCATCCCTATTTCTTGATAATTTATGTATTTAAGATTTACTAGTGCATTTTTCCTTAAAAAAATTTCAAACTTACCAGAGCCTTATAGGTCTTTAAGTGGTTTCTGTTTCATAATTTCATTTGATGATCACAGCAGTTTATCAGAGAACAGGAATAATTTGTTCACATGTCACAGATGTTGAGGGCAGAATTGGTTATTAGATTTCTTCTGATTCATGCCTAGTCTACTGCTCTTCTTAATGCATTCTGTTCTCTTTGCTGTGGTTTGCTTTTTGTTTGTAGAGGTCTTGGTTCTTCTTGGTAGTTTTCAATCTGATGTTCCCTAGTCTGCTGGTGAGAGTGGTAGCACAAATATTGTGACTATTTTATATACCCAGCGCTGAAACTTAAATGACATGCCTTGTCAAAGTTTTAGAATTAAAAATGAGAATTTTTTGAGTTTTGGTCTGATGCTCTTAACATTATGTAACAAAGGCCTTTGGTTAAGACATATTGTCAGATCTCATGTATTTAATTTATGAAGCAAAATGAAAAAGGTTAAAAAGGAAAAATAAAACTTAAATATTACTTGTCGGTTTTAAATTTCTTTACATTATAAAATTAACATATATAATGTTCACTGAAAAATTTTAAAGTGCCCTAAGAAGTAATAGTTAAATATTAAAGTTATTCAAGAATAAAGTCACAATATTATTATTCTATTCAATATTACTCTTCAAAATTTGGGATCTATTAATATACAAAATGCTCTAGAAGTTTTTGTTATGAAACCAATTTTCAGACAATAACTTTTTCTTAGATCTCCTTGATAATTCATTTTATTTCAGAGGAGAGGGGCCACTGAAAACTTCCCAGGATTTAATTCATCAACTAGAGGTATGTTTTATTTCCATTTTATGCTACTAATTTAATTCTGGGCTAAATGTGGGTAATAACAGATTTTCTAAATGATTTACCATATCATGTTTGTATGCTTACCTATGCACACACATGTACAGAGAAAAGTGGAAAAGCAGATGGCTTGCAGTAGCATTTTGTGGAACTTTTTTTTTGGATATCTTATGTAAAATTCAAATATTATAAGGATAAAGCAGAGTGGGCTTTGTTGACAGTCAATATGTGCAATAAGTTACAGGTTTCCCAAGTAGGTGGAAGTATCCTGTCAGCAGGCACATATCCTGGATACCTTCCTGAGTGCTAGGAAGGCTTTTTGGCCTCTTCATTATTGGATTGGATGAATGATACTGAGTAAATGAGGACAACACATGAGAAAGCATCTGTCATAGGCTTGAGACAGAGGGTACTTGGTATAGTTTCCTTCTTTCCTTCCATGTTCCTGCTGATTTAAGGCATTCAAGGAGGGACAGACATGCTCACCCCCACCCCTGTGCCCCAGTGTGTCTAATGGAACTCCACGTAGGCCCATCTTGAATTCTTCTCCCTCAGTTAGAGGCCTTAGATTGGCAAGTGGGTTGCAAGAATACTTGCCCTAACTCTCACGGTAGTTTGTTTGCTTTTCTAGAACCAAGGGCATTCGTACATTTGAAATGTGTAATTTCTATCACTTTCTTACCTTTAATAGTTTCCTTTGGCATTCCCATGTGCTGCCACCTGAGCCTCTTCAGGAAAGGGATTTTAGCTTGGGAGGATGATTATCATCAGAGTCAGATGATTTCTAGAAAATACTTCTTTTGTATTTTTTTATAAAGTCGACTGTAGATGAGCGATTTCCCTTAAAACAGTTGGAATAAATTCTGGATTCACTCTGTTCCATTTGGCTCATATCCATTTGAAATCATACCACACCACATGGGGTATTTCACTGCAAAAGATCCACTAGTCACCTTCCTCCTGTGTGAGCTTACTCATTAAACCGGTGTCTACTGAATTGTCTACTGATGAACATGAAGTGCTCATCAAGTATTTATTGAGCTTCTACTGTGTGTCAGATCCTGGGGGGAAGAGCTCTGTGGAGAAAAGAGAACAGAACAAAGCCAGTGCTGGCCTGGAGCTTACATTCTAGTGGGAGGAGGTAGGCAGGAGAAGGTTAAGTATGCGGTGCCTATATATAAGCATTTAGAGAGAAAATCATGAAAGATAAAGAGAGAAAGGTGATAGAAGGCTGGCAAGAAAAGACCTCTCTAAGGGGGTAACATTTGAGTAGAGATATTAATGAATGAGAGAGTGATCTGGATGGATATCTGGGGGTAGAGTATTTTAGGCAAACAGAGCAAGTGCAAAGGCCCTGAGATGTTGGGGTAGGCTGGAGGGGTCTGAAGAAAAATAAAGAGGCAAACATGGATGGAATGGAGTGAACCAGAAGGAAAGTGGTAAGGCATGACATCTCCGTAGCCCTGGGAAGAACTTTGACGTTTTTTCAGGTATGAGGGAAAACCCATTGAGGGTTTGGAGGAGCAGCGGCAGGATCGAACTTAGGTTTTAAAAGGTTTTTGGCTTGATCACCAGGGTAAATCGTAGTGCCATTTACTGAGCTAGGGAACACTGAGGGAGAAAACCAGATTTAGAGGGTGGAAATCAAGCATTTTGTTTTGCTCAAGTAGTATGTAAAAGACTGGTGTCAGGATCGTTCAAGAATGGAGAGAGAGACTGGGGAGTCATCAGCTTTCAGGTGGTTGTAAAACCGTGATAGTCCAGGAGATAGACATGGATCTTGCCCCCATGGGGTTTGTAGGCCAGAAGGGAAGAGATGTAAACAAAAAGTGGTAATGTAGGATGATGAGGAACGTATGGGTAAATGAGTCATTCTGTTTGGTTAGAATCTATGTGTAAAACTCATTGGTCTCCCTTTTAAAGGATAAGGAAGGGAGCAAAGGATTATTTGACCTTGAGATCAGTTCATCCAGTGATAGCAAGGTGTTGGATAGAGTGTTAAGGTTAATGCTGCATTGCCTCCTTCTTCAGGTTCTTTATCTAATTCATTACCAAGCACTTTAGTTTTCTTCACAAACCACCCTCATATTGCCATTCTCTTCTTTTTTATGGCTGCCATCTAAAGCTGACTCCTACCCTTTATTCCCCTGGTGTCTCTTACTCTGAAACATTCTGTTACTATTTTAAAATAAGCATCCGAAATATTCCTATCTTATCTGTCCAGCCTTATTTTTCCACTGTTCTTTGGCATCATCCTGTTCTCTTCACTAAATTGTAAAATGCATGGTGAATGCTCAAGAACCAATCTAAATTGGTCCTCTCAAATGGCTGGTTAAGGAATGTGTATGGGCGACAAATTTTAGTGGAAGTAGGAAAGTCCTAACCCTTTGACCTCATGTTCCACAATTCATCACCCTTTATAGTTGGGGTATTATAAGATGAGCTCCAGATCCTTCCAGAAGCCCAGACATAATTTGTATGGTTAATTTGTATGGTTAAGTATCATAGGTCTTTATGACCCTCCAGAGTAATTGGAGGTGTCCAGGTGTAGAGGAGCCTCTCCAGGGATGGATTCTGCATCAAGCCTGAGAAATCTCCTTCTGAATACAGCTAAACATTTGTGTTTCCTGGGTAGGAGAAAAGCTTCAGGCGTTCCACGACAGACCTTTTATGTTTAGGTTTACTTTTAAAATTCAATATGACAATTAGCCATGAGTATATTTCTTATGAACTATCTGTAAGATATACATCTAAGTAGTGATACTTTTCTTTTCCACTAGGTTTTTGCTGAAGAGGGCTTAAAGCTTGCTTCAAGTGTACAAGTTTTCTCAAAACAGGTAATGCAAGTCTGCCTGCTTGGTCTTGATGGTGATGTCACGAATACCCACTTGGGGTGTATATTATTAAGGTGTAAGGGTATTTAAGGTTTAAAAGATGGTGTTTGTTGGAGTTGTTATAACTTCCTAAATTATATTTCAGCTGAAAGATGATGACAAGCTTATGCTTCTCCTGGAAATAAACAAGCTGATTCCTTTATGCCACCAGCTCCAAACAGTAACTAAGACACCTTTGCAAAATCAAGTGTTTCTAAAGGTAAAAGGAGTTGTTATAACTTCCTAAATGATATTTCAGCTGAAAGATGATGACAAGCTTATGCTTCTCCTGGAAATAAACAAGCTGATTGCTTTATGCCACCAGCTCCAAACAGTAACTAAGACACCTTTGCAAAATCAAGTGTTTCTAAAGGTAAAAAGGTAAAAAAAGCGTTACTCGGGAGATACTTGAGAAACTTTCACATTTATCAGGTGTGCTTCTAGCCCATTTTTCTTCAGTGTTATTACCCACAGACAGGCAATTTACTTCCATTTTTCATGCCTCGATTGCAAGAATCATTTATCATCTGTAGTTGTAACTGACCCCAGGGAGCAGTAGGTTCACCAAATAAATCAGCTTTCTTTTCTTTTCTTTTTTTTTAAAGATTTTATTTATTTATTTGACAGAGAGACAGCGAGAGCAGGAACACAAGCAGGGGTAGTGGGAGAGGGAGAAGCAGGCTTCCTGCGGAGCGGAGCCCATGCAGGGCTCAATCCCAGGACCCCGGGATCATGACCTGAGCCGAAGGCAGATTCTTAACGACTGAGCCACCCAGGCGTTCCATAAATCAGCTTTTTGGACATGATTAATTCCACCACGCTGAGCAGCTACCCTTAAATCCTGAGGTCGTCACATGTCTAACTAGGGCACAAATCCCTCAGAGTAGGGGCTCCCGTTGTTTGTCTTAGGGAATTTAGCTTATGCCTGCAAAGCAGAGTGCCAGAAGTTGCAAAGTAGGGGGTTCACTGCCGCACTTTGGAGTGTTTTAAGAAGTGCCTAAACAGCTCAAAATAGAACAGGTTGATTTTCCATCCATTCTTCCTGGGGTTCCGTGAAGTGGGCAGGAGACCTGGGCAGCAGGCCCTGCACTTGTGTTCTGGGGCCTCAAGTCTGCTCATGTGCCCTAATCCATATGCCTTTTGAGATCCTTTAAATTTCTACAATGAAGAAATTTTATCAGGTTAAAATGTAATTAATAATACAGTCTTTTGAAGTACCCTTTGTAGAATTTTATTTGCTTGCTTTCTGTCATTATAGGTTGATAAGTGTATTACAAAGACAAGATCCATGATGGCTATTTTGGTCCAACTTCTCTCACTTTGTTATAAACTGCTAAAGAAGGTAAGATGGGTTTTCTGTCTGAAAAATCACATTTTAAAAACTAGTTTCCAGAAAAATGCAAAAGAAATATCTATTTAATTTTGCAATTTTTATTTTGAAAGTAAAGTAGAAACTAATTGTCTTAACTCTTTCCAGCTTCAGATGGAAAATAACAGATGGGTCTCAGTTACAAATAAAGACTCCGTGGATGGTAAAACTTGAGAAGCTTTTGGGGTCAGATCTCTCGAACAGCATGCGGCAAAGCTGATATTTTTAGAAAGCAAATGATCCTTTATATTTTCAGAAATTCAACAGTTTTATAAAAAAAACAATTATGAAATCTTGCTTTATTTTCTGATCATGAAACTGATTGTGATGCTTTTTAACAGCTAATAAATGCCACGGTAGTTGCTACATTCCTAATTGCAGTGTGAATTTACAATGGGACATTGCCATTAATAATGTTGTTGAAAGTCAAACCAAATATCCCAACTGTCTTAATGACAGTTTAATCCAAAGAAGCTATTTTGAATATGTGCTCACCTTTGGCATAAAATACCTTAATATCCTCTTTTCTGTTTTTATTTAAGCTTATCATCTAGAACACTAATTTTCAGCAGGAAATACATAAGTTGTCTGGGTGAACACAGGGGTTTCCTTAAATCTGTGGACTTTTCTTTAGTCCCTCTGTCCACAATTGTGACTGGCCTCTTCGCTGTCCTGTCACAGATCACCCATGCTAGGAGCACACGTTTGTTCTCTAACAAGCATCTCAGAGCATAGGCTCTCTGCTGTGCTGCACATCTCCCCGCCCCCCACCCCCCCATTCCCAAAGGCAGGGTCATGGAGCTCACTCCACAGAATCCTCCAGGAACTCACTAGGAGATGGCTTACACTTCTCCTACCATAGCTGGCTGGTCTGTCTGCCTTAAATATTAGCTGGAATCCTAAGCCTATCTTACTGGTGTAAAAAAATAGTCTTTGAACCACCCTTTATACTGACTGATGGAATGGAAGATACGAGACAGAGAACAATGGAACGAAGATGTTTAAAATAAATTCTGAATAATTGTGCATCTTGTATATGTGCCTTTGGAGTGTTCGTTATAAAACATTTTAATTTTAGGGCTTAAAGCTTTTCTTCTTTTTGTTTGGGTTGGGGCTTTGATTGAAGGGTCTGGTTTATATGTTCAGTCCTTACAGTATAGTATAACTGTTTTGAACTCTTGCTAGTGCTTGTATCCCAATACTGTGAAATTCATTTTGAAATCTGATAGAAAATGTCACTTGCCAAATGGCAGTAGTTATATAAGCTTGTTTGATGATTGGTATCTGGGTCAGCTATCACAATCAATATTCACAAGATCCTGAAGAACCACAGTACTACCGATTAGCTGTCAATATTTTATTGAAGGAAACTTGAACTTACCATAAGCCTTCAGGAGAAAATGGGATACACTTGGCTTAATGACCTTTATATTTCTTCTATAAAAATTATCAAGCATGATTTTTATTCCTTGAAACCAAAATATTCCTTAAAATTACATTAGAAATAATGGGAGAACAATGTGAGGTAATGTTACATGTAAAATATGTATTTCTTTTACTATCTTTAGTATCTTTGTTTTCTGATGTCTTCAGGAATCATTATGCTACACAAAATGGGGATCTGCTGGTTTGTGCTTACATTTCCAGTTCATAGCACCGTCATTGTAGGTGTTTGTAGAGTTATTACCTATATCATGTCTGGTGAGTATATTTAAGGGACTGTCATGCTGGCACTCAAGTTACAAGAAGTTTTTCTTGTGAATCAAAAATAACTTTTAGATTTTATTTACAAAATAGTTTTACATACCTGAAATGAGAATATTCTCTTATTTAAGTGT
Organism: Phoca vitulina; assembly: GCF_004348235.1. Lineage (NCBI taxonomy): Eukaryota > Metazoa > Chordata > Mammalia > Carnivora > Phocidae > Phoca > Phoca vitulina. The sequence continues at coordinate 10,166,043 of NW_022589724.1, read as the reverse complement.
AATTGGGGGTGGGGAAGGGATGACTTATGACTTCAACAGCATAAGAGGATAGAGAACCACTTTAAAAGTAAAGTGATTTCTTCTGTATTAAATTACATCTTGTTTTATTTACAGATATTTATTTATTTATTTATTTTTTTAAAGATTTTATTTATTTGACTGAGAGAGAGAGCACAAGTAGGCAGAGTGGCAGGCAGAGAGAGATGGAGAAGCAGACTCCCTGCTGAGCAGGGAGCCCGATGTGGAACTCGATCGCAGGACCCTGGGATCATGACCTGAGCCAAAGGCAGACGCTTAACGACTGAGCCACCCAGGCGCCCCTACAGAGATATTTAAATGTACACGTGTTGCAGCCTTAAAAAAATGACAATTTAAAAAGTCCTTTTATTTGAAATTCATTGTAAATGAGTAGACAATCTTAAATCGTAAATCAGTTCCCTTTTCAGTTTAGATGATGAGAAAGTTTTTGTTCCATTCAGAGGCATCTGTGTCTTTGGATTATGGCAACTTCTCAGTAACTTCTTGGCTGGCTACCCCATAGCTAGAGTGTGAGACTGAGCGACTACACTGTACGTATTGTAATAAGCAGCTTTACGCCGCATTAGAATACTTCCATGTTGGGAAAGCCCTTTGTAGTTTTCAAAGCCTTTTCCTGTATCCCTCATTTAAGAAGCCACAGTGTTACACTGGACTTTGTTTCAGAGAGGAAGGCCATCTGAGCCACATAAGGAGTGGCCAAGTATACTCTGCCTCTCCCCTGACCTAAGGGGAGAAGAGTTGGGGCTGAAGAGGCGACACCAGCCTTTTTGGCAGTGTCACTTGGAAGGAGATTGGGTAAAAAAGGCCTTTTTTTTTTTTTAACTTCAAACTGAGGGAAAATTGAGGCAAAAACAATAACCATGCCATAACATTCAAACCGAAGCATGTCAAAATGTAGTATTTACCAGTGGGTTACAAGATCATGGGTAAATTATTTTTACTTTGCTACTTAAAACTTATCTGTCTTGTCCAAATTTTCCTCAAAGTGCTTTGTTTTTAATCAGAAAAACATCCTTTGTTTGCCAGTTGTTAAGAAAGGTAAAAGAACAGAGTGGGTACATGGGCAGGGCAGATCTGGGAGGCTGAGGACAAAATGGGAACCAAGGCTTGTTATGCAAGACGAAGAGGGGAAACTAGGTTAAGTTTGAAGATCAGGCCTCTCTGCGGATGGCTGGGTGTGAAGCATGCGTCACACATGCTGGTTCTTCTTTAGCGCACGCATTGCATAGGCTGGGGAGGGGTAAGCACGCCGTGGTATTCGTTACCCATCTCAGTCCTCATGACGTAGCTGTTGTGGCATTCATGCGCTTCACCACGACTTCTTCATACTGTTTCTGTGTCAGTAAGCCTTCTGTTATGCTTTTACTTTCTTCAAATTTGGGCAACACAACTGCAATGTAGCCTTCAGTGGATGGCTGGGAAGGAAAGAGAATATTTAGTACTGTCAAATGTGTAAAATCAGATAAAAAGTATGTGGATTGGATCATACTTTTTTCTGCCTCCTTTACCTTCTCTTGAAGAATAGATGGCTTATGGAGAATGTTTTCATTCACTTCCATCAACCGTCCTCTAACACAGCTGTTTTAAAAAAAAAAAAAGTTGTTTTGAAGAAAAATACTACCTCCTTTGTTTCTCCTAAATTGTGGTTAAAAAGTATCTCACCTAGATACAGTATATTCTTCTCCATCTGAGCAGTAAATCTTACACAGAGGTGCAAGCTCTGTTAGAAACTGTGCCCCCTGATAATAAAAGGGAAGAAGTAATTAAGTGATGTATATGTTCACTTTCCTTTGAGAGGCAGTCCTCAGTGTGATAAGAGAATATATTCCTGGAACTAGTGTTTTAAATAAAAATGACTTAAGTACTGAAAAACCATTTATTCAAACACTTATGTAAGCGCCTACTATGGGCCAGGTACCATCAGAGGCTCTAGGGGAAAGAGCAGACTAAGATACATAACAGGTAGTTTAATTAAAGATTAAGAATATATTTTATCAACTTTAATGAGAAAGCTACATATGGCCAGACATGAAGATGTCAAAAGTGTAGGAAAATCCATCAATAAGCAATAATACAAAATTCAACATGACAGAGTATGACAGCAATATTATACAGTTACTTTCATTAAGATTCCTAACTTATTTTTATATTAGAACTTACTAGATAAAGGAACTTCTTTATTAGGGTCAGTCACTAACACTTTTTGAAGCAGTGATATTTTTCTAATTAAAAAGAATGCACTTTGAGGAAAATTGGGAAAATACAGAAAAGTTTTAAATAGCAAACAAGAGTAGTTTACCCATTATCCTTATAATCCAGAAGCAAATACTACATTTTAACGTTCATCTGTTTGAATGCTATGACATGGTTGTTTCACGTACTCCACATTGATGTATCTGGTGAGGTTCTGACAAATATCTACAAGGAAGCTCATGGGAAACTGATGCACGCCTGTCTATGTTGCTCATTTTCCCAGAAATTTTTCCTATAGTTAACATGGGTATTTGAGGTCAAGATGCTATTCTCTATGACTCTTTACCACTCAAAACATTATTTTTTCTCTTTTTTTAAAAAGATTTATCCATTTGAGAGAGAGAGAGAGCTTGTGAGTGGGGTGGGGGTGGGGAGACTAGCAGAGTGGGAGGAGGGAGAGGGAAAAGCAGACTTCAAGCTCTGCGCAAAACCAGACATGGGGCCTGATCCCAGGACCCTGAAATTATGACCTGAGCTGAAACCAAGAGTCAGATGCCACCTGACCACCCAGGTGCCCCCCACTCAAAACATTAGACAGCATACAGATGCTACCACATTGGCTTCAATCGTCTGCATATGGGTACTTTATTTCAAAATAATTCTCAGTGTGACTCCTCACTTTTGGGAGGAGGGGCTGGGGATTTGTCCCAAAGGGTGTGTCTATCACTGGGTTTACGTTAAAAGAGCATAAGTGTTTTGACCCTTTTTATCACCTCCCTTGGGAGAATAAATGATTGGCAATGCTGAGAATCAAAACTTATCTGTAGTGGGTTCCATATGCAGGTTCTCCTCTGTTCTTCAATAGTAACAACAGTGTTACTATTTTGGACAAAGATTTATCACATGAACTTCACAAAACACTGTTACACTTGTAATTTGTAGACTTTATCCTTTTTTTCTTTTAAGAAGCTGGGGGTGGGGGGGACTGGAGGGGAGGGGCAGAGAGAGATGATCTCAAGCAGGCTCCATGCTCAGCTCTAGCCCAACGCAGGGCTCGATCTGACAACACTGAGATTATGACCCAAGCCAAAATCAAGAGTTGGATGCTCAACCGACTGAGGCACCCAGGTGTCCCCATAGACTTTACCTTTTATTTTTTTATTTTTTTTTAAATTTTATTGTGTTATGTTAGTCACTATACAATACATCATTGGTTTTTGATGTGGTGATCCACGATCCATTGTTTTCATGTAACACCCAGTGCTCCATGCAGTACGTGGCGTCCTTAATACCCATCACCGGAAGACTTTACCTTTTAAGAAAGGTTCATGCTTTTCTAAGTCCATGTGTTTCCGGAGCAAGGAAAAATTTCAAACCTACAAAGGGGAGTATAACAAGGGTCTCCTACAACAGTGAGGATAATTAGCAGAAACTCTTAGTATCAAGTCAGAAAATGAAGGACCTGAATCATCCACTGAAACCTTCTTATCCAAGTGCATATGTCGGGATACTTCAGTGTTACTGAATTGTCCTTGGTGCGATACTCTAGTAAAATGTGTCCATCCTGCCTGAAGTTGTAGAGGGTAGAGATGATATCCTGTACAACCCAGCACTGTGTGGAGGTACAGCTGTGGCTAGATATGTATGAAATTGGCAACGATTAAAGAATGGAAAATGGTAAGGAGCAAATACTGTATTTTTTTCAGACTGATTTTTTTTTCACTACCTGAGGATGTATTTTTTTTTTTTTAATTTACATCTGAAAGTACATGGTAAAGAAGAGTTGGTCACTTAAATTTTATAGAACTCAGGATACTGGCTTAATAAAACTAGAAGAGACAAAATATCTTGTTATATTGGTATGAAAGTTGTCCTTTCAAAGGCCGGCCTTCCCCATCCTCCACCCTGGGAATGATAGGAATGGTGGTACAGAACTAAAAATATGACAAATCCTGTACCTCCTGAAATAACCTTATTTTTTGGTCTAAGAATTTCTTTGAGGTTAAAGTATTCTTTTTTGTTGTTGTTAAAGATTTATTTATTGAAAGAGAATGCGAGCAGGGGGGAGAGGGAGAAGCAGGTTCCCTGCTGAGCTGGGAACCCAACATGGAGCTCGATCCCAGGACCCCAGGATCATGACCTGAACCCAAGGCAGACGCTTAACCGACTGAGCCACCCAGGTGCCCCTAGGGTTAAAGTAGTCTTAAAATCAGCACATCACGGGCGCCTGGGTGACACCATCAGTTAAGTGTCCGACTCTTGGTTTCTGCTCAGGGTCATGCTATCAAGCCCTGTCACGCTCTGCGCTCAGCACATAGTCTGCCTGAGATTTTCTCTCTCTCCCTCTGCCCCTCCTGCTTGTGCTTTCTCTCTAAAATAAATAAATAAATAAATATTTTTTAAAAAAAATAGGCATATCAGACTGTCAGGGGAGTATGCTGAGCATATATCCCTGGATTCTAAGACTGACTAGATTTATCATTACTAAGACATTGAAGATTTAAGTAGAGCATGACAGGAACATACCCGCTTAAATTTCCCAGAGACCTTGTTCTGAAGTCTGCTACAGTTGGTACTGATTTGATAGGAGATGTTTTTAATTGTTTTTCCATTTTGAAGAACTGGATGAGATTCTGCCAATGTGATGACGCATATTCTATAAGGAGCAAAAATGTGATGCTGTGTTATTGGTTGGTATAATTCTTCCTCATACCACACAGTACTCCTACTGGCACAAAAATATATGAACTGACATTTGTTTAGTCAAACTGTCATGTCCCCGCATTTTCCTCTGGCTACTGCTGGAGCTTAACTGTAGAAGGGAATGCAATAATAGAAGAGGAGAAAATGAAACCGAATATCCTTCCCAGAAAAAGGAAGAGTACTAGAAGTCTTTAGGTGGAACTGAGGTAGAAAAGAGAAGAGTAAGGCATCCCTGGATGTGTAGGGTACTACCTGTGCATCTACCCCAGTCCTTTCTGTGAGCCCCGGCAATTCACCGTGGTTAGGCACAGGCTGGTTATTTCCCACAGTGGCTGGCTGAGGGTGTGGTCCTCCATCTGGATGTTTGGGTGATCAAGTTTATTTGGAGTACGCACTGAAAGGCTCATTCTTGTCAGCCAGACTCCTCTAATAAACGCCATTTCAACACAGTGGAAGATAATCATTTAATGAGTATTTGTTTATTCCAAGACCATACCAGGCTACAATACCAGAAACTTTTTTTAATAATTTAAAATTCCCAATTTGCTTACCGGTTGGAGTGCTGTAGTATACAGTGGTCCTCACAGGGTTTGCCTTTGACATCTGGAAGGATGAATGAGTCTGTTGGTTGTTGGGTCAATATTTACTGCCACTGTGTGGTATTTTTCTTTGGTTTGTAGAGATAATTATGAAGACTGAATACACACTAATCACTAGTATCCCTTCATTACTTAAAAAGATATACATAAAGGCTTCCTGTAAAGTATTTAAAGAGATCTGGCCCAGATGGAATCATTCATTCAATATTAAATGATTATTAACTCTTTGCTCCATCTTGCTTTATCCTCACTTTAAAATGAGTACATTCATTATTTCTATTAGAAAAAGTGCCATTAGCAATGCATTCTTTATATAATATAGTAGCATATGTTTTATCGGTCAATTTTAGAGTGACCAACTCTTCTGGTTTACCCAGGACTGTCTAGATGTTAGCTCTGAAAGTCTCAGATTCTGGGAAATCCCTCAGTTTTGGATAAACCGGGTCACCCTAAATTTGGCTAAAAAATTGTATGCCATAATATTTAAAAAAATAAGTTCACCTATCATCCCTGAATGAAAGGGAGCAAGTAGGGGTTAGAGAAGGGTCCTCAACGATGCTCCCACCACTGATTTTTACTGGGTACACAAAGCAGGACAACACGATATCTACTTCAAGTGACAAGTATATGACACCAGCAACTTTTAGTAAAACTGTTAGATTTTGCTTTCTAACCAGTTCTCCTCTCCGTCCCTGCCTCTACCGTAGTTTCGACCTGATCATTTAAATCTCTGTACGTATCGCCACTGCTGTAGGACTGAGCCAGTCAAATGCTTGCAGGCATTCAGGGCGATTGCAATCCACCTTCCCTAGGGGTGGTGCCTCACCTTAGACTATCTTCCCGCAAGCGACCCACCCTTCAACTCGCACCGCGACGCCAGCCCCTAAGTGCGCCCGCATGTACCGCAGCCCTCCACGGCTTTGCGACTGCCATTCCTTCCGCCTAGAAAGGAACAGAGATCCAGTTCCTTCTACTATGGGGAGGAAGCGACGGGGAAAACGCGCGTGTCTCATGACCTGTCACCACCGTCCCTACAGCATCAGGCAAATGCGGCCGAACAGAAGCCGACACCATTCCCCACTTACCGGCTTTGTACCAGCGAGTGAAGTAACGATCCACGAGCGACGGAACAGTCGGTTCGGCGGCCGCGGGCTCTGTGGCCATGGCGACCAGGGGCGCCGCCACCCCCGCCCTATGAGACCCGAGCACTTCCTCCGAGCAGGCCCTGGAGGAGGGCGTACTTCCGGCGCGCGGCCTGCGGCCCGCGGCGTGCGCACGCGCGCTGCTCCCTGGCCCAGCCAACTCCGCCGCCGGAGTTTCTTAGCACTGTTTTGGAGTCCGACGTCAAAGTGGGGATCGAATACCATAGCCTGGGCGGGAGGGTGGAGGGACAGGGACGGAGGGGCAGCGCCGCTCCCCACCTCTAGCTAGCCGGGGCTTTGGAGAAGGCCGGCCACGCCCCCGCCGCCTCGTGACGTCACTCCCTCGCCGCTGGGCGCGTGTCCCACCTGCTTCGCTCGCTCTTCGCTGTCTCACGGGTCGACCCTCCGCCCACCTTTAGCCATTACTCCCCGTGGTCGAGCTGCCGGGCAGCCCCGTGCGCGTCCCGAAAGCTGGAGAGTCGCGGACGGAGAGGTGTGTGTGTGCAGCTT